>NC_092873.1:47025404-47393025 GCF_028372415.1 Notamacropus eugenii
TCCTCCTATGATTCTCCACTTCTTAATTCTTTAGCAAAGAAAGACAGTTCTTTGGGACAGAAAGTCAGTTCAAGCTGCATGAACAACCAGAGAAGTAACAAGAACTCATAAGCTAAGTATTCAGAAGACTTGGCTGAAACCCAGCCCATGACTTGCAGTCCTATCAGGGCTTATGCACCCAGTCATATGTGTCCAATCTTGTTCCTTAACTCAAGTATACCAGAAATAAGTTATTTATGGATCTGAGGAAGACTTGACTCCATTAAAGCTTTAAAAATCTCTTCATGTGATCCAATGACTTCTTTAGAAACTATATCTTCAAAGTGGGGGCTCCTCACCCCATCCATACTAGAAAGTGTCCTCTCTCCCCGCATGAACTCTAGGGTTTACCTGGTCTGATCAGAGCTGAGGTAAGGTTTATTTGACCATCTCATCCTCCATTCAAATAGCTAGGAGGTGCCAATCATTAAATATAACATTACCAGGGATGGTGGCAGCAAGGAAACCTTTACCCAGCAATGTTAGTTCAAGAAAATGAGAATTTGAGGTGTACATCGAAGAGTAGGTTAGAGGGGTGTGATAAAGAGAGAGAGAGAGAGAGAGAGAGAGAGAGAGAGAGAGAGAGAGAGAGAGAGAGAGAGAGAGAGAAGAGAGAGAGAGAGAGAGAGAGAGAGAGAGAGAGAGAGAGAGAGAGAGAGAGAGAGAGGAGGAGAGGAGAGGAGAGGAGAGGAGAGGAGAGAAGAGGAGAGGAGAGGAGAAGAGAGGAGAGGAGAGGAGAGAAGACACACACACACATACAGAGCTGAGTAGATACAGGTTATTTAATGGATAAACTTTTTGAGGTGACCAGACCCAGAATTCTGGTTCTGTTCTATCTTCTTGAATCAGTATTGAGTCAGTATCCCCAGGTCTTTGGCTAGGGTTATGGAAGGCTTAGAATTTCATGACTTCCCTCTCCTCCCCACTTGAACCCTCAGGAATGTTGTATAGAATACATAATTATAAAATTATTGTATTATATTTTAGTAAAATATAAACAATATAGAGTATATATCTATATATGTAGCTTAACGTAAACTTGAATGCAACTTTTCTGTTCTGTTTCATTGTATAGATTTGTTTTACTGATGAAGACTATTCAAGATCTAAGAGTCATAGCATTAAGTTGATCAGGAATAGCAAAGCTAGAGAAAAGATGGAACCAATGTTTATGCCACTAACAAAAATTCAGGGCTTGTGCTTGCGTTCTGGCCATTATGATGGCAATTTATTATGAGAAACTTTTCTTTAAAATGAAAAATGAGGAGTCATTAACATCTATAAATACTTATGATCATTTTGCCCCAGAAAACAATTAGATGTACCCCATCCAAACATTTTCCATCGAGTGGTTCAAATATGAAATATTTTTTAAAAATTCAGTATTACTTGAATTCTGGAAGCTCAGCAATGTGGACTACAAAGCTCATTGAAATTTGGTTAATATTTTTTTTAAAAAATAAAATAAGACTTTTTAATGCATTTTGGTTTTTGCACTGTTACTTTTGGATAGTATTTAAATTTTTGCATCAGTAATCATTAGTGATATTGATTTTTAGTTCTCTTTCTTTTCTTTATCTCTCCCTGGTTTAAATATTGGAGGACACATTTGTATCATAAAAAGGAGGATAGCAGAGTGCTTTCTTTTGCAGTTTTTGAGAGGAATTTGTATTGTATGGGCATCATTGGCTTTTTAAATGTTTGCGTTCACCTGCAACTCTATCTGGACCAAGGTTTATTTTCTTTTCTTGCGGTAGTCCCTATAAGGCACGCTTAATTTCATTTTCTGAGATTGGGCTGTTTAAGATCTCTATTTCAAGTTCAGTTAATTTTAGTATTTTGTATTTTTTGTAGGTAATCATCCATTTCCTTTAAATTTTCATACTCTAGTGCATTTTAAATAGGTTTTGATAGACCACGATTTGATTTGTATGCCACTTTTTAGGAATGCGTTTGCTATGGAAAGCGAGAAAAAGCTGCAGTAAAAATATCTATTTGATATGGAAACTTGGCAGTCTAGTAATAGCAACAGAGAAGATCCTTCTTTGCTCTCTGAATAGTGCACAAGGGGACAAAGGAGTCAAAAGATGGAAAGTTAAGTGCTGCGACATGCAAAGAGAGGCAACTGTAGTGGTAGCCTTGGACTTTCATTCCATCTCTCCTTCCTCTGCCTGTTCTCTGGTACAGGGGTTAAGGAGTCAAGACAAAGTAAACTCCATGTTTGCTCTTGACCATGACACATGACTCAGCCAATGGTCCCTGCCTTGATCCTCTGGCTTGAGGATAGGTAGTTTACATTAGACCCTGACAATTGCGTAGTTCTTTCCTGGTTCTAGCCCTCCCTCAACCTGCCCCATCCTGGCATCAGCTCTGCTGCAGAAAGTCATCCATTTAATACAGTGGAAAGAAGCCTGGGTCTGAGGTCAGAAGACTTGAGCTCTCTTGCTCCTAATGGGGACCTGAGGACCCCACCTTTGATGTTTGCTACCTATGTGACCTTGGGAAAGTCACATTGCCCCTGGACTTCAATTTCCATGCCTGTGAAATTTAGGAGGTTGGATAGAATGGATAGTTCTCTAAATTCCCTTCTAACTCTGAATCTATGGTATAATAATAGTGATAATAATAATATTAAACAACAAGCATCTATAAAACACTTTGAGCTTTGCAAAGTGCTTTACATCTCACTTTATCTTCATAACAGTCTTGTGAGGTAAGCGTTATTTGCAAACCTCATTTTGTAGATGAGGAAACCAAGGAAGAGATGGCATAAATGACTTGATTAGGGCCCCACATTCTAAGAAGTGCTCAAGGTGAGATTGGAGAAACTGAGGATGAGGAGGTTAAGTGATTTGCCCAGGGTAACTCAGCCATGTCTGAGGTAGGCATGATTTGAACTCAGGTTTCCCTGACTCTGTGTGCATTTCTCTATCCATTGCATCACCTCACAGTCTCTGGAGAAACTCTTCCCCTTGCTTTTGTCCTATAGATGACGGATGTTGCTTGAAGCACAGCCATTCATTAAGTTGTCTAGTAAGATGGGAAATGGTTGTCATCTTCATTCATAGAGGGGTACCCGCATGACTGAAATCACAGGTCTTTGAGATACTAAAGTAATAGAGATAATAAGGAGGTGTAATTTAAGGCTAGATAGCACTTTGCAATTTACAAAGTGCACTCAAAGACTTTTTATTGAATTTGATTCTTAGGATATGGGTAAGGCAGGCAGAGGAAGCTGAAGCCCAGGGTGCTGACCTGAGCTGTCCAATGTTCCTCATCTAGGAAATGGAGATGGTGAGGTTTGAACTCTGGGGTCTGGCTCTTTATTGCATAAGACACCCCATTTCCATACTCTGGACATGTTCATTGACTGTCTCCAATGTCTGGAACACTATCCTCCCTCATCTCCCCCTTCTGACTTCCTTGGCTTCTTTCAAATCCCAGTAATAATGCCATCTTCCATGGGAAACTTTTCTGGATCTCCCTTAATGATAGTGTCTTCCTTCTATTAATTATGCCCAACTTGTCCTGTCTATAACATGTTTGCACATAGTTGTTTGCACACTGATTGTGAACTTGTTGAGATCAGGGACTACATTTTTGCCTTTCTTTTTAGCTCCAGTACTTAAAGGCATAATATAGAGAAGGAGCTTAATAAAGCCTGACCATTGAATTCTGAATGATATGACTAGAATTCAGTGCGATTCCATGACTTTGGATGGGGAAAGATTATGTTCTCCACCCCTCCCCAAGCTCTAAGTGACACTAGGTGCTTTCTTCAGTTATGAAGGTAGGCAGCACACATGAACTGGAGTACAAACCTTCAGGCTTCAGCAGTCTGTTAAAGGGATCCAGGCCACAAAGGTCAAGAACCCCTCCTATACTGAGACCTTGGGATGCATTAAGAGAAGTACATATGAGAGGAGGCGAGGGGATTGTCTTGGGCTACTCTACCCTTATCAGAGCACATCTAGAAGATTATGCCCAGTTCTGGGAAGCATGCCCAGGAGAGGAAAGTGAATCACTGTCAGAAGCTGGGCAAGGGCAGTCTTGGAGTTGGGACAAGGGCTGATGAGATCTGAAAGTTGTCTTTAAAGATTTGAAAGGTGGACTTAAATTTGGTAAGGTTGTCTGTGGAGGAAAGCACCTTGGACAAATGAATGTAAGTAATTGGGAGGGGGATTTTAGCTCAATATAAGGGGGGAACCTCTTAATAATTAATTACTGATATCTAATGAAATGGGTTGCCTTAGTGGTCAAGGGTGTGAGTGGGTGCATGAGGATGGAATCAGGGGACCTGAATTTAAATCTTGACCTTACCACTTCCTACCTTTTGGGAACTTTTGACTCCTCATATCAAAATGGTAGGATTGGACTTCTGAGATCCCTTCTCACTCAGAATCTACTAAGATCCCTTTTGTCTCATTCCCTTTACAACTCTGTGTTCAAATAAGCTGACTTATTTGTGTCTCCTTGGATTGAGTCTCCTGCCTCCATGCTTTTGCATGGACCATGCCTTGAATACACTTCTTCACCTCAATCTCTTAGCATCCTTAGGTAAATCTCAGCCCAGGTTCTGCTTCCTTAGAGAGGTTTTCTTCATGTCTTCCCTCCCCCAGTTAACAGTGCTGGCTTCCTCTCTCGTCTTCTATTTCCTTATCTGTATGCATGAGATATCTTCCAGTAGAATGTAAGCTCCCTGAAGGCAAGTACTGTTAGTACTTCTTTTTGTCTTAGTATCTTCAATGAACCTTTTAACTAATAGGTATTTAATAAATGTTTGTTGAATTGAAATTCAGACGAATTCCTTCCAGTCTGTGTCTTTGATCTTAAGGTTCATTCACCCTGAGGTTTGATAGGATGTTCAACAAGATCTTCTCTTGGCATCAGCCTTCAGAGCAAGTCACATCAATTAGCCAAAGGGCTTGTTTCTACAGCATCCTAGGTGCCTGCCTGGCTCCATCCTCTTTGAAACAGTCATGTGCTAGAGTGAGAAGTGGATACAAAATCATGCTAAAGCACTTTCTTCCCTTCCAAAAAGACTGTATTTTTTTCTTTTAGGGGGAAAATAGAGACTGTGGAATGAGTAAGAGATCTGAGAGTACATTGGAGGAACTCAGAGAGAGCAAAATTGTCAGGGCAAGCCAGCATTCTACCCAGGGTGTTCCAAGAAGGAAGTGTGTGTGCCAGCAGTCATCATTCTGGAGAAGTCACTGAGCACAAATCTGGAAGACCAGAAAATTGGAAAATAACAAAGTAAATGTGGCATCCATATGCAAATTTGTGAGTGAGTCCAGGAGGTGGGGGAGGAGGTAAGGGAAGGGATTGCAGGAGGAGCCACTTGATATTCACTACATGGAGGAACATGTGAGCTCTCCATTGTATACAAGAGTGTAATTAAATCAAGGAGTTTGGAGAAAATCGAGGATTGCCGAGACACTTGAATTAATGGCAGACTGGAGAAGCAGCTTGCCCCCACTATGCTGTCTGGGACTAACTGTGTTGTTTTTGCAACTCCACTGCCTGGCAATGCCATGATGGTTGGTGCTCAATAAATGCTTGGTAATGGATCGATTGATTGTATTGTACGCTGCTAACAGGGGTGTATAATAAGGAAGAAGTTGTGTTTGGTTGGGGGTAGGACCTGGGATAGGTAACTCAGAGTCACCTTTGGAGGAGTGGTGTGAGCTATTTGCCCTTTTGGTGGGAAACAGAAATCATGGACCTCTAGTGCAAAGTTACCACCGTTGGGTGCTAGGTCACTCTACCCCATAGAGGGGGATAGGAAATAAGGCAAAGTCTATGGAAGTGACTCATCCCAGACCACTCCTGGATTTTAAATAATCTAGTATTACACTCTTATTTTTACGAACCTGAAGGTGCTATTATGGCTTCCCAAATTCCTCAACTGGAGGCAAAGCTCTGTAGCCCTTTCCTAGTTTTGTCTCTGGTTGCCGTCATCCTCCAGTGAGCCATAGCCTCCCAGGAGTGGGGATGGGAGTAAGAGCAAGAGTAGAGGGAAGGAAAAACACTATCTTCATTTCATGTCTGACCAGCAAGTCCAACTGTCTTCAGGGCATTTGAGGACAGAACTCCTGGAAAATAACAAGCTTGGGCTCCCTGCAAAAAAAATCCTTCTTTTCTTTTTTCCTAACATAAAAGAAAAGAATACCATGAAGGAATGGGGCTGCTGTGGAATGCCTGGCTTGTCACAGCCTATTTCTATCCATGAAGAGAAGCAAAGCTGGTAAATATTCAAACTGCCCAGGCTTTGAGAAGCCATCTTATTATATCCCTGTTGGGGAGGGAGGGAGGAAGGGAGAGAAAAAGGGAGGAGGGCTGGAGTTTCAGGTTGTTCCTTCATTATGGATGGACTGAACTGGCAGGAAACAGGGATTGAGGTATTTTCAGTGGGAAAACTGTCCAATCATAGCGCCACAGAGTGACCCTAGGATCCTTCCTCAGAACTCAGCTTAATTGACACCACACTCTCTCCCTGCTGACTTCTAGTTTCTTTCAATACTCCTCATATAGCAAGATTTCCTAGTGACAGAGTGTGTCTTCCATGCCAGCTCCCATGAGGAAAAGTGGATTCAATGGTAGTTCCTTAACAGGGTCTGATGTGATGCCCAACTGTAGCTTTGCAGGGCTGGTGGGAATTCTAAGCATCTTTTTTCAATATTGGACCAGTACAGAGAGAGCATGTCAATGTCAAGACCTATAATATCTGCCTGACATACTTACGCGCCATGTACCATGGATTTAGCATTGGAGTTGACTTTGGGGGTCAACTCCATCACTTTACACAGGAGGAAACTGAGGCTCAGACTTACCCCAAATCATATGCGTAGGAAGGAATAGAGGCCAGATTCCAGTCTTTAATTCTCTGACTCCATAGTATGGGCTTTTTCCATTATACATATCACATAAAATTCTGGTAGTAACAGATTATCTGTTTAGAGCTGGAAACGACCTAAGAGGTCATCTAGTCAACTCCTTCATTTTGTAGATGAGGATATAACAAGTGGACTCAAATGTGATCTCTGCTGTTTACTATTTCTGTTATCAAGGGCAAATAACTTCAATTCTGTGGGCCTCAGTTTCCCCATTTATGAAATAAGGAAATAGGACTGAATGACCTTTAATCTAACATATTTTCCAACATTAAATATCTAGCCCTTTTGTAAAAAAAAAAAAAAAAAAAAAGGGAACGGGGTAAATTAGCCTCTAAAGGCCATTTCTTGGAACATGAACAGAAATTCTTTGCCAGCTTTCAGTGGACTCCACTGCTGCCATTTTGTCTGTGGATACTGTAAGTGACTCTGCCAGCCTCAAACATTCAGAACTTTTGAAACTCTGTCAGAGAAATGAAGCAGACAAAAGGAAATAAAGTCGGTTAATCTTCCTCTAGCCTGTGACCACGTAGGTGGGTGGATCCCCATGACA
Source organism: Notamacropus eugenii (assembly GCF_028372415.1). Taxonomy (NCBI): domain Eukaryota; kingdom Metazoa; phylum Chordata; class Mammalia; order Diprotodontia; family Macropodidae; genus Notamacropus; species Notamacropus eugenii. The sequence goes on from NC_092873.1 coordinate 47,032,890, forward strand.
CCAGGATAGAAAATGAACCCTATCCTTCCCTGCCTCTCCATAGGGTCACATCTTACTGCCTTGGAAGCCAAGGACTTGGCAGCTGAAAGTCAGATACTTTTTATTCAAAGGACTCCCACTCCTTAGCTGTTCCAGTTCAATAATTAATCAGAGGATTCTCAGAAATGAGTCCAACATGGTTAGAAGTTACCCCCTCACCCCAATTTCCCCTTGATTGACAGGCAACAGGAAAAGAATAGTCACACATGACCCAAGGAACTTACCTATGTAACACTATGAAGATCCCTTCCCTTTCTGGACCCAGTTTCCCCATTTGTAAAATAAAGACATTAGACTGAAAGGTGTCTAAGATCACTTTCATCTCTAAATCTGTAATCTACAAAATTGAAAGAGTCCCTTCCCTCAAGGACATTTCTACTGGAGAAAAACTCCAGGTACAAGTTGCAGGATCCTAGAACCAGAGCAAGGGTTCTTAAGCTATCCCCCAGGGAGTCTCTGCACAGATTTCAGGGACTCATGAATTTAGATGGGAAAAATAAAGACATCTTTAGATAATCTTTATTTTCTTTTTAATCCCACATATATTATTTTGTGCATTCGAACCTTTGGTTTCCTTTGTAATCCTTTATATTTAATTTTAACTCCTTTAGATTATAAGCTCATTAAGGGCAGGGGTTGCCTTTCTCTTTATTAATTGTACCTCAGTGCTTTTCACATTGCCTGTCATGTTGTCGACACTTGATAAAGGTTTATTGGATTGAGTTTTATGGATTTGAAGATGTTATTCTGAGAAGGTGGTCCATGGGCTTTGGCTTTGGTCAAAGGGGCCCAGGAAATAAAAAAGATTTAGAGCAAGACTCAATCTTGTCCAGTTACGGATTAGGGAACTGAGACTTTGGGACATAAAGTGACTTGCCCAGGGGCACACAGTCCATAAATCCCTTAGCTGAGATTTGAAGTTATGTCCCATGATAAGTTCAGCAAGGTTAAGAGGTGGGATATGAAACTGGTTGCCTCACCAGAGTTTTCTGCTGCCTCATCATGCTGTGCTTCTAAAAAATGAAATGCTAAAAATATGCAAAGCGACTTCCAGAGGGAGGATGCTAACCACCTGGGAGGACAGGATTCAGATAAACTCATTTAAATTAATATTATCTCTATGGTATCCATGTTATGGATGTGCTTTGAACAACTTGGCTTCTGAGTAGAGGAAGGCATTTCAAGCAACAGTCTGATAAGGGAGGCAGGGTACACTCTTGATTGTCCTCTCGGGCTTTCTCTACCTTATTCCAGAAACTGGAAACTTACTCCAGCCTGGAACTTCACACATTTTGCCTCTGTAGCTCCTTCCCTTGAATGGTCCATACCTCCCAGATCCTCCATTTTAAGGAAGACACCCAGGCCACCCAAGTTTTGGTTTTTTTTATTTCTCTCCACGTTGCATTCATGTTTCACCTTAGGACTTTTTCTCCAGTGTCCCTGGACCCAATACCTTCATCTTTCTGTTCTCTTTCAGCTTCCTTTTCTGAATAGTCTTCCCTCATTAGAAGGTAAGCTCCTTGGGGGCAAGCACCATCTTTCTTTCTGCTTGTACTTGCATTTCCACTCATTAGCACAGTCACTCAGTATGCCTTTAATAAATGTTTGTTGGCTTGTGGAAGAGACATTTGGGGATTGGAATGCCCTTTCCTGTTCCCCTGGAATCACATCTCATAGGTGGCTGCCTTTCAGGGGTGTTTTAAGGCTCAAATTGGATAATCAATGCAAACACTTTGCAAGCCTTGAAATGCTATATAAATGTCAGTTGTTATTATTATTAATTATTATTAACCAACAGGTCACTTGGCCTCCAGACTGATGACTTCACTCCCTGAGCCTTTGACTGCCCTTCCAATGCATGCAAATGGTATTTATAGAGCACTGCAAGGAGTGTGAAGGAAGGCATGTATGCAATTCACTTTTAAACTTAATTTACATTATTAGCACTCTTAAAAGCTCAGACAATCAACAAAACAATAAAACAAGCCTTGACTTGTAGCACGATTTCTGAGGTGTAAAATTTAACCCAATATGCTCCCTCATTCTTGTTAGAGATGTTGCCTAGTCTGTATAAGGATGGGGTCAGGTTCCTGAGAATCGCCACGAAGGTCTATAGGATGCCAAAACTTGAAGCAGCAAAACAGGAGAAAGAATGCCCTAGTCGAATAACCACTTGGGTTTGTTTTCCTATACCAAAGAAAGGTTTTTTCCTACCTTCTCCAATAGCCAGGTAGACTGATTCTCTTTTATTTCCATCCTGCCCTCAGGATTGACCAGGCTAACTGAATTCATGGAACTGACCAATTGTTTTGGCCTTGTGCTTTTCAGGAGCGAGAACATTCTGGGAATGATGGGCCCCGTCTTCTTGTATAGAGAGCTGTGAATTAAAGTGTGTGAGTTACTAGCCCCTTGAAACCAGAATCTGCTTATAATGAAAACACCAGAGACCTTTAACTCTGGATCAGCTGGCAGCTGACACAATAGAACTATATTAATTTTGGGTTTTAATAAAGCATATTCCAGCACTCAATAAAGACTGTGCTGCTATTTGGGGATGGGAGATGCATTATGAAAGCACTTTAGGGTAGAAAAAAAGAGACAGATAAAGGAAATCTAATTGAAGCATACAATGCGTTTACCAGTGTAGCTACTGATAACACATTACCGCTTTCTCTCTCTCTCTTTTTTTTACAGCACAAAAGATAGAATCGGGGCCACTGAATTACATTCAAATGTAAGAGTAGTCTTCATCGTGGTCTGTGGACACTGAATGCTTAGCTGGTGAACCACATTTGAAAGGGTAGGCTTAGAAAAGCTTTTCTTGCTAGAGGAAACATGAATAGGGAGACAGGCAACCCAATTATGGCCTTGCAGAGAAAGCTGGTGATCAATAAGTAGGACGCCTCCCTTGCTCCTGACGGTATCTCCAATTTGTGCATAAAATGCGGCCAGCAAGTGTGTCCTTCTCCTAAAGTGCCTGCTGTCTCAGAGATACTATTCCTGGCTCTAATACTTTAGTGAAGATGCCTCCTCACAAGTGTGGGCATTTCCTCCACTGGTGCAGATTACAATTTATCCATTTCTTTTTATTTTGTGGGAGAAATTGATCCTGGAGTTGGGGTCTGACTGTGTTACTCCCTTGCTCAGTAAGTCTCTATGGTGCTCTACTACATTTAGGACAAAATGTGAACTCTTACATGTGGCATTTATATTCTTTCACCATCTGGCTCCAGAAGGCAACAGACTGGAAATCGATGCTAAGAGCTTGAAGCTTCTACTGAAATCATAAAAGAGAAGTATCACAGGGTAGGAAGAACTGTGTTCAAGTAACCTCTCACTGCACTGGTTGAGTGACCTTTGGCAAGTCACTTTACATTTCCATGCCTTCAGGTGGCTCTCTAAAATTATTAAGTTTGAGGGTAGGCACCAGTTGGCATTGGCAGAGGCAGTTTCCTCAGCAGGGATCCCTCAACACTGATGAAACAAAATTCAGACGAGGGAGGGCCTTAACCTGAGACACCTTGAAGGCAAGAGGAGAGCGGGGCTTAGGAAGAGGGGACAAGGAGACACCCAGACAACTATCCTCAGAGAGACAAAAATACAAGTGGATCTCCAGAGATACAGGGAACATCTGTGACTTAATGAAAAAGATCTTTAGGCCATTGGAAGAGAGTTCATGAAGAAGTCAGTACCCTAGCTGATCCTTGAAGTGAGAGAAGATCCTTAGAGGTAGAGGAGAGGAGGGAGGGCATTCCAGACATGGGGGACATCCTGAACAAAGGCAAGGAGAAAGGAGATGGAATTTGGAGTTGGAGAAACGGCAAGGTCAGTTTGGCTACAAAATAGCATGAGCACCATTTAAAGGATCATTAAAATCATTTAAAGTGAAGGAGAATCATTTAAAATTGTTCTTTAAAAGTATTTAGAAGTCAGATTTTGGTGTACTAAGCATGCCAAACTAAAGATTTTTAAAAATTATGATATTTGTAAATGAGATCATATTTGTAAAAGTGTCTGCATATATAATAGACAAAATATAATCTAATATGGCATGATATAATGTAGCATAATATAGTGTAGTATAGTATAATATAATATAATGTAATGTAATGTAATATAATATAATGTAGTCTAATTACTTATTCCATTTCCTGCCCCTCCTCTTCCCTTAACCTACAGAAAATAGCAAGCAAAAGAAGATTCTGGAGCACGTTAAAGGCATGGTTAGATCTTTTTTACCCAAAGCACTAAAGACAATCAATGGCTATATCTATAAAGCAGAATATAAAACTGTCTCATTATATCTTGAGTATTTATTCTAATTAATGATTTAGGCCCTCAGGCCCCCTAAAAGTAAGCCCATCCTCCATATTCCTTGTTGGTAATTTTTGTTATTGTTCAATTTTCATGACCCTAGTAGGTAAAGATACTGAAGTGGTTTGCCATTTCCTTCTCCAGCTCATTTTACAGCTGAGAAAACTGAGGCAAGCCGAGTTAAATGACTTGCCCAGGATCCCATAGCTAGTAAGTGTCAGATTTGAACTGAAGATGAGTCTTTCTGACTCCATATCAGCTACGCTCCTGACTGTGACATTTGGCTGTCCCATTCCTTGGGTTAATTATTTGCAAAAGCAGTTAATAAAAGTATCAAGAGCTTTTCCAATATGGTATGTTCTATTTCTTTTAGTGGGAATTACAGCCCATTAAAAATAATCTCCTTCATGCTGGCTCTTTAACTTTTATAAACTGGGCTTATTTTCTCATTTGTAAAACAAATTTTTTTGTTTTTATAAAACAAATGGAGGGTAGGCACTAACTGGCATTGGTAGAGGCCTTAGTTTAGCAAATTTTTATAAAATTTATATTATAATATGTATAATATAAATTTATAAAATTTTTATAAAAACTCATCTGTAAAATTTCTCATTTGTAAAACAAGGGAGCTGGATGGCTCCTGAGGTTTGCTTAACTCTAAATCTGTGAACCTATGAATTTTGGATAGCTCTTCCCCTTAAAGTTCAGTGGTCCAAGTTGCAAGAGTAGATTGTAAGTGCCTTGAGGTCAGACCCCATGTCTTACATGTCTTTGCATGTGCCTAACATGGTACTTCACACACAAAAAAGAAATTGACAAATACTTGTCCAATGAATGAAGAGTTTCTGGACTTGGAATGGAGTGGCACATGGGAAACAATTATCCCTCCTGCTCTACCCTAAACCAGTCCTGAATTTTCCAGTCCGCAGATGGTATTTTAAATCATTCACTGTTGTTCATGGAGGTTATATTGGTAGTAAAGGCAGCGAAAGACCCAAGTCTTGTCTTCTGTCATCATTAATTGATCTCATTCCTCAGAACATCCTTAGTCAAAGGACTCTCTCTAGGGCCTACACAGGCTATGCCTGAATCTTGGATGTTTCCCAAAGGGTCAAGTATTGCTTCCCCTCCCCTCCATGACTCTGCAATCAGAGGAGTGTAAAAGCCTTGCCTACTAATTCCAGGATGCTTGCAGAAAGCCAGGAAGGGGTATGAGATTTCACCGAGACCAATAGAAAACACTCAGGAATTTGGGATGCCTTCTTAGTGTCTGTTGGAAAAAAAAAAAATCAATACAAAAATGATTAAAGATGTTGGGGGCTAACTCATTTTCCCGCTTGTATTAGCAGGATCCTTTCTGGATCAATCTGCTTCCCCACAAATGGCCATGGATAGAGCAATCAAACCTCACCACCCTATTCTTGCCCACACCATTCTATCTTAGGACACATTTTTCCCCAGGGGTTTCATTGAGCATTTTTCTGCACAAAAGGTGCCAAGGATCACCCTGAAGAAGAATGTTTCTAGCACATTCCCTCCCCCAAAATATACCTTCCAACAGCTTCTTAATTTTTCTCAATAGAAAGGAAAGCTATTATTAAGGGTATTTGAATATAGAAGACTTTTGTTAACTTGTCCATTTTTTCTTCTGGATGAAGTATTTTCTTCTGCCAGTGGCTCACAAATGCAGGGTCCTCTTTGCTCTTCCCTCTCCCTCACTCTCCAAAATTCATTCAGATGCCAAGTCTTGTAGGCAACCCCCCTCCATATTACCTTTAGCAACTGTTCCCTTCTCAACACTCAAAACACCAGTGCTCCATTTCAGGTCCTTTTGACCTTTGACCTGGACTATTTCAATAAATCATTGATCTCTCTGTCTCAGGCCTCCTCTACACAACTGCCAAGCCAGGAATTCCCAAGTACAGTTGTGGTAATCCCTCATTCCACAATCTTCAGTAGCTCCCTTTGGCCTCAGACAAAATATAAAAGCCTTTGTCTGGCATTAAACATACTCCATGGGCTACTCACCTTCCCATTTTAATTATATATTACTCCCCTTCAAGTAGTTATAGGCAAACTTTACCACTTGGCTTACAAAACAAGTCATCTCCTATCTCTTTTGTCTTGTTTTTGGGTCTTTCAAGGATGATTTTGATAAGTGCACAGGGGGATCCTTGGTTGGAGAATAGATTCTGCCAATGTTTTTAATCTGGGATCTTCATCTTTAAAAAATGATGAATATATTTCAACTTAATTGATTAGTGTTACAAATGTATGTATTTTATTTTATGCACTTAAAACCATTCTGAAAAGACTTTGCTAGACTGCTGATAGTTAAAACCTCCTTCTTCAAGGTTTCATTTTCCCCTACTAAATCAATGTGTGGTTCAATTTGAACAACTCAATTTTGAATAACACTGGAAAGACTTTCTTGCCTCTGGAAGGTCATGTTACTCCTCTGCGCCTCAGTTATCTCATCTGCAAAAAAAAGAGGGTTAGACTCAATGACTTTTAAGATCCCTTCTAGTTCTAGAGCTACAACCCCATGTTCTTTTATATACTCAAAACACAAGCAAACAGGGATTATAGATCCTTTGCATCCTTCAGTCAATTGTGTGGCTATATTCATAGATGTGATTGACCATAGCTTGTCATTGTCAAAACCTATCTATTCATTGATCAATCACTGATAATACAAAGACAAAAGTGAAACAGCTTCTGCCCTAAGGTGCTCACATTGTATTGAGGGAGACAATACAGACACAGATAACTATATACAAAATATATTCAAGATAGCTACAGGGTAATTTTTTTTGGAGGGAGACCCTGGCATCTGAGACATCAGGAAAATGAGCCTCATTGAGAAACTGGCACTTTAGCAGAGCTTTAAAGGGAACTTGGGGTTCTAAGAGGTAGAAGTGAGGTGGGAACACATTCCAGGCATGGGGAAGAGTCCAAGGAAAGGCATGGAAATGAGAGATGGAATGTTGGGTATGAGGATTAGCAAGATTGTTGAGTTGGCCATAGAATATATGAAGGGAAGTAATGCATAGTAATGTTAGAAAGGAAAACCAGAAACAGACCAAGAAGAGTTTTAAAACCCCTGACAGAAGAACTTGTATTTTATCCTGAGGATGATAGGTAGCTATTGGAGTTAATTGAGCAGAAGAATGACATGGTTACATCTGTGCTTTAGCAAACTTACTTTAGTGGCTGAGTGGCTTGGAGTAGTTGGGGAGACTTAAGGTGGGATGACCCATTAAAGGTCTACTGTAATAATCCAGGTGAGTAGTGTTGAGGGTTACGTTACTAGAGACAAAAGAATTGATGTCATAGAAGTAGGCTAGGCAAGGCTTGGCAGCTGATTGGACACGGAGGATGAGTTGAAGATGACTTTGAGATTGTGAACCTAAGTGACTGAAAAATTGGTGGGTACCATGTACAGAAACAGGGAAATTTCAAAGAGATTGAAGTTTTGGGGAAAGATAGTGTATTGTATTCATCCAAGATACCCTTGAAACATATACTCTTTATTCTAATTAAATTTTGTAGATTTGAGAAGACAGACACATGGCTTGGTAGTTATTGATGTCTTCTTGAGAGACATTTTTCAATGGCAATCATGTTGCCCAACAGTCAGTATCTTATGTTTTTCCCCTCCTTTCAGGTAGCTTGAATGTGAATCCCTTGACAAGTACCAAATTCTCCTCTCTAGCATGGACATTCTGTGGGAAGCTTAGTTAGGTCCAGCTGCTCACCTTGGTTTGTTTCCTTTTGCATAATTTTGACTTCTTTTTTCAGTTCCTTTGAGCTCTGTGCTATAAAACTGAGTTCCTTTGTCAATAACAAAAAATAAGATTTCGTCATAGGCCTTCTATAGAGGAGGGGTCCTCATCCTTTTGGCAGTCTGGTGAAACCTATACACCCCTTCTTGGAATAAGGTTTTTTAAATGCCTAAAATAAAATACATTGGGTTACAAAGGAACCCAATTTTATTGAAGTAGTTGTCAAAATATTTAAAATAATGAAAAAAAACCCCAACCAGGTAAAGAGGTATCCTGGGAAGCTTAAAAACTGATTCTCTCTAGAGCTGTGCACAGAGAAGAATAGATCTCATCGTTAGAAGTTCCCTCTGTGAGCCAGGAACAATCTAGTCACCCACTGCCTTTGAGGGTGGAAGATTTAGAAGCTTAGCATGTGCCAATGTTATTTTTCCATCTCCTACAAACTACAGAAAGGAGGCCCAGGAGTGTGAATTTGTTTGACTAAATATAGTCTCCATATCACCACTCTCCCCAAAAGGGCTGAAATCAGTTAAGAAAAGTGAATGGTATGTTTGGTGTGTGTGTGTGTGTGTGTGTGTGTGTGTGTGTGTGTGTGTGTGTGTGTGTGTGTATTTAGTTCCTTTACATAATGAAATAACATTAAAAATAATGAGTTTGATTTTTTTTCACTTAAAACATGAAAGAACTGGAAAAGACCTTAGCATGGTGTCTAGGAATGAGATCGGAATTCAGAGGTAGTGTGGAATAAAGATTTTAGATGTGGAGTGAGGAAACCAAGGTTCAAATCTTATCTCAGCTGCTTATTTATTGTGTGATCTTAGACAAGTCACTTACCCTTCCTCAACCTCTGTTTCCTCATCTGTAACACAAAGGAGGTTGGACTTGATGGTTTCTAAGATCCCCTTTAGCTCTAAACTCATGATCTTAAAACCCTGTGTGACCTTGGGCCATAATATTGGCTTGGCCCTTTAGAATCCCTGTGCCATTTCTTGGTCTTTTTTTTTTTTTTATCTAGAAAATGGTTTCTGGGGTTCTTTCCAGCTCTTAGTCCTGACAAATTCCCTACCTGTCATCTGGTCCTGTGCTGTCATCAGGTAGATGACAATGGGCTGGCTACACAGAGTCATAGATTTGGAGGGAGAAAAGATAGGAGAGGCCATCTGCCCAACATCTTTATTTTACAATGAACAAACTGGGATTTAGTAAAGTGAAAGGATTTGCATTAAGTCATAAAGGTAGTGTCAGAGGTGGAATTTAAACCTAGACCCACTGACTACAATCTGACAATGAAGCCCAGAGAGGTGAAGAATTTGTTCAAAGTCATGGGGCTATTTTGAGATAGACCAGACTAGGGCTAGACACCAGATCTCTTGCTTTTTAGTCTAGTTCTTTTTTCCCTGAAGTTTGACTATGTTCATTCAGAGTTATAACTTGTGGTTTTAGTGCCTAGGGCAAGCAGAGTGAGGAGACCATAGGGCAGTGTCAGGAAGATACCTACTAGGGACACAAGGCCCAATATTGGGCAGACAGAAATCCCAGGATAGGCAGAGGTCATTCTTAGGAAGGCACCAGCAGAGAGAGAGAACAGGGTGGGAGTCAGGACTGTAAGAAGCTCATTGGTGGGCTAGGAAGAACTTTGAATTTTACTGCTTTCACCTTCAAGGTGATCAAGGTGCAGAATTCAGCCTTCTACACATGGATGCTATCTGAACCTGGGAAATGAGAACATCCCACAGTGGTGTGGGCTCCAGGAGTAAGCTATAATGGTAACACAAACATCACAAACATGCTCGCCTGAGGCTAAATCAAAAATCAGATGTGTCAAGAACCTATGGAAGTCATGGTGTGGAATCACAGGAAGATGGCTTGAGCAACCTCCTCTAATGTCAGGTGTCTTTCCTGTCCTCTCCAAATGTCACACGCTCATGTGCACCTAGGTGCAAAGTCCTTTTTGCCTAATCCCAGTTCTGGATCTACCTTCATCGAAGACAGCTAGAGAGGCCAGTTATTCTGGAATCTTTGGTCATATCCCAAGGCAAAACAGGATCAAATGTTAGAAAAGGTTGCTGTTTTCACACCAACATATTTGAAATAAACAAAGCCTAGCCTAGCATTTCTCAAGCTGTTGCTTTTCTCTTCTGAATTAGCATGACTCAAAAAGAAAGAAAAAGAAACCAAACCTACAAAAAAACTATATTTTCCTCAAGTACTGCTGGGCTGTCTTAGGAAAGGCAAAGATCAAGGAAAGAGGATTAATCCTTCCTGTGCCCCAATCACCCTACAATGTTAGAACTGACTGAGGGACATCAGTGGCTATTATCTCCCATTACATTGGCGCCTTCACCCTGACCTACTTAGAGGAGCAGACAGAGGAGCATCATTGTAAATGAGTAAATCCAACATGGCAGCCAGTGATGAGGAGGCAGACATTTTGCTGGGAATTACTCTGGCTGTAAACAGCATCTCAGCACTGGCGTGCAGCCCATGCTGATACACCACTTAATTACCATGTGGGCTCCTTGCCTCCTTGATAAAGGATCTCTATTATTTCAGGTTGATTCTCGCCCTCCTCCACCCCACCCCAACTCTTGCCTCTATATTTAGGAAAGAGTGACTCATATGTAAAAGTTAATTTTACTTCGAAAATTTCAAGTCAGTGTCGACTCTGCCCTGTTATTATCCACCAGAGGAATATGATGAGAACTGGGACGCAGAAACAGAGAGCATCATTAACCCCTCCCAACGTGGACACTTGCCAGGCTGGTGGGCTCTATGGTAATGCACTGCTCAGAGACCAGGACTCCCCATCTCTGAACCTAGGGCTGCTCAGTTCTCATGGTAGGGAGCAGGAGAAGAATTAATTCAGATTTGATCCATCAATGGCCACTCAGGAATTTGAATAAATATTTCAAGCTTTCTCAGGATGGAAGAAGCTCTTAAGACCCACTCAATAATACTTCACGACCTTTTATCTCTTCCAGGGTGATGTTCAAGTGTCTGGTCAAGGCTGCCCCATGAGTAGGTCTGCCTAAATGCCAATGAGGGATCCAGCCCAGGACTCAGGTCTCCATCCCAATCACATTTCTCACCTCTGGTATCCGTAGGTGGGTTTGACTGTCCCCCTTCCTTTATCAAACCATGAGAGGAAGACCATAGTTTAAAGGATTGATTCATGGAACAAATATTAATACATCATCATAACTGCTTAACAATTATTAATAACATAAGCTTAATAATTGATAACCAGTTTTAATAATGAATCGTGCATAATAACGAGTTCCTGTGCCTGTAGTACTTTAACATTTGTGGCATGTTTTCCTCACAACATTTCTGTGAACTGAAGATTAGTATTTTCATTTTATCCAGGCCCTCATTATCCAGACTATTACAATAGACTTCTCCTTGGTCTCCCTGGTTCAAAACTTACTAGCTGTGTGATCCTTGGCAAGTCACTTCACCTCTGTTTGTCTCAGTTTGCTCAACTAAAAAATAGGGATAATAATGGAATGTGAGAATAAAATGAGGTAAATTTGTAAAATGCTTAGTACAGCACCTAGCACACAGTAGGTGCTATATTCACTCCTCCCTATATCCATGTCATCCACTTACCCAGTTACCTCAAGGGCTTCTTATTACCACTAGCATCAAAACTGCAGTCCTTTGTTTAGAGCTGGAGTCAGGAAGACCTGAGTTCAAATCTAGCCTCAGACACTTACTAGCTGTGTGACCTTGGACAAGCACTTGATTGCTCTGCCTCAGTTATCTCATCTGTAAAATGGGAGTAATGCTAGCACCTCCCTTCCAAGGTTGTCGGGAGGATGAAACAAGGTAACGGATGTGAAGTGCTTTGCAAACCAACTTTAAGTACTTACATATCAGCTTAAATACTAGCTATTGGGCTATTGTCTAGATCCTGGTGACTTTCTCCCTTTGCACATCCCTCCATGAGTTCTATGAACCCAGAATTCTGATCTACTTACTGTTCCTTGCACATGGTATATTTGTCTCCCAACTCTGAATTTTCCTGGCTGTCTCCTCTGCCTGTAATATTCTCCTGCCTCCCTTTGACCTTTTAGTATTTCTTGGAGACAGCTCAAATTCTCCTTTCTGTAGGAAACCTTTCCTGGTCTCTCCCTTCCTCCAGCCCCTCAACAGTCAGCATCCTTCCTTTGAAATTGTCTACTGTATGCTCTGTATAAATTTCACATGCACCTAATTCCTAATTCTATACAGTAGTATGTGGTATGTTCAGTGTAAATGTGGGAGGCTAGACCAGGAAAGGCCTCCTTGATCAAGATGGTAGATGTAAGGTGAATCTTAAAGGGAGGTGAAGATGAAGAGGAAGAGCACTTCAGGCAGGAGGCATACCCAAGTCGGGAAATGGAACAGAAAGTCTGCCAGGGTCCCTGTGTCCTAGAATACATGAAAGGAGTCTAAGGCCTGAGAAGACTGGAAAATGGAGAGCAGCCCACCTGTGAAGGGCTTTGAATGCCAAGAAGAAGATTTTATAATTGATCATGTAGGGGGCAGGGAGCCACTGAGTCATCCTCGTGACTAACTTTGTGAAGCCCAAAACTGCTCCCATTCACTCTAGGAGGCAGGGTTGGCAGGGGCCCCATTGATTCTGATGAGTGCAGAGAGTCTGCAGCCAATCTCTTTGACCAAAATTACAAATAGGAGGGCCCTGGTCCCTTGTTTTCTGACTTGTGCATGAACACACACTTCCAGGCAGGTATAAAAAGAAGATCCTGGTGGGGATGGGGTGTGCGGTGTGCAGGGGTTGGTTCTGGTCGAGGTTGATGGTTTCCCAGGGCAGGTATATATACCTCCACCTCTCAAGGAAGACAAAGAATGTCTCTTTGTGTACACTCCTGATGGTCACCTTCTCATCACAGACACATCTGGAAATTTTTGCACGGACACCACATTGTCACAGCTGCGCCTTGCCCCTCAGAAGCAATGTTCCTAGGGGCACTGATCCATTCCAGAGATCACACTTGTCATGCCAACTAATGGATGCCAGCCCCCCATCTGAGTGGTTACCATTATGATATGCTATGTTTGCAGAGAAGCCAGTGGGAAAACCATTTCCTCTAGGGCAGCCAATTAAACATCTCTGACTCCAGCCAGCGGCAGCTTTGCAAAAGTCCAGGCCTTGCTTCCTGCCCAGTTTATGGATTGCTGATGGTTTTTGTAGGTAATTAGCAGCTGGAATCACTGAAGAGCTGGGCTGATGCTGGAGTACTTTTCCGGTATCTGGGTGAAGAGATTCCTGTCTTGTCACCTCTGGGCTGGGCATCTTGGGATCCAAGGACTAGTAGTTGCTTGGCCAATTCTTCTGTCTGGCTTCCTTTCCATTATGATAAGATACTGCTGGCCAAGGGCAAGGCCATCTATTCTTCCCCAGGCTGGCTTCAACCCTAACAAAATCCACAGCTCTGCGTCTGCAGCCTTCTTTCCTTATTATAAAAAGAGAAGCAAATTCAAGGGCATTTTTTAGGGATGGTTTATTAAAGCATTTGTTTTCTCTGGTTTGAAAAGGCAGCTTTTTGGTTCCTTATAGACAAGAGACAGAAAGGGTAAGGGAAAGACCTTGGACCAAACCTCAGACCCAAGGGGGGGGAAAGCTCCATAATACATGACCTTGGACTTGGAGTGAGGCTATGTAAAATTGTGAAGTCAGACATCATCTGACCTTGGGTCTTTCACCTTCCCCTTTGTCATTCCCTCTACCCCCAGAAGAGAGACAACCCCTTGAAGGCAGGGATTGTTTGATTTTTTGGGTCTTTGCATCCTCAGTACTTAGCACAAGACCTGGCAAAGAAGTAGGGCTTAATAAACTAAATGCTTATTTAATTGAATTCCCTATCCCCCAACACCCATTATGCCATAGTAATAGATGATATTTATACAGTGCCTTAAAGTTTGCAAAGCATGCTACATATATTATCTCATTTGAGCCTTATAATAATCCAGTGAGCTATATACTGCAGATCTTATTATCTCCAATTTACAGATGAGGGAGTGGGGCACTTGGAGATGCTATGACTTGGGTTTGGAATAATAATACCGAGGATGATTCTCACTTACATTTATATGTCACTCTAAGGTTTGCAAAGTTCTTTACAAATACCTCATTTCATTCTCATAAAAACCTTGTGAGGTAGGTACTAGTATGCCCCCTCTCATTTTACAGATGAGGAAACAGAGGCAAACAGGGTTAAGTGACTTGTCCAGTCACACAGCTAGGTTTTGAAGTCAGGTCTTCCTAACTCCAAGCACAGCTCTTTATACGTAATATGAATCTTTCTCTCTTGAGGTCATAGAATGCCAGAACTGGAAGAACCTGAAACCATCTACTTCAGTCTCCTCATTTTACAGCTATAGAAACTGAGACGCAATGAACATCAGCAGTTTGCCCCAGGTCATACAGTGTGATAAATATCAGATGTGGGTTTTGCATTCATGTCCCTTTGGTTCCTAAGTCAGCACCCCTTCCTTAAGATCACAGGTAGTTAGTGACTGAGCTAGTGACTGAGCCAGGACTAATCCAGCTAACATTTATATAGCATTTACCATGTTCTAAGCACTGTCCTAAGCATGTTACAAATGTTACTTCCTCTGATCTTTTCAAAAATCCTAGGAAGTAGGTGCTATTATTATTCGTATTTTTACAAATGAGGAAACTTAGGCAAACAGAGGTTAAGTGACTCACCCAGGGTCTCACAGCTAGTCTCTGAGGCCACATTTGAACATGAGCCTTCCTGACTCCAAGCCTGGTGCTCTATCTACCGTACCACTGGGATCCAAATATTTTTACCTTCAAACCATGCTTCTTTCTGTCCCATAGCTTTACAAAGGAAGTCAATTACATTTAAGTATAGTCCTTAAAAAATTTTTACAAGCCCCAGGTAAGAATCCCTGTCATAGCTGGCCTCTGAGTCAACACCACCTGAGTTATCTTGCCTCAGAGAGATCTTGGCTGTGTAACTTTAGGAATCATTTGTGTTTTTGGTGCCTGAAAACTCTTTAAGGTTGTCAGTGGTAGAGCAGGTGCTGAAATGCCTTGGGAGAGGGAGTTGTTTGGTTGATTAAATCCAAAGTCAGTTCTTACCTGTCTTCTCCCCACAAAAGCATTACTGATGAATTCAAACTTCAGTTTTCTTAAAAAGCTTTAAACCTGCCCTTGCAAAAAGAGATTGGGGAATTTTTTCTAGATTTCTTTCCAGGGCATGAATTCCTTAGAGATTGCTAAGAGGCACCAATTTGGAAAATTCAAGAAAAGTGTTCCAAGACCTCTTCAGTCTCTGCTCCAATTGGAAACCATCCTGATCAGCTGCTCTGAGACTCATCTGCTGTGTTTCCTCTTAGGTGGCCACAGACATTAAGTATTTAGATTCAATATCTGATCATTTTTATCCTTTTAATTTTTCATAAAGAGAAATGATTGATCAAAGTTTTTTTTTCTCTTTTTAAACCCTCATTTAATATATAGAAACAGGCTTTCTGTTCCACATGCACGCTGCAGTGGGGAGGGGTGATTTTGTCCTGCTTAACCCAATACAGATCGGTCTGGCTATTGAGCTTTCAATATTGCCCATCAACCCACCCTCCCTGTTGTGGCAGTCCCTTACCTGAGTCCTGATGTTTCCGATTTTTCCTTTACATGCTCCATGCCTAGCATCGTGCTATGAATATTTTTTAAAAATTTCTCTGTCTCTGTCTGTGTCTCTCTCTGTATTTCTCTCTGCCTGTCTGTCTCTGTCTCTGCCTGTCTCTGTCTCTGCCTGTGTCTCTCTGTTTCTGTGTCTCTGTCTGTGTCCCTCTCTGTATTGCTCTCTGCCTGTCTGTCTCTGTCTCTGCCTGTCTCTGTCTCTGTCTTTCTGTGTCTCTCTGTTTCTGTGTCTCAGTCTGTGTCCCTCTCTGTATTGCTCTCTGCCTGTCTGTCTCTGTCTTTGCCTGTCTCTGTCGCTGTCTTTCTGTGTCTCTCTGTTTCTGTGTCTCTGTCTGTGTCTGTCTGTCTGTTTCTCTCCTCTATGGGGATCACGTGGCCCATAGGTATAGATCTAGGTCATGATTTCATCAAGGTAGGGATATAGAAACTCTGAGGATGTACATCGGTCACTCATCCATATAAGCTGTAGTCACTGAGAGTTACTGGGCACACTGAGAGAATCAGTCCAGAGTCTCACAGCTAACATATGTCAAAGGCAGGTATTCCTTGGTTCCACCAGAAGTCTTGCCTTGCAGAGCTAAGCCACTGTTTGGGACCTTGGGTCCTCATCCTTCCTTTGCTCTCCCCACTTCTACTTTCTCAGGACACTCCAATTCAGTCACCAGTGCTATTGCCTCCGGAAGTTTGTTAATGGATTATGCTCTTTTTAAAATCACTTTCTTTGCCATTTCCCAGATCAAAATTCTTTTTTTAGGGCAGTCAGGTGGCATAGTAGATAGAGTGCTGGGCAAAGTTAGAAAGACCTGTTTTCAAATCCAGCCTCAGACATTTCCTAGCTGTGTGACCCTGGGCAAGTCACTTAACCCTGTTTGCCTCAGTTTCCTCATCTGTAAAATGAGCTGGAGCAGGAAATGGCAAACTGTGTTAGTATCTCTGCCAAGAAAACCCTAAATGGGGTTACAAAGAATCAGATATGACTAAATAAGACTGAAAAACAACAAAAACATGTTTTATAGCTATCATCCTCCTTGATGTGTTATTTCCTCCACTAGAATGTGAACTACTTGAAGACAGGAAGTGTCTGCTTTTGTAGCGATATCCCTAGCACTTAGCAGAGTGGTTGTCACATAGCAAGCACATGGTAAAGACTTTTCATTCATTCACTCCTTTCTGACTCTGAGTCCAGCTCCTTATCCACACTGCAGTGTTGCCTTTCATATCATAGGAGTATAAATGCTTGTTGGATGGGACGGGTTGGTCCCTCCCATTGCTCCTGGGGACCTTGTTCTTGTGTCCAATTGATGGGGTGAAGCAAGTGGAAGAGGAAAAAGAGGAGAGGAGAAGCGGACTATGTGCCTGTCATCTTCCAGGGTCCAGGGGAGTAGCATCAGAATGGAACATTTCTTCTGCTTTTCCTTTGTAAACTTAGGCTCTGTGGTACAGGAGAAAAAGGACCAGCTCCCGCATCCAAGAACTTGGGTTCTAATCTCATTTCTGATACTCATGAGTTGTGTGATATTGAGAAATCTTCACCTTCTTGGAACTGTTTTCTCAGCTGTAAAATGGGGGAGAGTTTTTTTTTTGGACTACATGAATTGTAAGGTCTGTTTCAGTGCTAAATCTACAAACCTAAATGGCCTTTGATATCTCTTCAAACTCTGTCATGCTATGAGTAATTCCTCCAGAGGTGACATTTTGACTAGCAGGTACAGATTTTCTTTTTCACAAATAGTCACATTTTCAAAGCATGTTCCCTCTCTTTCATTATACAGCAATTATTTTATTTCTCCTTCTCAGTGATGAAACCACCAGGGCTATGTCAAAATGTCCCAAGTGGTGCAACAATTCAGAAAAATGAAATACCGAGGAGGTATCCACTCGACCAATTCTTTCCATGATGCCAAATAGCCAGTTTGAATGAACTGTTCGCTATGTAACCTGCTATTTTAGCATCAAGGAGACACGAAGCAAAGTGGTTTCCTTGGCTGATGGAGCTCTCCAGAGAGACTCATTACTCCTTTGAGTGAGCACTCAGCATCCTGCTCTCTTCTGTGCCCCAGCTCCTTCCTTCCTCCCTCCCTCTTTCAAACCTCTCCCCCTCACTTGCCGTTCTCTCAGCCATTCATTTCCAACTTCCCCTCCTCCTTCGGGGCTTCCTTCATATCTTTCTTCTCCTTTGCTCTGACCTGCAACTCCCCCTTCATGATGTATACTCCTTTCCACCTTCTCCTTTAAGCATCTCCTTCCCTCCTCCATCCTTCCTCCTTTTACCTTCTCTCCTACTCATTTCCTTTCTGTCCTCTATGCCTGTTTTTCCCCCTCTCCTGATTTCACCCCCTTTAATATTTTTCTGTGGGGTTAGTTGGTTTTTTTAAAATTTTCTTCTTGGTGGGGCTAGTTTTTTTAATTTTCTTTTTTGTGGGATTAGTTATTTTTATTTTGTTTTTTGTGGGTTTAGTTTTTTATTTTCTTGTTTGTGGGGTTAGTTTTCTTTTAAATTTTCTTCTTTGTCCTTGGAGTTAGCTACTTAGGATTAGTTTTTCATACACCTTTTCAGAAAATCACATATTTTGTTGGGTTTTGCCTTTCATCCTGGACTCCTCCTGCTGGGCTAAATATATTTAGCCAATCTCATCACCTCTATGTCAAAACTTCTACCTCCTCTACAGTCAAATGCTTGCTTTCTTTATTGCCTCCTGTATAGGACCTTCGAGGTGGCGTGATATACTACATAGAGCACCAGACCAGGAGTCAGGAAGACCTGGGTTCAGATCCCACCTTAGACTCTGTATGACTTTGGAGAGTTAAAAGTTAACTAATTAAGTTAAGAAACCTTTCTTAACTACTCAGTGTCAGTATCCTCATATCTAAAATGGATATCTAATAATAGCACCTACTTCGAAAGGTCATTGTAAGGATGAAAATGACAAAACATAGGTCAAGTACTTTGCAAACCTCAAAACAATATGCAAATTCTAGCTATCATCATTATTAGCTGTATGACCCTGGACAAGTCACTTTACCCTGTTCACCTCAGTTTCCTCATCTCTCAAATGAGTTGGAGAAGGAAATGGCAAGCTACTCCAGCATCTTTGCAAGAAAACCCCAAATGGGGTCACGAACAGTCAGACATGATTAAAAATGATTGACTGATTTAATATTTAATAAAATGTTTTATTTAAAACTTAATATAGAACATCAATACAACCTACTAAACTTGCTTAGTGGCTATTTACATTAATTAACTTCAAGTTTCCTCTTCTGTTATATGAGTAGGCTGGTCTAAAATGGTGGTGACTAAGGTCCCTTCTGATCCTATGAAGCATCCCAACAGGATCCTTTATGTGGCCATTCATTCACATTCACTTTTCCATTCGACTGTGAGATTCTTGATAGCAGAAATCAGTTTACTTGTTTGTTTTGGCTTGTCTTTGCTTTCTTTGTCTCCCCATCACTCAACATAGTGCCTAGCACTGTGCTAAGTAATGTGAATCGACTGACTTTTATATGGCTCTAATTTGTATGTATTCAATTCTTCTAGTTCTGCTTCCTCCTCCCCTCCATTTTGATTTTCCCATATTTCTTTTTATTTCTTATACATTTTTGTGGGATGGAGGGAGGTGTCATAGAACTGACACTTCATCAATCTAGGAAGTCTTGATAAGGAACTTCATTTACTGATCTCCCAATCAATAAGCATTTATGAAATACCTATGTGTCAAGCATTGAGCTAACCTCTGGGGAATGCAAATGCAAAGAATGACATAATCCCTACTCTCAAGAACCTTACATTCTAACAGGGAAGACAACAATTACATCTATAAGTATATATGAAACAAATGTAAGGACTTTCAACTAGGTGATGCTGTCGATAAACTGAGGGCTCAGAAGTCAGGAAGACCTGAATCCAAAATTGGCCTCTGACACTTGACATTTACTAGTTGTGTGACCCTGGGCAAGTCACTTAACCCAGATTGTCTTGCAAAAACAAAACAACAATAAAACCCTAAAATAAATGAAAGGGGAATAATTTCAAATATAAAATAGTTAAAATCCAAATATAGCCCATGGGGGTCTTTATCCCAAGTCCCCCTCACACTGAAGAATCAGATCTGCTTACAGCTGGCTATGTCTCCCTCTCAGGGTTCTAGGTGTACTCTTGAAGGGTTATGGAGTTCTTCTCTATTGTTACCAGCTGGACCCAACCACTTTCCCCCATTTTGGTATGTTCTCAGTATTAAAGGTCAGGGTCAGTTAATATCTCTTTAATATCATCAACACACTGCTAAAGTGTGTTAATGATATGATGACTAAGCACCCTATTATCATTTAACTAATTAACATCAGCTAGTTTTTATAAAGAGATATCTACAGAACAACTGTAGCAAAACCAGAAGTATAAACATATCCCTTCTACTATGGACACATTCTTCCCAATATCTCCTTGGTCACTGGGGAGAGTGGGATCAAACTTAAAAAAGTCAATACAAAGCATTCCTGTCCACCCCCCCCCCCCACATCTGAATGTAGCCTAGTCAATGGACAGAGTAGCTTGTGTGCTTATAAGACCTGGGATCAGATGATGGCTTGGGTTCTAGTTGGTCCTCAGGGCTGTGCTCTCAGATTGGGCTTGCCTGCTCACAAACTCAGTCTTGCCATGGACTCTAGCTCCTGAACCTCTGAAGACCCTTCAGATTGTAGACCAAGCTGTGGCCTTTTCTGGTGAGGAGGAGGTGGAGAATATGACTTCAGAGAAGCACAGTGGGACTGTATCTTGAAGGAAGGTGAACAGGGAACACATTCCAGGCAGAGAAGACAGCCAATGCTAAGGCATGGAGAGGGAAGATGGAGCATGATGTGTGACAAACAGAGAGGAGGCCCATTGGCTGCAAGGCTGCAAAGTGTGGGAGGGTAAGAAATATCCAAGGCTGGAGATATAGATTGGGACCAGATTGTGAAGGGCTCCAAATGCTTCACAGAGGAGTTTATATTTGCTCTCAGAAGCAACAGGGAACCACTGGAGGTGATTGAATAGTGCAATGTAGTCAACTTTGTGCATTGGCAGCAACATGGAGGATAGATTGTGGTGGAAAAAGACTGGAAGTAAGGATGTTGATTAGAGTAATTTGTAATCATTGTAATCATCTTTATGAGAGGTGATAACGCCCTGGACTAAGTCCATAGCAGTGTTAACAGAAAAGTGGTTATCTTTGAAAGATGTGGTGAAGGTAGAAATAGGGAGATTTGGAAATTAATTGGATATACTGGGTGAGGGGGAGTGAGGAGGCCAGGATAATGCTGGGGGCCTGAATTTGGGAGACTAGATGGATGATGGTGCCTTTAAAAGAAATACGGATGTTTGGAATCGGGGTAGGCTGAGGTGGAGGAAGATCATCAATTCAGTTTTGGAAATGTTGTGGATCTACTTTATTAATGCAGATGGATACCTTCTCTGAAACCTATCTTAGAGAATTTTCTAGGGGCATTAAGAGGCTAAAGGTCTTACTGAGGGACATAAAGGTGGTCAAGCAACAGAAAAAGTAAGACTTGAAACTAGGTCTTCTTGTTTCTGAAGCAAACTCTCCATCTACTGTGCCATGCTAACTCTAGCTCCTCATACTTTAGACTGCTGATTACATTATGGTATAGTATAACATTAATTGCACCATATATTTTAACACACCACTAAGTTTTCTCTTCAGTGTCTGAGTTAGTCAGTCAATAAGGGTTTATTAAGTGCTTGTTACATGCCAAACACTGCATTAAGTTCTGTGGGTACAATATAAAGGAAAAAATGGAGCAGAACAAAGCAAAATATCCCTCCCCTCAAGAAGCTCTCTCTCTTTGAAGGGAGACAGGATATAAATGACAATGTACACATAAGATGTGCAGAGTAGATAGATGGTAATATATGCTAACAGGGGGTGGTTAGGTCAGGGGGAGGACAGGAAGAATTTAGGAGGCAGAGGGAGAGCATTCCAGCACTGGGTAAAGACAAGGAGGTAGGACTTTTGGGTTCAAGGACCTATAAATTGTCCCATTATAGAATGTACAGTTTATTATTGTTGTTGTTGAGTCATTTTCAGTTATATCTGATTCTGTGACTACTGTGGGATTTTCTTGGCAAAGATACTGTAGTGGTCTGCCATGTTCTTCTTTAGCTGTAGTGTGCATAGAGAGGAGTGAAGCAGATAAGATGAGAAAGGTAGAAAGGGACCAGGTTATGAGAAAGTTTAAATGCCACACAGAGTACTTACTATTTTATTCTGAAGGTAAATGATGAGTCATTGGTACTTACTGAACCAAAGAACTATGTGATCAGACCTTGGCAGCTGTATGGAGGAGGAGAGTGGAAAAGAGACGAAACAGGAAACCTGCCTAGAAGGCTATTGCACTGGTCTAGGTAAAAGGCGATGAGGATCTGAAGGAGGGTGATGGCTGTGTGAATAGAGAGAAGGGAAAGAATACTCAAAACTCTAAGGCTGGAATGACAAGACTGGATTCCTCATGACTGAGAGCAAAGCATGTTTCCCTAGTTCCAATCAGTCTAGAGCTTAGTTATAGGTTAATTATACGTCTGTTTGAGTATCAGCCCATCAGGTTGGCTAATCCCAGGTTGGCTATAAAGTATCAGCATTTTGACCATAGCAGCTCTAAAAGATGAGACTCACTACCTGTGTTTGTGAAAATACCACAGTAAATAAACTCTGTTGAAACTCTTTTTCAAAAAAATTTCAGAAAATTCTTTACTCTTGCAGATAGAGAACTGTCTTAGGAGTTAGGAAAATTAATCTGAAGTAAGTTCAAGCTAAGTTCACACACACACACACACACACACACACACACACACACACACACACACACACACTGGCTGTAAGTCTCTAGACAAGGCACACTGAGAGAACTCTCTAAGATTAAAAGGGAACTGACATGCATTGGTAGAGGGAATCTCCTCACATGGAGTGCCCTTTGCTGATAAAATCACAGACCTTATCTAAAAAGCCATGTTAAGCTTCTCTCTTTTAACCCCTTTTCACAGCCTAGCAAAAAGACAGACATATAGCTGGTGTACAAAAATACAGAAATTTATACAGAATTTATAAAATGAAGTTTTCACTAAATGAGAAGTCAATTCACTCACCCAGATTCACACAGCCAGTAAGAATTTGGAGAGGCTTTTAGACCCAGGGCTCCCACTCCACTTCCTGTGCTCTGTCCTTGAAGGCAATCTCCCTCTGTGGGTGGAAGATAAAATACTTCAAGGGCCACCTGGATTTTTCCCAGCCTGCTCTGTGCGATCCACCTAAGTGGCATTGTCTCTGTAGTAAGGGACCAAAATGGGCCACTGGGATTTTGGTCTATGATGATCAGTTTCACTGCAAGGTATGGCCCAATTCAGATATAGGTCATTATGACTTTATGTGAAGTAGGATGAAGACAACTGAATGAAATCCTATCTAAAATCTGCAGAGAAGGCAGTTCCATGAAGTATATGGGTTATGACACATCAAAGTGGAGGATGTAAAAGCAGGAAAAAAGGAAAGTCTTTCTGGTAAATGACCAACGCTTGTGGTCAATCCCATTTCCTGATCCCATCTTTTCCTTCATGCTCCTACATGAGCCCAGTTCTCAATCATTCTTTCCCACCCCAATCTTCAGTTTTCTTGCTTACGGGCCTCTTCCCTGATGCCTACAAACATGCACATATTTCTCTCCTCTTTTTAAAAACCTTCACTTTGTGTAAGTTTTAAATAAACTTAATATGTTTACATATGGCCTTCCCTAATAAGAACATCAGGTTTTTGAGGACTGGGGCAGTTTCATTTTTGCTTTCTTTTAATCCTTAGCTCCAGACAGAGTACCTGGCACATAGTAGGTGCTTTCTATATTTTGGATTGAGTGACTGAGTCACTTGAACCCATGAGCCCCTACAGCTATAATCCTATATCTCTTCTTTTCATACCAAAGTCTAAGATAAACCTCATTTTTCTCCAATTATTTTTCTCTTATTCACTTCTCAGCCTCTTACAACTTGGCCTTCTGACACTACATCACTCAAATGAAACTGCTCTCTCCAACTATACCAGTGACCTCTTAATTGCCACAAATCTGATAGATTTTTTTTTCAGTCCTCCTGCTTTCCTATCTCTTGGCAGCACTCAATACTGGTGACCACTCTCTCCTCTGAGAGACTCTCTTTTCTCTGGATTTCAGTCACACTACTCTCTCTTGATTATGATCCTACCCATTCCTCAGCCTCCTTTCTTGAATGAATGAATGAATGGATGGATGAATGAATATACATTTATTAAGCACCGCCTATGTAGAAAGCCAAGTTCTGGAAATAAAAGTGGAAAAACAAGATACTCTTTCCTACTAAGAAACTAACATTCTAATAGAAGATGAAAACCAAGAGGATTTTTTAACTGTAAATCAGATGAAAAGCCCCAGTGGTCCTTTGGATGTAAAAACAAAGCAGACAGTAATTTTTCTTTTTTTTTTTTTTTTTACCACCACCTCACACAATCTTCCCTTCTTTCTTCTTACCACCCTTTTAGCCTCCCTTTCCCTTTCTCTACCCCTTCCCCTCCTACTACCTATAGAGCTAGTTAGATTTATATACTTAATTAAGTTTGTTGTTCCCTCCTTGAACCAAATCAGATGAGAGTACCTCTCAAACGATGCTCCTTTCCATCCCCTCTTTCCCTCTACTGTAATATAATTTTGTGCCTCTTCCTGTGATGTAATTTACCATTTTCTGCTTCCTCCTTTTTACATCTCCTGTTACAATCCCTTTGCACCCTTCAATCACATTTTATCATCACATCATTTACTTTATACCTGCTCCCTCTATCTATGTATATCTCTTTTATATTTTATAATAAATATACAATTCTCAAGATTAACAAGTATCATCTTCCCTTATAGGGGTGTAAACAGTTTGCTTATATTGAGTAACAAGGTATTCTTTTCTCCTGTTTACCTTTTTATGCCTCTTTTGAGACCTGAGCTTGAAAATTGAATTTTCTACTGAGTTCTGGCCTTTTTATCAGGATGGTCTGGAAATCTCTTATTTCATTGAATGTCCATCTCCTTGCCTGAAATATTATGCTCAACTTTGCTGGGTACTTGATTCTTGGTTGTAGTCCAAGCACCTTTGCTTTATAGCATATCATATTCCAATTCCTTTGATCTTTTAATGCAGAAGTTGCAAGGTCCTATGTGATCCTGACTGTAGTTCCTAAATATTCGAATGGTTTCTTTCTGGCTATCTGTAGTATTTTCTCCCTCACTTGATAGTTTTGGAATTTGGCAATGATATTCCTTGGTATTTTTAGTTTGGAATCCCTTTCAGGAGGTGAACAGCAGATTCTTTCAATGGCTATTTTGCCCTCTGGATCTAGGACGTCTGGGCAGTTTTCCTTGATGATTTCTTGGAAGATATTATCCAGGCTCTTATATTCATCTTGGTTTTCTGGTAGGCCAATAATTCTTAGATTTTCTCTTCTGGATCTATTTTCCAGGTCAGTTGTTTTTCCAATTAGATATTTTACATTTTCTTCTATCTTTTCATTCTTTAGATTTTGTTTGACTGATTCTTGATGTCTCATGGAGTTATTAGCTTCTACTTGCCCGATTCTAATTTTTATCAAATTGTTTTCTTCAATTCACTTTTGCATCTCCTTTTCCATCTGTCCAATTATTCCTTTTAAGGAATTATTTTCTCTAGTTAGTTTTTGTACTTCCTCCTCCATTTGTCCAATTTTCCTTTTTAAAGAAATGTTCTCTTCAGTGAATTCTTTTTTCATACTTTTAGAATCATTGGCCAGTTTTTCTTCTATTTCTCTAATTTGGCTTTCAAAATCCTTCTTCAGCTCTTCCAAGAGTGCTCTTTGTACTTGCGACCAGTTCTTAGTCCCTTCTGAAGTTTCAGATGGGAGTACAATCTCAATGCTGACCTCTTTGGTTTTTGTGTTTTGGTCCTTGTCTCTGTAGAAAGATTCTATGGTCTTTTCTTTCCTGTTTTGCTTCTTACTCATGATGATGAGGCTGTGTGTGTTGTGGCCTCTAGTTCTTTCATCTAGAAGCTAAAGAGACTGGTGCTGAGCTCTCTGATGTGAGAAAGCAGAGGCCAGGTGAGTCTTTTTGTGCTTTCCCGTATTTGCCCTGGAGCTAGCTTAAGTGTGGGGGAGGGGTGGTCTGTCCTCAGGATGTCTCCTCAGCTGACCTAGACCAAAGGTAAATTCAGCAGTTGGTGATCCCAGCTGCACTAGTGTCTTCCCATTTCCCCTGGGGTGCTGAGGCATGCCTGGAGTCTTGGTGTTGGTGGTTGTGAGGCTCTACCCTCCTGGGGCTACGAATCTCCTCTTGGTGGTGCTATCTTGGACAGCTTTGGTCCTACATTGTTCTCCTTCCACCACAGCAAGAGAGATCCTCCTTAGAGATTTTCCTAGCCTCATGTGCTACAAGACTGTTTGCCTCTTCAGCTGTTCCCACTGATCCAGGATTTTTCTGGGGAGATATTTTATGGTTCTTTTAAGGTCAACAAGGGGAGGGGGAGAGAGCATTTACTGATCACTCCACCATTTTGGCTCCCAGAAGTTCAAGTAGGTGACTTACAGACATTTAATCAGTGGGCTGATAGTCTCAGGAGTAGCTGCTGCAGATACCTGGGGTTCCATGGCTCTCCCTTGCTTGGTTCCATTGGACTCCCATCCTGGGCTGTTACATCTGAGATTCTGCACTGCAAGCTGCTACCCCAGACCACCCTGGGGCTTCCTGCTTGGCCCTGCCCCAGCAGGGACATGCTGCGCTGTGCACTATATGCTCTTCCACCCCTATGGAACAGAGTTTTCCCAGTAATATATCTTCTTTAACACCATTTCCATTAATAAAATTGTATGTTTTGATTTGAACCACTTGACAGAATCAAGGATATTGTTTAGAAGAACTTTTCTTTCTGAGTCTTCAGTAACTGTGGTTCCTAGACAGGAAGGGGGTGTAGTTATACCACCTACAGAGGGAGTTGCCAGGTTCACCTTCACAAGGATTATTTCTTGGACTATGGCTTGGGGGGTCAAGTTGGAAATAGGACTGGTGGTCTGGTGGGTGCTCAAATTCATCCTTGACTCTTCCCTCTCCTGCATCACCCATATCTGATCAGTTGCCAAGTACTGACCACAACCTCTTTTATCTCTGTCCCTTTCTTTCCATTCAATAGCCAACACGCTAGTTAATGGCTCTCATCACCTATCTTTTGGATTGTTTCAGTGACTTCCTCATTGGTGTCTCCGCTTTCCTTCTATCCCCTCTCCAATCCATTCTCCACATCCCTAATACATTGATATTTCTAAAGCACACGGATCTGACCGTATAATTCCCCTATTAAAGAAGCTTCATTGGCTTCTTACTGCCTCTAGGATAGTATATTTAGATACTTAAAATGCTTAACAATTTGGTTCAGCCTCCTTTTCCTGGCTTATCACCCATTAATACTCCCTTTCATACTGCCAGGTCAGAATAAATTTATCAAAGAATCATAGAAGACACAAATTTGGGTGTCCATAAGGAGACTTTTTTGAGGAAGGAGCCTATCTTTTCATAGCTTAAAGAAGACATAACACAAACATTAGGAACAATATCTAGCTTCTATTGGCACTGGTCTTTCAGCTGGACCAATTTACATTTCCAGAAAAGGGAGTGTCTATTTTATCAGCCTAGAAGGGCAAATAGAGTTTTAAGCAACCAAGACAAAAGAACATGTGGCTCCTTGGTTTAACTGGAATGAGGGCCAGTTTCTAAAATAGAATCTACTCTGGGAACTAGCCTTTCAATTTTCACTTGTACTTAATGGATAGGGTTGGTAGAGAAAGTCTACTCTTATAGGTTCAAGGGAGAAGTTGTATGTTCAGGAGCCCCTATTAGTGATCTTAATTTTGGTAGTCAACCAGTAGATACAATTAGTTCAACCTAAGTGAATTGACTAGGTACCCCAAGAATAGTAACTATGAACATTTACTCCCATAAACCTAGGACACACTAGCTCTCAAAAACACAGCATCAGGAGGAAGGTTAAGTACAAACATTAAGTGTAGTGGTATGGGGACACATTTCTAAGGAACACATATGACCAAGGTAACTTATACTTTCAACACTGTAGTATCCCAGTGTCTTTTGTTGTTGTATCCTTATATCACCTCCCCTATCCCTGTACCGTCCAAGGAAGTGCAGTATCTCTATTGGGCAGTTCACTCAGCTTATTTCCCTGGGACCATTCCTCTCAACATCTTGACTCAACTTCTAGGGCTAATTCCTTCATCTCTCTTTCCTGCTACCAAAGATCATGCTCCTCAAGGCTGTTTCCTGCCCTGACTATCTGGTCTCCTTATTTGGTTGATTAACTCTACTGCAAGGAGGAGTGGGGGAGAAGAAAATCAAATTCTCTCCATGTTGTCCTCTGGTAGTATCACAGGGATCAAGCCTCTAATTTCTTCTACTGTGCCTCCAGGGCTGGTGCTTAGTTTTGAAAAGGCCACCATAGACAAAAACCAAGATTTTTCCACTTGCCCTTCCAATTCCATTGAGAAAATTCTTCACATGTAGTAATGGGAAAACAGAGTGAAGACACATCTTTGTACTTTCCTTAACACTTCATTTCCACTTCTAATTTCTAATAATCAAATCAGCTTTTTACTAGGACTTGGCGGAACTAACTTTCCTATATTCTACTAAGACTGAGTTTCTCATGTTTAAAGAGGAAAACAGTTCTCTCTGCCCTCACAGCACCCTCTATATTCCAGCCAGATGTCCTTATTTGTTTGTTTTTGTACATAATTCATCTCCATTTTCTGTACCTGTGTACAAGCTGTTCCCCACGCCTAGAAGATACTCCCTTTCCACCTGCATATTTTAGATTTCCTAGCTTTCTTCAAAGTTCACCTCAAGCACTGTTTCCCATGTGATTCCCTTTTCTGGTCCTTCTGGGACCCTCCATGCCAAAATGCCTTTATCTGCATTTTATATTAGCTTACATGTATACAAGTTGTTTCTCCACAATAGGATGTAACCTTTGGGAGCAGGGATGGTTTCATTTCTGTCTTTGCATTCTGAGCCCCTTGCAAAATTCCTGGCACATTGTAGACTTTTAATAAATGCTTGTTGAATGAATGTGGGAATGAAGGAATGGTGGGTATTCCCTATGCCATCAGCACAGTGCCTTTTTAATCATACTGTCTGTATTATTTTTTAGGTTTTTGTTTTGGTTTTAATCAATATTCTTGAACCACACTGTAGACTTAATAGGAAGCCCATGGATAACTGTAGGAATTTCTGATGCCACCGATCTCCCTGCCAAATAAAAATTACAGCCCGTTGTTTATTAATAGGAGCATGGTTCAGCTCATTTCTGCTGCCAAAGTAGTCGGCTGACACAAGATATGCCTCTTTCCTCCTTGTTATCAAATTGAGGCCAGATAACTAATCATTCCCAGTGGTTTCAATATGAGTGCAAGGGAATTCATGTTTCTCAGACAATGGATTCTTCGTCTGCATAACTTTCAGAATATGATGTGATGAAAGTTTTGATTGGAGATATATTAACTGATAAAGGGCATCATGTAGGGCTTGGCTGGAATATCATATTTTTATATTAAGAGAAAATAGGAAAAAAATCTTACCCACAGAGAGCAATAGAATGCTTGGGTGATGGAATCCCTTGGCAGTCTTTTCCTTTTGGTGCTTTGAGATGTTCTGATCATGGACTCATACATTTAAAGCAGTAACTGACCCTCTTAATTTACAAATGAGGAAACTGAAGTCTAGAGAGGGTCAGTGACTTACCTAAAGTCACAGAGAAAATGGAAGAGTTTGGGATTTGAACCCTGGTCCTTTGACTTAAAATCCAGTGCTTTCCCCATTATATCTTTGGAAGGGAGTCTTTCTATGTGTTAGTATTTCCTCCCTGGGATGTCTATTGTCCCCATGGCTTGCCTTATAATAAGTCTTCAACTGTTTGAGACTACCCTATGGTGGATGGTTCCTTAGGGAACAAATGTATGGGTCATTTTTTCATGACTGTCTTCTCCCCAACTTCCAAAGCAGGTAGGGCCAGACTACCCTAACCTCTGGTTAACTGTACCCATGGTTCTACTGTCTTCTATGGCTTTGCCTTCTACAATTCTGCCCCTTCCTGTCAGCTGGGGGAAACCCCCTACCTATGTCTCTATGGGGGTATTTAGTTCCATAAATAAATGAATGAAAAAAAAAGGGAGGCAACTTGGTACAGTGCAAATTGTGGTGGAAATAATCCTGAATTTGGAGTCTAAATCCCACCCCTGAAGCTTACTACCTGTTAAAACTTGACCCACTTAATTTACGTGGCTCTGAACTGTAAAATGTGGGTCTTGGACAAGGTGGCCTCTGGGAAGTCCATTCCAGCTCCAAATCTATGATTCTATGAAATGTGTATTTAGTAAGTGCTTACTGTTTGCCAAGCACTGTAATAAGTCCTGGGGATAAAAATATAAAAGCAAAACAATTTCTGACTTCAGGAGCCTAAGTAGGGGGCGAGGAAGTGATGGTCAGTAAAGGGACGTCACAGAGATGGCTAGTGGAGGCATAGGATGGATTGGAGCTTCTTTTTCAATAGAAATATTGAATGTATTATGGATCCTAGAATAAGAAATAGAAAACAGAGGTGTGATGGGTGTTAGATTCATGTGGAAGGATGGTTAGCCCAGGGAGAAGAAGGGGCAGAATGGGAAGTATCTCTAGGACCAGTTAGAGCAAGTCCTGTGAATCTACATGCCTGTGCTCCACTGTGAAGGCAGTCAAGGCCCTGTGGAGAGCATTCTCAAACAGAGTGGGAACGCCTGGTCTCTGGCACTCCAGTGGTCCAGAGGGTGCAGCAGCAGTACAGATGGTAAGTAGGTGGCCATTGTGGGCTGTGCCATGCAACTGGGACCAGCCAGACACAGTGGGCTCTGTGACTATGTACTCATCAATCAGGATGTCAGGGGCCCCTGGTTTCTATGGAAACAACATTATAAATGTTGGAGTGGAAGACTGACCCACTTGTAGCAGGGACCTTCAGGCAGGGCTAATGCCTCCAGAGCATAAGATCTGATAGGTCCTATCAGGAAAGAGAGGGTTCAGATGGCAGATCTGGAGCCTAAAGGGAAGAGACAAGGCCTCTAAATAGGGAAACTGAGGTCCAGAGAAGGAAAACGATTTGCTTAAGGTCAAATTACTAGGTAGCAGAGCTGGGACATGGCCTCTGATTCTAAATCCTGCCCTAGTGGGCTTCAAGCCTGGCCATGGGATAATGCATTTGACTAAAAACCATATTCAGCTTCTGTTTTTATATCACTTGTACCTATGCTTTCCATATGTGGAGGCATAGAAAGTTTCCATCAGTGTCTGTGGAAGGAAGCTTCCCAGTGATGAAAATACCTTGATCCTTGACATCAAGTACAACTGGAATGTGCACGTTCCTGTACTGGATGCCCCAAAGTAGACCACTGATCTTATATTCAAGGTCCAGGCCATTTTGAAAGTCCTTCCCACCTTTTATCATTTGCATCTTTGTATCAACAGCACCTAACACAGGTCCTGACCTGTAGTGGGTGCTAAATAAAAGGTCTATTGATCAATTGATTGCAGTATGTGCTCAGGTTGGGAATATCCAGCTTTAGATTCTGTAGCTAGAAATGAAGGGAAGCTGTTGGTGGGCCAAGGTGGTTTCATTGCAGCATTCTGATGAATGTAGTCCAATTAGTATCATAATTAGGATGGCTTCTTTGTTACCTGGACATATCTCCTCCATCCAGGTGAGTAGACAATGGTATGTGCTCTAAGGGTCCATAGGCACTGCTATCTGCCTGAACCATTCACTCTGATGATTCCTGTCAAGGGCAGAGCTGGGTGTTAGAAAGCAAAGGGGAGGAGACATGATAAAGGGTGCAAGGGGACAGGCCAAGAAAGGAACCCAAATGAGAGAGTTTGACTCAGGGTTGTAATGAAACTCTGTCTTCACTTGTCATCCCCTCATGTCCGTATCATCTGGCCTTTAGCTTCTACTTACTTCCTCCATCAAATAAAGGGGGGCGGGGCTGTGGGGGGGTGAGAAACAGCTCTTTTTCTTGATGAGCCAGTGAGAGGGAGAGAGAGAGAGAGAGAGAGAGAGAGAGAGAGAGAGAGAGAGAGAGAGAGAGAGAGAGAGAGAGAGAGAGAGATGGAGAGAGAGAATAATGAGCAGTAACAGAGTCTGGTGAGGAATCAGAAAGAGGTTCTGAAGAGACTGAGGAAATAGCACCCATACAGGAGGCGCATACAAAGGGAGCTGATCGATTCCTCTTTGCTCTGACCTGGAAGACTCCATCCCTGGGTTCTTGCCCTCCCTACTCCCCAGCATCTGGCCTGGCCACCCCCTGCAGATCATGATAGAGGTCCTGGAAGGAAGATAAAGAACTTGGTTAGGGAGGCCAGAGGAGAGGGGAGGGCCACAGACACAGCAGCCTTGAGGGAAAATGAGCCAAAACAAAAGCCAAAAGACATAATGGGAAGACCTAGAAGTCATGGCTAGCCCTGAGTAAAACTGAATTAATCAGGAGTTTATCTTGGTCCCTTCTACACCCCTTCTTCATACTTTCTCTCTCTCTTTCAGTTTGTCTTTGGCTCTGTCTGTCTGCCTTTCTCCTCTCTCTGTCTTTTTTTTTTATCTCTTTCTGTCTCTGTCTTTGTCTCTCTCTGTCTGTTTCTCTCTCTGTCTCTGTCTGTCTCTCTCTCCTCATTTGTAAAATGAATATAATAGCACTTACATTCTAGGATTGTTGGGAGGGAAAAAATGAGATACTCTTTGTAAAGCAGTTTGCAAACCTTAAGGAGCCATATACATGCCAGCTATTAAAAATAATAGCCATTACTACTATTATAACCATTACAGAGGGAGCTCCTGGTAAGGAAGCTTCCTTCACTGGGGCAGATGGCTACATGATTGGATCATAGCAGCAGAAGGAGAAGGGCTGCCTGTTCTACAGGCTCTTCATCTTTTTTGTGTCTTGGACTTCTTGGGCAATGTAGTGCAGGTTGAGGACCCCTTCTAGAGTAAGGTTTTTAAATGCATAAAGTAATGTAAGTTTTGGCAGTGAGGTAGTGCAATCAATAGATATCTGGGCCTGGAGTCAGATAGTAGTCAAATACTTACTAGCTATGTGACCTTGTACAAGTCACTTAACCACTCAGATTCCTCATCTGTATAAAGTAAGGCTAGTGATAGCACCTACCTTCCAAGCAAGTCACTTATAAACCAAGGAAATTCTCTCTTGAAGGAATTTAGATCTCTTTTTCCTAAAGGGAGAATGCCCAGAGAGTGCAAAGGCTGGTTTCTAAAATTTAAATCCCCCTTTTCCTTAAAGTAAAGAAAACCAGAGGAAGATGATGCTTATGAAATTAAAGAAAGGTTTTATTAAGCCAGGAAGTAAAATATTCACATGGGAACTGCAAACCTATGCTAACAGCCCACCCAGTAATGGATGAAGAGTTTAGGTATCTTTTTAAAAACAGAAGGTAAAGAATTTGGAGGAAACATGGGCTTAGAAAGAGATGAGTCAGTGAGCCCCACCCCTGAGCAGAGAGGGAGGAGTGAGGAATTCCAGGTCAGAAAGCATCATTGGTGATAAACAGTACATAGTTCTAGATTTGATAAGAAGATGTCTCCAAAAACTGTATGATTCCGAGAACCCTCTAAACAAAGTAAGCATTTTCTCTGGTGATAAGGTTGTCTCCAAAACCCATAAAGTCTTTGAAGATAGGGACGTCTCTTGAAGGTCCATAAAACTACCAAATGACTCAGGTTCTACTTCAAAGCTGGCATGAGTTTAATTGGCTTCTGTGCTGCTGATTTTCTGCACATCCAGCTAGGTTTACTCTTGGTCACCGCCAAGGATCATTGGCATATCAAGCCAATGCAGCTGGTCCGCATTTAGTTCTTCTGATTACCTGGATAATTGGGTGGGGGTGGAAGGTTCAAACAAATCAAGGTATCCATTCTCACACACTTCACCCTGTTTGTCTCAGTCTCCTCATCTTTAAAATGAACTGGAGAAGGAAATGGCAAACCACTCCAGTGTCCTTGTCAAAAAAACCTCAAGTGGTGTTCCAAGAGCCAAATGCAACTGGAAAAATAACTCAGCAACTGAATATTGTGAAGATAAAATGAGATAATGTTTTAAATCACTTTGCAAACTGTGAAGTTCTATATAAATAGCAATTTATGCAGAAAATAAAATACACGGGATTACAAAGGAAAGTAATTATGTTGAAATACAGCAATCAATATATATGTATAAATAATGCCATCGATCCTGCAGTAAGAATTCCTGAATTTATTCCAATTTTCTCATTTTAGGGATGGGAAAACTAAGGCTTAGGGAGGATGCCCCAGGTCACACGCGTAAGTGAATGAGCCAGGACATGAATTCAGGGTCTCCGACTCTAAATTCAGTTTTCTTCCCACTGTACCACCTGGACTCTATTGAATTTTATTTGAATTTGAATCCTCTAGCACCTTCCATTGTCACTGGTCCTATGGTGCTAAGCAGGCTTGTATAGAGCCTGGACACATACCTGTGACACTTGACTACCAGCCTTTCAATCTAGGGGGGATAGCAAGGGAACAAATCATCCCTGATATCTCAGGAAGATATTTAAGGAAGGCTGCCTGGAAATTCGGCAGCACAGCTTGGAGGACTGAGCAGATGATGGGCAACTGGAAGCTCCAACACCTGCCACAACCTGCTTTTTTACTTTTTTAATCACTACAGGTGACTTGCTTAATGTAAAATCCAAAGTGGATAGCTCCAGCCAAGTCAGCCTAGAGTGATTTGAGGATTCTGTACCTGAGGGAATGAACTATTGTCTAGAAGACAAGAGACCCAATAACTCCATCATGGATAGGTGGAGCAGTGATGGACCAGGGAGGGAGGGACAAAGACAGCTGGTGCAAAGACATATGTTGGACCCCTTAAATAGGAGCAAAGAACTGGGAAAGAGACCAAGAACAACAATCCACATAGTATTTGGCTGTGTTTACATATATGTTTACAAAGTAGGCAGGGTTGGAGACCATTGCAGCAATCTTCATCCTTTATCCTTCCTCTAAACAGTGGGATACTTGCCTGATTATGGTGGCAACTGATGTTTTTAAAAAATGGAACTAATTTTCCTATGAAATTTAGAGATAGAATCTTAGAGCTAGAAGACACCCAGAGGTAATCTAGTCTCTCCCCTTGATTGATTGGTGAATGTCAATCAGTGAATAATCATTAAGCCCCTATTATGAGCCAGTCTCTTTATATACAAAGGCAAAAATGAAATAACCTCTTAAAGACCATACCGTCTATCAGGGGAGACAACATCAGCACATATAAAGACCTCATAGAGAACAGGGGCTGAGCCACACAATGTTTTGGGTAGATGGTCATACACTTCTTGTTTGGATACTTTTAATGAAGGCAGCCTATTTCCCCTTTTAATAGCTTCAATTGTTAAAAAAAAAAACCAAACAAACCAAAAACTACCTTAAATAACACTCCACACACTCTGAACTTGCTCATGTAAGTCACATACACTTACACTTATAGGTTGGGTTTCCATATGGGTGCATTACTAATCTTAACATTGTATTAAATGAGTGCTCATCAGTGTGTCTCTTTTAACTATCAGTTAGTGGACTCAATTAACTCTTAGGAAAGGCTGTTGTATTTGTTCTTCATTTTCAAAGAGGACTGTGACATCAGGGAAATGATGACATGACTTGCAGTTGGCTTTGATTTGAGTGATGGAGGGCTCTGCACCAGCTTCACTTTCTCCTCCAGAGCCATCTAGATTCATCAGGATGATTAGAGATGGTCCAGGATTCAATGGGAGAACCTGGTCCTTTTAGGCTAAGGTCTTTTCAGGTACTCACTTAGAGGGAGGTAATGCCCATTCAGTGAATAGACCTCTTTAAGAAGTACTCATAGAAAAGATATTTATTCAAATGGTGTACCCAGAATAATAAGAAAAAAATATTCTTTTCAAAATCTTGGGTCACATCATCCCACAAATACACGCAGAATCCATGCCCAGTGATGAATGAGTTCCTCTCTTGTTGGTTGAGCTAAATTTTATTAGGTTATCTCAGCAGGATGGATGGCTTACCTGGGCTTGCTCTTCTCATGCAAGGTATCTCTGCTAGATGAGTCAACCAAGGTGGCCAGGGTAACCTGCTCAGCCAATGTATTGACTCTTCATAGGATATAGCATCTCAAACGGACACCTCCATCTTCTGGAATCCCTGTGCTGGCTCTTCAATGCAGATTTGCCTTCTCTACCACCTCCCAAATAAGGTTCAACCAGATCCTACTGTGTTCTTTCAGAAAGAGCAGGCCTAAAATGACAGATACGTCTCTCAAGGC
Source organism: Notamacropus eugenii (assembly GCF_028372415.1). NCBI lineage: Eukaryota > Metazoa > Chordata > Mammalia > Diprotodontia > Macropodidae > Notamacropus > Notamacropus eugenii. The sequence continues at coordinate 47,069,159 of NC_092873.1, forward strand.
TGTTGGGGCATCAGCTCTGATATTTGTCATTTTTCAAGGCAAGAATTAGGACTGACATAGCCTCTATTATTCAACAATGCTCCCTGGTGAGGGAAGTCACTCCTTTGATGAAGGCTGTCACTCCAAAATCACAGTGACCATAGAATATATTTTCTAAATTCCTACTTACCTATGCAAATGAATGGCTTGAGGCAATAACGTAGCACTTTGTGCTCTGGGTACATTCTCTCCTGGACTTTGACTTTGGCTTTGAGCTTCCAAACCTCCAAACTCAGCAGATGTAGAAGACTCAATTTACACCTGAAAGCTCCTACCTTGACATCTTATTACACTTATCCTTTCCACATCCTGATTTTTGATATATCACTATATTACAGGTTGGCATAAGAAATTAAATGGGAATTTTTGAGGAGTTTTGTGGAAGCCACCGATGACACAGAAAAAAAGTTTAGAAACTCAGAAATGCATAAAAATATGTATAGTATTGCATAATGTCAGCATATTTTATCTTTTAATACCATAATAATTCATACTTCTTCTCTGGTATGAAGGGAAGGCCACAAAATGTTTACAAGAGTTTTCTAAATGGGGGTAGGGGTAAGGGAGACACTGCACTCCTAACCCCTGCAATGTGGAATGGCTAACTAAATTTTATCTCTTTGCATTATGACCCCTATCTTTGCTAATGTTTAAAAGGAAAATATCCTTGCCTTTATCCAAGGCTGAAATCTGTATTCTAAAACTTCCACCCATTGATCCATCATCCTCTAGGACCAGATAGAATAAATAAATGCCTCTACCAAATGATATCAACATCCTGTCCCTACCACCTCTTCCCTTCCAATGGTAGGAGAAATGTCTACCATGCTAGGCTACTTTTCCCTTAAATAAAATTGAAATAACCTTCTGAAAGTAATTGGCTTGAGGAATTAACTCTTGGGTTTAAGCACAAAAAAGAGAAAACACAAGGAGTCAATAATTCTTCCCTCATAATTCTGACTAGTAGACTATCGTGTGTTCATCCTTCATTGCCGAAGACGACCATGCCATCAGAGAAATGATGACATGACTTGCACTTGACTTTGTTTTGAGTGAGGGAGGGCTGTGCAGGTCACCAGCCTCACTTCTCCTCCTGAGCCATCTGAATCTGGTGACCTGATATTCATCAGGATGACTGGAGATGACCCAGGATGAGGCAACTGGGGTTAAATGACTTGCCCAAGATCACACAGTTAGTGAGTATCAAGTGTCTGAGGTGAGATTTGAACTCCTGACTCCTGCACTGGTGCTCTATCCACTGTACCACCTAGCTGCCCACTAGACCATCAGGGCCTATACAGAAGTAGGCCAGCTATACCCACCTGAATCTATACTATATTCTGGCTGAATAGTCTTCACCCGTTACAGTCAGCAAACCTCTTATTCTTAACTGTTGGAGCATCAATGTGTGTCTCATTTCCTTCTAATTCCAAGACTGAAAGACCAGGACCATCTAAGCTAGCTGTAAGGTTAATAGGATATAAGATCTTCCCTGATCATTAATAGGTCTCACATGGAGCCCTGGCACAGAACCAATTAGGCTCTGGGCCACAGAGATTCCCACACCTGTCCAATTACGTGATGATTTCCAAGCTTCTCAGCACTGAGTCAATCAAGTGCAGAGTCTTTGATTGGAAACAGTATATATTGCATTGCTTGGAGGGAAAGGTGTGGGTGGAGAGAGAAACAGGCAGAGGGAAAAACAGGCAGAGGGAAGAACCTATGTGCAACATCAGAGCTCTCTGGATTGGTGATGAATACCTTACTAAATCTTGCCTTCTGGTAGCCAAATAGCAATGTTTCAAATAAATATTTTGGTTTTGTCTTGGAGGAGGAGAGTATTTCATATTTTGGAAACCAAGCAGGGAGATACACATGTATATTCATAGCAGCTGCTATGGGTATCATATTGGCATTGCACTAATCCAGCCCCATAATGTTACCCTTCTTAAAGTGAGTTGGTCTTATCATCATGATTCAATCGATAAGCATCTATGAAGCACCTACTATGTTGCCATACATAAAGAACTTGCCTTCTGTAAGGGATGACATCATCACTATAATCCGCCAGCTATTGCTTTTCTTATATGATATGATTTCAAGTCCCTTTATCATCCCATCACTCTTATCTGGGTGTGCTACTAATAATTAATGGACTTCTTAAAAATTCATGGTACAGTGGATAGAGCACTGACCCTGGAGCCAGGAGGACCTGAGTTCAAATCTGGTCTCAAACACTAGCTGTGTGACCCTAGGCAAGTCACTTAACCCTTATTCTCTCAAAAAAATTGCATGTCCAGAACCATCCATAATGTTGCTGATATGGTAGTATAGTATAATGATGATTATAATAGAGGAGAACTGAGTTCTAAATCCTAACTCAAACTTATGTGATGGAACACGTAGCAGTTTCTACAAAATGGAAATGATATTCACAGTCCCAACCACACAAGGAGGTATAAATAAGGGCTTTATAACCCTTAAAACACTATATCCATGTACTATTATTATTATGAGATCCGACACAGGTAGAATACAGTAGAACTATTCCTTCCTTCATTTCGAATGTTAAATTCTTTTAATTGAGTCAAAACGTCCATTTCATGGCCTGCCTGTTTGAAGATGACTTTGTACTGTTTGCACTGAGTCCTGGGATGCTGCCAGAACCCTCAACATCTATGGTCACTCAAAGGAGATGAGCCTAGAAAAACAAAGTGGACAAAGAATTCACATTGCCCAGACTGTGACTTTTGACAGAGTCGTTGGGTCTGTCTATCTGTAGAAATTTCTTGGATGGACACTATGTGTAGATGAGAAAGTGGGCCCATAACTAAAAAGAGAAAACACTACATTGCATTTGAGAAATGGTAGTGTTTTGTTTTCTGTTTTATTTTTTAAATAATCCCAAGCTGCTCCAGGTTTCTGGTTTTTTAAAACACCAATATTCTCCTGATACTGCATGCTTGAAAATCATGAAACGCTATGATCCTAGAAGAGTCCAAATTGCAAGTGACCCCGAGGTCAATGGAGAAATATCTGGTGGGTGTTAGAAGCAGCAGCATATTAGCAATGATGATGAGTTAGTGAAGTCTTACTCAAGTAATAGGACTATAGATTTAGAGCTTGAAGAGGCCATAGGGGTCATCTCTTCCAACCCCCTCATTTTACAGATGAGGAAATTGGGGGCCAGAGGGGTTAAGTGAATTGCTCATGGTCACATGAGCTTCAATAAGCAGAGGGAGAATTCCAGTGCAACCCCTTGGAATCAAATACTGTGTTCTTCCCACCATGCCATAGTAACTCTCCATTAATATAGAACAGGCATGACAGGGAAAGGAGGTGAAAATGAGGGCTAACAGATAGATAACCCAAGTGACTGACTGAATGCATAGACAAATGCAATGGCTCTTACTGTGGGAGACAGTGTGGCGCAGGGCATAGAGAGTTTGTTGTGATGTCAAGAAGACCTGGGTTCAAGTTCCATCTCTGACATATTAATTGTATGATGCTGAGTCAGTCAATTAATCTCAATACACACAGACACCTTTCCAGATCCAAATTCTCCTCAAGATGTCCCCAGTGCCATTGAGGTCCAGTCCTTACTATTACTATGGAGAATTTTGAGGAGGTGCTTCAGTAATTACACAATACTCTGCTTTCATTTGCACAGCCCTACTATGGGCTATTTCGCTCACTGGAGAAAAAGATCTCATTTCCTTGAAAATTCTCCAATTAACTGTGCAGGATTTCTGAGGAGGGAACAAATCACCAGGCCTATTTTTACCAAAATTCAGATATTTCAGGCCGTGTGTCTGCAGGCTTCGTCAGATTGGTCAATTTGAGCTGAGTGAGAACTTATTCTGGTCTCCCAATTCTTTACTAGGGCCACAACTCAATGTTTGATAGATATTTGTTAAGGGCCTACTATGCATAAGCCACTATGCTAGGCACTGGGAAGATAATGGCAAAACAAGTCTTAGACCCAGGAAGGAATTAAAAATTCAGTATAAAGTGGGGCTGCTCTCTCCCAGGTGAGGATGTTCCCTCTATCAAGGCAGATAGCTGCTTGGTTTGTAATTTATGATCTTAGAGAGTTTTCTCAGGTACTGTAGATCAGATTCCTTGCCCAGAGTCATGTAGGCTTGAACAAAGTTCTTCTGGGCTCCAATGTAGTGGTAACACTGACTCTTAGATTCAGAAAAACACAAGAAGGGAATGAAAACTCTTTTTGGTGGAATGGGGCAGGTGTGTTAGGGCAAGCTCCAGTCAACTCAGAATTTAAAAAACTGTTAAATTTTTCTGCATGATTATTTATACTTGGGAAGTTGTCAAATGCTACAAATCAGGGCTTGATTTATTGTTTCATTCATTGTTTAGCCCTAAGAAAATGACAGAGAAAATGCTAATATTGCAGATTAAATTAAAAGTGTGCTGTGCATGCATAGATTTTTTTTTCTTGAGAGCCAATTATTAAACATTTATCTGTTGTATCCCTGGGTACATAGAAGGAGAGCATTAATAACCAAGGGTACAGGAAAAGTGTCTTGCAAAAGATGGCATCCAAGTTGAGGCTTGAGGAAAGTTGAGCACCCCAAGAGAAGGAGGTGAGGATAGAGAGCATTCCAGGCATCTGGAACAGCCTAGGCAAAGGCAGAGAGGTAGGTCATTTATTTATTTTTTTGGTGGGGAGAGAGGTCCATACTCCTATCCACATACTGACCTGTGGTATAGATGTTTCTGAGCCTCCTTTTCAACTACTCATGGACAAATTTCAGCCAGCAGCAATACATAAACCAGAAAGAAGCAAAGCTATTTGATCAGCTTTTAAGGACTTCTTTGTATAGTTTTATACTGCTACCAGAAATGATAGAAATACCTCTCATGGAAAGGAATGGGATAGAAATCTGTGATATTTATTAATTTTCCATTTCCCGGCTGTAAATCCTTTTTTGCCTAGAACAGGGGTGGGGAACCTGTGGCCTCAAGGCCACATGTGACTCTCTGGGTTCTCAAGTGCAGCCCTTTGACTCAATGCAAACTTCACAGAAAAGATTTGTTTGGATTCAAAGGGCTGCACTTGAAGACCTAGAAGGTCACATGTGGCCTCGAGGTTCCAGGTTCCTCACCCTTGGCCTAGAATCTTCCTTTCATGGTGTGCAAATGTATAATATATTAGCTTGGTCAGAAGGGACTAAGGTCAGGTCCTGGATGGTGAGAGAATGCTTATTTCTTCTGCAAAGCCAGCTGCAGGAGTGGTTTGCTGCTCCTGTTCAGTCATGTCTGACTCTTTGTGACCCTATGGACTATAGTGCCGCAGTGTTCTCCATGGGGTTTTCTTGACAATGATACTGGAGTGGTTTTCCATTTTCTTTTCCAGTAGATTAAGGCACATTTAATGAACAAGTGACTTGCCCAGAGTCACACAGCTAGTAAGTGTCTGATCAGAGCTGAATTCAGGTCTTCCTGACTCCAGGCTCTGTGCTCCAGCTACTGAATTACCTAGGTGTCTTATTCAGGACTACTTAGGAGCCATAAAATCATCCATCATAGATCTAGAGGTGGAAGAGACCTTGGATCCCTTACAGTGCAACCATTCCATTTTACAGGTGAGAAAACCTGTAAGAGACCCAGGGAGTAGAAGAGATTTGTCCATGGTCACCTAGAAAGTAAGTATTTGGGGTGGGATTTGGACCCCAGGTCTACTAAGGATGAGATAGTGTTATTTCTGTTGTATCCTATGCTTCACTGAGTTCTGGGCTCAAATCTTTTAAACAACACCCCCCCTCCCCCCAAAATGGAAACTGTGAGAACTGAAAGGATACAGAATTTACATTGGCAAAGTTCTTTGAGATCTTCCATGTAAGCATACCGCATTATCATTATAAATGAGAAGCCAGGCAGTCTGGGGTTTCAAATTGAATAGGCCCATTGTGTTATGTTTCATCAGGATTCAGAGCAGCCATCCTTCCCAGCAGAAGTAACTTAGATAATTTGATTCTCTTGCTTAACCAGGACTGATCACTGCAGGGATGGAAATTAATTTCTTGAAAAACAGCTGCATGTTTCTCCCCCACACCCCCAACCCCTCCCAGCCTCTCAGCCACCAAGCTTTGAAAATGCAGCTCTAATGAAATTGTGGCCAAGGTGGATTGTGATGACTCACAAATTCAACTGGATCCCAGTCAGTGATTTAACAATCCTTTTGTGGTAGTAGTTGTTTACAGGTAGGGACAGGGCAGCAGGGCACCGCCCAGGCAGCATCTGTGTGCATTGGAAATCTCAGATGTGAGCATGGTCTGGATTTATATGTACACACTGTAGGGCAGAAAGGTTTGCAGGATCATAGCTTCTGAGCTGGAAGGGGAGTTAGAAGTCATTCAGTTTAACCCCAAACTGAGGCCAAGGGAAATTAACTGACTTGGTCAGGGTCACATAACTATTAAGTGTTACAGGCAATATTTGAACTCAGGTTTTCTTGACCCGAATTTCAGCATTGTATCCCCTATACTACAGTGGTTGGATTCACTTTTCATAAACTCATAGATTTAGAGCTGTTTGGGACCACAGAGGCCATCTTGTGCAATCCCTGACCCCCCTTCCCCATTTTACAGATGGTAAAACCAAACTTAGAGCATAGACCTAGAGCTGGAAGACTCAGAAAGCCTTTAATCCAACCTTCACACCTTATCAATGAGGAAACTAAAGACCAGAGATGGTTAAATAATCTGCTCAAGGTCACATAAGTAGTAAATGACAGTCAGAATTTGAATACAGAACCTCTGACTCTGAATTTATTGCCTTTTTTCACTGGACCAGAGAAGTCACCTAGTTCAATGCACCACACTGTCCCTGTGTTAATCATCAATGCTCAATACTGCCTAGAAATGTCATGGGGAAAGTCAGACCAGAAGTCAGATGAGAGAATGCTTCCAATCAATCAATCAATCAATCAATTTTTATTAAGCATCCCCTATGTGCTAGGTGCTAGGGATGGAGGAATAAAAGTGTAACTTTGCTTTCATCCTGTAGAAGGAGATGGCACATCCTTATATAAGCATGTACAAGGTAAATATATGCAAATAAATACAAAATTGCATTGGTCTTATCCCTACATGGTGGACATTTTCCTCCAGAGTTCAGCACAGTTCCCAGCATATGGTAGGTGCCCAATAAAGGCTAGATGTCTTCGTGACTGACTTGGAAGTGATAGGGCACAGGGAGCCATAGCACGTCATCCTTGAATGGATCCATTTTCAACTTCTGACGGTTATTAATTGTGTGACCTTGGATAAATCACTAAACTCTCTGTGCCTTCGTTTCTTCATCTCTCAAATGGGATGATATTACCTGAAATATACAGCAACATTCTTGTGTGTATCAGATGAGATAACATGCTGTAAAGCCATTTTCAAAACCTTAAAACACAGTGTGAATGTGAACTATTATACCAGGGAGTTGTGAAATGTGCTTCCTTGATTAACAGCTATGTGTTTCTTCATAATAAAGAGTCTGGTTTTTGCTCTATTTGGAAAGATGACTCATTTTTCTCCACTGGAAAAAAAAAAACCAAAACAAAACAGAGCAATAGACAAGATGATCCCTGAGGTCCATTCCAGATCTAAATCCGTGATCCAGGGATCTTGTTTTGCGGTCCCCCTATTGAGCCAGGAAGAAAGTCTTTGATTCCCCATGAAAAATAGCACCATTCAAAGGTTTCTACTTGAAGCCCAACTGAATTCTCCTGCAGATGTGCTTGAGGGCTGTCTAATGCTCATTTGGGAAAGCTCAAATCCAGGATTCTTGGCTACTCTCGCCCCCTCATTTGCCAACCACTTGAGCTGTCTTTTCCCATGATCTCAATTTCTTCTGCTTGTGACTTTGCCTGTCACTGAACTGGGCTTGGGTGTCACTTAAGTTAAAATCCAGTGGGTCTGATTGACACCTTGTTTCTTCCCATTACAAAATAAACTAATTTCTTTAGCCTCGCGCAATATTTCTCTGAAAACAGTTATCGATTGACACAATTCTCTAGACTGGGTGATCAATACTCACCAGTTTAAGAAAAAAGGAGTGATGGATGGGAATACCATTGAGTGACTTTCTAACTGATGATATGTTCAGATAATTCAACCTTTGGGAAGGTATATATTTTTTTAAAGAAGAATGAAAAAGCACTTAGGTTTCAGTTATGAGTTAAGGAAGCATCATTAAACAGTGAGTTCCTTGAGGGCAGGGATTGTCTTATGAATTTCTTTGTATGGCCATCATTTAGCACAGTGCCTGGCACATGGTAGGTGGTTAATAGATGAATATTGGCTTATTGGCAGGATATACTGAAAAAACCACTAAATTTGGACTTGGGTTAAGCTCTGCTCTCTGGGAGACCTTGGTTAAGTTACTTCATCTTTTTGTTTGTTGAGTTAAATTGAGTCAAGGTTTCTTTCCCCAGTTGAAATGTTAAGAAAGCTGCACAGGTAAGGAGAATGAGAACACTGTGAACAGCGAAGGGGAAACCAGAGACTAGTCTGCTACGTAGGTAGGTAGTGGGTAGCTTGTTGACCAGTAGCTCAGACCCGTGGAGCCAAAGGTTTAAAAATCTAGAGCTAGAAGGAATGAATCTTACAGTCTAATCTCATCCTCATTTTACAGATGAGGAAACTGAGGCACAGAAAAATTGAGTAACCTACCCAAGGTCATTCAGGGTCTACTTGTCAGAGGCAAGATTTGAATTCAGGTCTTGGGACTCCAAAGTCAGTCTTTATTCCCCACCATACCACTGCCTTCCAAAACTTAACACAAAGGGCCCATTTATTCTGGGTTATTTAAGGAGCAGGTTTTACCATAAGGTGCCAGTGACAAGTTCTAAAAGAAGCCCTTCTGGTAACTAGGTGAAAGGCAAGCTGATGGTCAAAGGGTTGAAAGGAATTCCTACAAGATGGCAGAGGTAGTGGTCATACAGTCCTTGGTAGTCCTGGGTCCCCTTTCCTTCTGTGTTGTGCTGCCATGTTTCTTATTGGGGTCTCTTGGCTTCAGAGGGCTCTGAGGAGCATGTCCTATGACTGTTGCGTGTTTGTGCATGTTTGCAGTCACCAAAGCATCCTTTGTCTAGGGAGACCTTATATCACAGAAGAAAAGGTCTTGAATTTGGGGATTAGAGGACCTTGTATGAATCCTTGACCTACTACCTACTTTTATATGACCTTGAGCAAATTACTTAACCTCAGTGGGCTTCTGGTTACTCATCTGTTAAATGGGTGTTGGATTGAAGTAACTTCCAGCTCTAAGTCTGTGATCCTATGGTGATCTGGGGACATTTTATAAGATCATAGTGGTCTTTAGAGGTCATGTAACTGCCATACCTCCAACCCTTTTTCCATATGAGAAAACTGAGGTCCCGGGAACTTTGTGACGATATCTATTTTGTCTATACAGCACATATATCTGGGGCATGACCAGTTTTTTTCCTTTCACTGAATAAACACAATGCCAATTAAAACAGCAAGGTGGTTTTTTTTAATGGAAAAGGCAAAATCATAGAGAAATTTAAATATAAAAACCCTCAGGCAGGAATATCAAGGGTCATACTGCAAAAGAAAGTTGATGAAGATGGTCTTCCACTTCCAGACTTAAAAGCACATTTCAAAGCAGTGACTTTATTTCTCTAAACCTCAGTTTCCTAATCTGTCAAATTAAAGGATTGATCCAATGCTCTTTAAAATTCTTTCTGTGTCTAACTGGAAAAAAGCATTGATGAGTCAGAGGACATAGGTTCAGATCTTACCAGTGTTTTCTACTACCTGTCTGACCTTGAACAAATTGATGAACTCCCTCTGGTCCTCTATTTTCTCATTTGTAAAATAAGGAGATCAAGCCAGTGACTGCTTGGCTAAGACTTCTTATCAGAGGACTTTTAAAAAAATTTTAACAATATTTTATTTTTTTCTAATTACACATAAACGTTCACTTTTTGCCTTATAATATTTAACATTTTTTTTAAATTTTGAGTTCTAAATTCTCTCCTTCCCTCTCACTTTCCCTCCCTGAGATGGTAGGCAGTTTGATGCAGGTTACACAGGTAATGCAAAACATATTTCCATATTAGTCATGTTGTGAAAGAAGACAGACCAAAAAAAAAAACACAAAACTCCACACAAGAAAATAAAGTAAAAATTAGTATCTTTCAATCTACATTCAGACTCCACTTATTATTTCTCTGGAGGTGGGCAGCATTTTTCATCATGAGTCCTTTGGAATTGTCTTAGATCATTGTATTGCTGAGAAGAGCTAAATCATTCACACATTGTATGATGTATCATCATACAATATTGCTGTTCTTGTATACAGTGGTCTCCTGGTTCTGCTCATTTCACTTTGTAACAATTTATGTAAGTCTTTTCAGGTTTTTCTGAAATCATTCTGCTTGTCATTTCTTATAGCGCAATAGTATTTCATTACAACCATCTACCACAACTTGGTCAGCCATTTCCCAGTTGATGGACATCCCTTCAATTTCCAAATCTTGGCCACCATAAAAGAGCTGCTATAAATATTTTTGTACAAATAGGTCATTTTCCCCTCCCTTTTATCTCTTTGGGATACAGACCTAGTATTGGTATTTTTGGATCAAAGGATATGCACAGCTTTATAACCCTTTGGATGTAGTTCCATATTGCTCTTCAGAATGGTTGGATCAGTTCACAACTCCACCAACAGAGCATTAGTGAGAAGACTCCTCTTTTCACTGATTTAGAGATTATGTCTTCTGATAGTCTCTGAAGAAAGATTTAACTGAGAAGGCATTAGTAAATACAATAACTGGCATGGAGTAAATCTTATGAAGATCGATCAAATAATACATCAAAACCAAATATGTATTGTGCACCAACTATTTGCCCAGCACTATGTTAACTGCTCAGAGGAAGAAGAAGTGATACAAGGATGGATGAAACCAGCATTTTGCTCTCTGAGATCCTATGGTCTTGTTCAACAAAAAACAAACAAACAAAACTGTCTGTTGGAGCTTTTTATTGACAACAAAGGTGATAAGAACTTTTTCCCAGATGAAAGCAAGGGCTGAAGGATGATGTAAGACAGATCAGAGAAGAGAGAGAAGCCTGGGAACTTTGGAGCTGTGAGGAGAGGAAAGGGGACTTGGAAGGATGATGGAGGCACTCAACAGCTCCAACAGCCAGCCAATCACAGATGAAGGATGTTGTTACTCCAAAGAGAACACAACCATGAATGGTGGTAACCTTGTCTGGCTCAATGAACTGCTTAAGGAGTGACCTGCCAGGACCAACTTTGCTGTTTCCCTGAGTGTGCCACTACTGGGATCTGGTAAATTTATCCCCCTCTCCACTTCTCTTACCTCCCTCATCTCATCTCTGCCCTCAGAGCTGGCTTTGCTTCTCCTTAAATCTCATTTATTTGCTGTCTCTACTTTTATAATAGGTTTTGTCTCTAGATAAAGACAAGCTGATTTTCATTGTATTCTGTGTATTTGATGTAGAGGATTTAACCATGCCACAGAGAAAAGACGAAAGGGACTCCATGCACCCACAGCCCCAGACATGATTGTCAGCCTATATTAAAGCCTGTGCTTTCTGTGTCTGACTCTCCGTCTCTGTTTCTCTCTTTCTGTCTGTCTCTGTCTCTCCCTCCCTCCCTATCCTCCCTCAACCTTCCCCTCCCCTCCCTCTCCTCTCTCTCTTTCTGTTTCTCTGTAGCTCTCTCTCTCTCTGTCTGTCACTTCTGTCTCTATCAGTCTCCATCTCTATGTGTGTGTGTGTCTCTCTCTTTCTGTCTCTCCCTCCCTAGCCTCCCTCACTCTTCTCCTCACTTTCCTCTCCCCTCTTTCTGTTTCTCTGTCTCTCTGTGTTTCCCTGTCTCTTTCTCTCTGTGTCTCTCCCTCCATTTCTTCCCTCACCCTTCCCCTCCCCTCCCTCTCCTCTCTCTTTCTGTTTCTGTCTCTGTTTTCTCTGTCTCTCTGTGTCTATATCTCTGTTTCTCTTCCCCCTCTCAAAGTGGGGCTTCAGTATGAAAAATTAAATAACAATATTAGCTATAAACAAAGATTCTTACACAAGAGATGTCACCAGGCAATATGTGACTAATTGCTACCTAAGTGCCATGGCGTTACAGGAGTTCAGAGCAAGAAGATGACAGTGTGACTTCTGGAGACAGCAAGAAGTTGCCCTGTTTCTGGATTTGTCACCCACTTCCTATGTGGGGGAAGGATAAACCTTCTGTATGGGGTGGGGTAAGGTGGGAAAGAAAGTTCCTTTCTCTCTGCTTGTTTCTGTCCTCCAGCAGCAGAGTCTGCCTGGGCGGGGACTCCTCAGCACCCTTCTGACCACAGGGGGTGGGTGTTCTTAACTCTCAGCACCCTGGGCTCTGTCCATTCTCAGAAGGCAGGATCTCGGGTTGACAGGTATAAGCAATTTATTGGGGGTTTCCAAGGCTTTCCCTTTAATTTATGGGGCTTGTTTCCCAGAGGTGGAAACATGCCAAGGACAGCTGCCTTCAGGACACTGCAGATAATATGTTAGCCTCCTGGCTTATCAGGGTAGGAACACATTGAGAAAACTGCAACCTCAACAAGGCAAAATAAGACTGACTGAGATTCTTCTATGTGCCCAGAACAGTGTTAGATATCATGGATGATGTAGAAGTGTACAAAGTGCTCTCTAAACTTGTCTGAATGGGGAGACAACACACATGCATAATCTCCAGATTGGAAGGGACCTCAGAAGTCATTTATGCCCATATAATACACATCCCACAAAATAATAACAATAATTAATGGTAACTAACATCTCCATTTTACAGATGAGGAAATTGAGGCAAAGAGAAGTCAAGTGATTTGCCCAGGATCACACATCTAGTAAGAATATCTGAGACTGGATTTAAATTTAGATCTTCCTGACTCCAGCCCAAGGACTCTATCAACTACACCACCCAGCTATAGCGCAGAGGAGGTACTTAATAATAAAACTCCTTCACTTGACTTATTCTACCATGTGCTTGAACAAGAATCCATGTTATAACATCCAGTCTTCTCCTAAAGAGTCCTAGTGAGCTATCTCCCAAGGAAAGCCTTCCACTTTGGGATACACCCAAGTCCCAATTAGCGTCAATAACAGAGCCTGTGAAATGATAACTATTCAAATTCACAACATTTATTTCCATTGGGCTAGAACCAATAACCATATTTTACATTATAACTTTATGTAATTTATTATGTAACTTGTATTATATATAACTTTAAACTATTTATTTATATTTTATAACTATATATCATAACTTTATATAATTTAATTATATAACTAAAATAATTTATAACTTTATAACTTATAATTATAACTTTATATAATTTTATATATAATTATAACTTTAAATTATTATAATTTTAAATAATTTAAATTTGAATACATGTGACCACTGTGCAGGAATCATTCATTTATCTGAGCTGATCAGAGTCTTTCTTTAACTCTAATTATTAGGAAACTTGTCTAATTATTAGGAAATTATTAGGAAATTAAGGCAAACCTTAAGTTTGTCTCTCTGCAACTGTGTACCCATTGCCAGTAAGCTGATCAGTAAGCATTAACTAAGCACCACTACGTGCCAAACACTGAGCCAAGTGTTAGGGATACAAAGAAAGGGAAAAGCCAGTCCCTGATCTCAAGAGCTGAGTCTAACGGAGAGACAACAATTCCCAGTTCAGTTCTCTGGGTCTAAGCAGAACTTATCTATTCCTCAATTCAGGTTCTATCCAACAGCCCTTGACAACAATTCTCATGTTCCCCTGTTTCCTCATCTATAAACTTAAAATTACAAGTGATGAAACTGAGTCACAAAAAAGTTAAGTGACTTGCCCAATGTCATATAGCAAGTAGGTGTCTGAAAGAGAGTCCGAATCTAGGTCTTCCTGACTCCAAGTCCAGTGCCCTACACTATACTGCCTTTGTAATTCCCCCAATCTGCTTAAATGGGAAAATCCCAAGTCCCCTCACATTCTTGGGTCACCTTTTCTGGATAAGCAACACCATTACTCTTTCTAAAATGGATCATTCAATACGTTAGCTATCATGCCCAGCTTGATGTCATGTGAAAATTTGATAAGCATGTTATATCTGCCAGTGACTTCACTGAAAAAAATGTGAAAGAGAATGGGGCTAAGGATGGATCCCTGTGGCACTCTACTAGAGACCTTCCTCTAAATCACTACTGACCTAGAACATTCCAATCCTTATTGTACCTGCTCTCCTCTGAGTCAATGGGATTCAGTTCTTGTGCAATTCATTTCAAAAAGAGGCCCGGATTCGAGTCCAAGTTCTGAAAGTAACCCATTTGTAAAATGAAATTGGGATAGATAAGCAAGTCTCAAACTACTCTAAAAATTATTGAGGATCCCAAAGAGTTTTTGTTTGTGTGGGTTATATCTATTGGTGTTTATTGTATTAGTGTTAAAATTAAAATGTCTGTATTATTATGAAAATAGGTTGGGGTTTCTTGACCCCCTGAAAGAGTAACTGGTGAATTCAGGGATCTCTGCATCACACTTTGAGAGCATCTGAATGAAGTAATCTCCAAGGTATCTTTGAGCTCGATGGAAAGGCCATTATGGAAGTGGCCTTGAGCTGTGCTCTGAAGGAAATTGGGGATTCCCTGAATGATCTTCATTTCTTCAGGCATTTTTTTCAAGGAGCCAGACTCAATGATGTGGCTCAGGGTCAAAATGTTTCTCTGATATTTGTCTACATGATAGTAGGGGAAAAGGCTATTTTCAAGGACAAGAGAATATGTTTCTGGTGAGTCCTTTATGTGCTGAAAGCATTCTAGTTAGCAATCTGCCTCCTTTTACTCTCATTTGGTTCTAGATCCTTGAAAAAAACAACAAAACTGGATTGGAAGTTGGTATTAATCAGTTGTTTGCAATCATGTCTGACTCTTCATGACCTCATTGGGGGTTTTCTTGCCATTTCCTCCCTCAGCTCATTTGATAGAGGAGGAAACTGAGGCAGAGAGGGTTAAGTGACTTGTCCAGGGTCACACAGCTAATATATCTGAGGCCAGATTTGAACTCTGGTCTTCCTGATTTTAGGTGTGGCACTTTTTCTACAGAGATGCCAAGCTACCCTTGGCTTGAGTACAAATGGTTGATTACTTAATGTTTAAGATGAAAGACTGTATTCACAGGGTCCTGGGAAGGAGACTTCGGAAATCATTTAAGTCAGCTGCTTCCTTCTACAGATGAGGAAACAGGCCCAGAGAGGTTAGGTGAGCTGTCCATGGTCATGTAAGTATTAAGTATCATGAAACCATGAAAACTGTTTGAAAGTTAGAGAACTGATGTACAAATTCCATCTACATCACTTACTCTAGGTGTCAAGTCCACAAACATTTATTAAGTATCTTCTATGTGCCAGGCACTATGATGAATAGAGGTAATACAAAGAAAGGCTAAAAAAGCAAACCGAACTCTTAAGGAGCTCACAGTCAAATAAGGAAGACAACAAGGAAGGCACTAAGGGATGAGAAAGGCTTCTGGCAGAATGTAGGAGAGTTTGGTTGGGACTTGAAAGAAGCCAGGAACAGCTAGGTGGCACAATGGACTCAGATTGGAATCAGGAAGACTCCTCCTCTCTCTGAGTTTAAATCGAACCTCAGACACTTACTAGCTGTGTGACCCTGGGCAAGTCACTTGACTCTATTTGCCTCAGTTTCCTCATCTGTCAAATGAATTGGAGAAAGAAATGGCAAACGACTCCAGTATCTTGGCCAAGGACACTTGTAAGCTGTGTGACTCTGGGCAAGTCACCCACCCCTGTTTGCCTCAAGTTTCCTCATCTGTCAAATGAGCTGGAGAAGGAAATGGCAAACCACTCCAGCATCTTGGCCAAGAAAGTCCCAAAGGGGATCATGGAGATTTGGATATGATTAAAATGATTGAACAACAATAAGAAGAAGGAAACCAGGGAATCCAGGAGGCAGAGATCGGAGGGATAGAGCTCTGGGTCTGGCAGTTGGCCAGTGGAAATGTGGGGAGTCAGGAGATGGAGTTTCTCAAACAAGGAACAACAAGGAATGATGGAAGTGTGACCTTGGGCAAATCATTTATCCTGTCTATCCTTTGATTTCCTTATCTGTCAGGAAACAATAGGACCCAATGCACTTCTTAACCTCTAGCTCCAAATCCTTCCCTTTTCCTAGGTACCCTGCCATTTCTAGATAGTCGCTCTCCCAAAGCAAGTCACTCTAGAGGCTGCCAGTATCAGAGACCAGCCTGTGGAGGTCACAAGCCAGGGAGGAGTCTAGACCTGCCTCAACGGCTGTCTCTAGTTTCAGTGAAAACAGGAGGAATATTTTTGGGAGGAACAGATTTTGAATGCCCTGGTTGCTTCTCGGTTTCCCTTGTTTCTAAAATGCTTTGAGGCAGTCAGACTAACAGAACCTCCCTGTTCCATCTTGGACATCTTTTATTTGTTGGCTAGTTATGTTGGAATCATGTAAACAGAGACATAGCCTTAATGCCCATTCCTCTGTGGTCCCCATGGCTCCCTTCACACCATCCCCAAGCCATGCACAGGCTGCAGTGCCAGATATCTGCTCGATGTTCCAGATGAGGGGTGGCCTTGTATCAGCTGGGCCATTCTCAGAGGGTTGGCCCTGAGACAGGCTAGTAATGCAACATTCCTCTCTTCATTTTTTTAAAAACTAAAGCTTATTCCTAAGACCATATTGAGTTTTTATGTTCCTAGCTCTGCCTTCTGGGACCAAGCAAAACAAATCTAATCTTTCTTCCATATGACAATCCTTCAAATGCTTAAACAAAACCATAATGCTCCTCTTCCCCATCCACAGTCTTCCCTTCTCCAGGCTAAACATTCCCAGTTCCTTCAACGGATCCTTATATGATATGAACTGGATACCCTTCGCTGCCCTGGTTGACCTCCTCCTTACTCTCACCAAATTATCCATGTCCTTGCTAAAATGTGGTCACCAGGACTTAGCATCATTCTGCTTAGACCTCCATCTAAGGCTGAAGTGACACCAGACCTCATCTAATCCAACCCTTTTATTTTAGAGATGGGGAAACTGAGGCTCAGGGAGGTAATTTGATAAGGGTAAAGAATAAAGCTAAAGAGGAGAAGTCACTTAATTTAGGTCATACAAATAGTAATTAATAGAGCAAAGATTCTGCTGTAGGTGCTCCGACTCCAAATTCAAGGATTTTGCCTACTAGGGTTAGGGAGAGCTGAGTGGTTTCAGTCTTATGATCAGTTAGTTTGGACTTTGCAATAAATAGGAGCAGAGACTTTTGAGTTATGGTGTCCTAAGCCAAAACAAGAGTCACCAAAAAAATTAGGTGATTTCAACATTTGCCTACTAAGTATTAGTTGTTCAAATCTCCGTAGTTCCATGGGTTGGAGACGGTCCTTGCTTTGTTTTGGAGGCAGTATGGTACAGTGGTGATAGCCCTCCCCACTCTTAAAAACACCTCAGTTGCTCTTAGTGAATGGAGTAACTCTGGATCCAGCAAATGCAGCAAGAGCCCAGTCCTAGGACCACCAGGTCACAGAACCACACTGTATTTCTTCCTCTTGCCAGAGCCTACAAACTGTTGTGTATACCTCAAGTTCTCTGCCCACATCTCTGACTCTAACCCTTACCTGTTCTTATCTGCCTTACTTTGGAGGGATCAGTCCCAGCTACAGTGTGAGATCACCTTACTTTGAAGGTGAATGCCGCCTTAATACCCTTCTCTTGCAGCTCCTGCTTCCCCTTAATGCTACTTTGAATATCTCCAGTGAAGCTATATGGTCTTTCCTCAGCACAGAGAGCTCCTCAGTGAAAGAAATCCATCCACCAGTGAAGATCTCCATCTACTCTGTAGACATGCCTCTAAGCTCCTATGTGTCAGAGGTAGGTTTGGAACAGCAGCATGGAAAGACCTATGGATTTGGAGTCAAGAACATGTGTCCAAATCATGTCTCAGTTTCTTATTAGTTGTGTGATATTGAATAATTTCCTTAATCTCTCTGTGCCTCAGTTTTCTAATCTGCAAAATGATGGGCCAGAGTCCTTTCTAGCTCTAAACTTGTGTTCCTAGAAAGATTGAAAAGAAAAGTCATTTAACTTCTCTGTGCCTCCATTTCCTCATCTATAAAATGACAGAATAAGACTCACTGACCTTTAAGGGCCCTATCTATGGTGCTATGATCCCAGGTTGCTTTTACATGAATCCAGCTCTAGCTGCTAATCCTCACTTGTATGTATCGCTCATACATGTCAAACAAAATAATCTAGGGCTTTCAGTGCTATCTGGAGCATGGATTTTTTCTGAGAATCCCCTTTAGTTTCAGCAACAGACCCCACTCAACACAGAGTTAAAACCATTGGGGGCTTAAAGAGAATCAGAGGAAAACCGGAAAATTTTATTTACAATGTAGAACAGGCAAGGAGCACGAGGAGCTGACTTCTAATTTTAGAGATGATTCATTCAACGTGGCACAGCATTGTCTCGAGTCTCATAAAAAAAGCCAGCAGGTGGCCATTAGTGCTACAAATCTTTTCCATTTTCTGGATAAAAACAGGAGTATAGAATGCAGTGGGTGCTCACACACTGCAGCCTGAGAAAGATGGAAACATCAGCAAGTCTGCCTGGATCCAGGAGAGACCTCGGCAGCCATCGAGTCCAGCCAGGATGGCCAATGACCCAGTCTTTGCGTGAGGGCCTCTACTTTATGCCCCACCTCCAGTCTAAGCCCCACCAGGGCATGAGGATCTAGACAAGGTGGGAAGCTCTCCCTCTACCCTGATGTGATGCTCAGGCCCCTTTCTACACCACATTGATTCTACCATTCAGCCCCAAATCCCCTGATCCATCACTTAACCCCTGCCTGTCTTAAACTGGGGAAGGAAATGGTCAAGCACTCCTGTATCTTTGCCAAGAAAATCCCATGGGTGGTTGGTCCACAGAGTGATGAAGATTCATATGTGACTTAGGAAATGAACAACAAAATGGCTCCCTTCTCATCCCCGTGATTTCCTGAACTGGGACTCCTGTCCCTGGCCTCCCCTCTTTAATAAGTTTTATCCTCATGATTGTGCATGTATAACCTGTATCAGATTGTTTAAAGTCTCAGGGAAGGAGAAAGGGAGAGGGGGAGGATAGAATTTGGAATTCAAAACTTAACAGTGAATATTAAAAGTTGTTTAAAATGTTTTTACATGTAACTGGGGAAAAATAAAATATTAATTAAAAATCAGTATTTTTCCTCCTCTGAGAATGTAAGATCCCTGTGGGCAGGGACTGTCTCACTTTCATATAAGTAAGCCTAGTACCACTGTAGGGGAAAGGTGGCACAGTGAATACAGTCCTGGATCTGGAGTCAGGAAGGCTGGGGTTCAAATCTAGCCTAACTGTGTGACACTGGACAAGTCACTTACCCTCATTTGCCTCAGTTTCCTCATCTGTTAAGTGACCTGGGAATGGAAATGGCAAACAACTCCAGTATCTTTGCCAAGAAAACCCCAAATTGGAGACATAGAGCATTGGACACAAATGAAAAATGACTGAACTACAGTAGTGGCAAGGCCCTTCTCCAGCTCTAAATCTGTCTGCATGCTTTATGAGCTCTTGACCCTTGCAATAACAAACCCACAGTGATGGGGAATACCATGGTATGAAAATGTGGCAAAGGAAATTCAAATAAACACACAGGATTTCTTCTGGAAGGAACTCTAGGGATCATCAATCCAATCTCCTCATTTAGGAGGAGAAAGCTGAAGATAAGAGAGGCTCAGTGGTCTTTGTCGGGGAGGGGTCATTAGTGATGGAATGATGATGGTTGAAAAAATAATAATGATATGGTATAAGCATTGAGATATACAGATAGAGACAAAGAAAAGGAGGAAATAGAGATGGAGAAAGACAGAGAGGCAGAGAGAGAAAGAAGGAGGGAGAGAGAAGGAGAGAGAGAAAGAGAGAGAGGGAGAAAGAGGGAGAGAGAAAGAGAGAGGGAAAGGGAGAGAGAGAGAAAGAGAGAAAAAGGGAGAGAGAGGGGGAGAGAGAGATAAGGGGCAAGGGAGGAAACTGAGGCAAAGAGAGTTTAAGTGACTTGCTCAGGATCACACAACTAAGTGTCTGAGGTTCAATTTGAACTCTGGTCTTCCTGACTCCAGTTCCAGCACTTCGTGCACCATGATACCACTTATCTCTCAAGTATTAGCATTCTCCCAAAGTAGAAGAGGGTAGGTTTCTCCCCTATGATAATCTTCAAGTCTGGACTAAATGACCCACTTATTGGGTATGTATAATGGAGACATCTTTCAGGTTGAGATGGAGCTGGATGGACCTTCGTCTGGCCCTCCAATTCTGTGATCTGTGAACAGTCCTGATTTTCAGTGTTTCCTTGGTAGCCCGAATCTGGAGGGGAATTTCTTAACTTGTCGTCTATGGATAGATTTCAGGGCATCAGTGAACTTGGATGTTAAAGAAATGCAGCTTTATATTCACAAACTTGAAACTGAAGTTTAGCATTTCTTTCAATTCTTTAAAAAAACATTTTTTTGTGTGTGTGAGGGTTACATCAGTAACAATTTGCCATACACCAATGCTTGAATCATCCTTATCTAGTCCATCTTCCTCACTTTAGAGATGTAGAAAGTGAAGACACAAGATACGTTTATTTGTGTCAGAATAGAAATGAGAACCCAAGTGGTCTGACATGCAGCCAAGCCTGCTTCTTTCTCCCAGCTGCTCTCCTTCCCTGCCCCTCCCTCCTTACCTACTTTGTTTGGACCATGCTAAGAAAAACCTCCCTCTCCCTCACTCTCAGCTTCCCTTCATCCAGGTGTGACGGGTGCATACCTCCAAGTGAGTAAACATCTCCTTCTGCTACTGTATCTTTTCAGCCTGGACAAATGACCTGGGACAACCCTTCATGTGGCTGTTTGTTATTCCTAATTTCTGGACTAGGACCCCATGTTCCCACCAACAAATCAGCAGCTGTTAATTCATGGGGCTGTGTAGCGCCCTATGGATGCATCCTCCCAACATGCCTCCCTACTCCACTCCCACCCCAGATACACACGGACTGAGACTGAATTCACCAGTGTTTGCTAATGCTTTGTGTGTCTTCTTCCTTGGGTGGACTTTCAGCTCCAGTGGTTCCCCATCATCCCAAATATAAACCCCTTCTTTCTATCTAGAATGCAAAGCCTGGAATTGCCAGAGCCCTCGATGACATCCATGGCCATTAAAAAGAGATGAGCCTAGGAAAAGAATGTGATTAAAGGCTTCACATCACCTAGTGGGTGGGACTCAGAAAAGGAGACAAACTCATCTGACAATCAGTCAGTCAATCAATCAATCAACCACCAGGTCCCTTCCTGGTTGCAGATCTCAACAGAAGAGACAGACATGACACATACATGCAAAAAATACCAGAAAGCATTTCCTCTTCCGAGGAGGTCAGCTTAAACCCTTTCTCAGTGCTATCCTTTCCTTGACCACTCCAACACCCAGTGACCTCTGTCTCCTCCATTTATAAAGACTGTATTTGTACCCTGACTGATATTAGGTCCAAAACTAGGGTAGGAGATTGGAGATAATTGTTCCAGTTGGTTCTGTCTGACTTTCAGCTCCCAACTCCAAGTACTCATGTTTATGTACCTCATCGCAATTTCTGGGACTTATTAGCTTAGGATAAAACCCCTGCAGGAGACCCTGTTGATAGGATAACTCCAATTCCGTCTCTCTATTTTTAATAAAGGTTGCAGGATGGTCATGTAAGGAACTCTTACATATTAAACACAAGGAATGTCAACTTTGTGACAGTGGGAGAACAACCTGGTAACATCTCAAGCCTCAAATCAAACAAAACACCCTTTCCATTAAACAACAGAAAATCTAATAATCTCCCTAGTAAATATACTGCTGAAAAATGTACCTCATGAGAATGAATGAGATAACCAAAGGACAGAGTATGGGGAAGAAATAGCTGAGGACCGAGTGTCTCTAGTACCCCTGTGGATGGTCAGGCTAACAGAATGGGAGGTGGATAAATGAAGCAGCCAGGGAGCATAGCACCTTGGGTCACGTATCCAGAGCTGAACCTCAGAGGTAGGTCATTCAGTCACAGAATCATAGACACAGAGCTGATTAGGACCTCAGGAAAGTCTAACCTTATTACTTTACACATGAGGAAAATGAGGCATAGGGAAGATAAGTGACTTTCCCATGGTCACACAAATAGTATGCTGCCTTGCAGGAGCCTGGTCAGACAAATTTATCCAATTGATATTTCGTGACAGATATGACCAAGTCACTCTACTTACTCAAGAAGTGTCCCATGGTTCTCTATGTCCCCTAGGATTAAATTGTAACTCTTCTGTTTGGCACTTAAAGTCTTTCACAACCCAGTCTAAATCTGTTTTTCCAAATTAATTTCCCCTCTCTTTTTGCCATACACTCTCCATTCCACCCAACCTAGCTTACTTGCTGTCTCACATGTCTAGAATGCTCTCACATCATGTTTTAGCTTCTCTAAGATCTTTTCTTAATTCCAAATTGTTAATCCCATTTATATTGTAAACATTTTGTGTTTACCTATCTTTGTACATGGCTTTTCCCCTAGTAGAATATAAGTTCCAGAAACACAGGGACTGATTGGAGTAGGGTGGGAGGCTGGGGGAAGAGGACTGATGAAGGGGTTAGTAATGTACAGAACAGAAAAAAACAGTGACTTGGTGTATTGTGTCTTGTGACAGTAGGTGCCTAGTTAATGTTTATTGAATTGAATTTTTTTATGTTGAATTATTTTTAGTTTTCAACATTCATTTCCACAAAATCTTGAGTTCCAAATTTTCTCCCCATCTCTCCTCTCCCCCCACCCCAAAACACTGTGCATTCTGATTACCCCTTCCCCCAATCTGCCCTCCCTTCTATCACACCCCTCTCTTCCCTTATCCCCATCTTCTCTCTTTTCTTGTAGGGCAAGATAGATTACTATACCCCATTACCTGTATTTCTTATTTCCCAGTTGCATGCAAAAACAATTCTCAACATTCGTTCCTAAAACTTTGTGTTTCAACTTCTCACCATTCCTCCCTCCCCACCCACCCCCACTGAGAAGGCAAACAATTCAATATAGACTATATATGGGTAGTTTTGCAAAAGACTCCATAATAGTCATGTTGTATAAGACTAACTATATTTTCCTCCATCCTATGCTGCCCCCCATTTATTCTATTCTCTCTTTTGACCTTGTCCCTCCCCAAAAGTGTTTACTTCTAATTACTCCCTCTTCTCATTTGTATTCCTTCTATCATCCCCCACCCCACTTATCCCCTTCTCCCCTACTTTTCTGTAGTGTTAGATTTTTATACCAAATTGAGTGTGCATGTTATTCCCTCCTTAAGCCAAATGTGATGAGAGTAAGCTTCACTTTTCCCCTCTCATCTCTCCCCTTTCCCCCTCCATTGGAAAAGCTTTTTCTTGCCTCTTTTATGAGAGATAATTTGTCCAATTCCATTTCTCCCTTTTTCCTCTCAATATATTCCTCTCTCATCTCTTAATTTTATATTTTTAGATATCATCCCTTCCTATTCAACTCACCCTGTGCTCTCTGTCTATTTGTGTGTGTGTGTGTGTGTGTGTGTGTGTGTGTGTAATCCCTCCAACTACCCAAATACTGAGAAAAGTTTCAAGAGTTACAAATATTATCTTTCCATGTAGGAATGTAAACAGTTCAACTTTAGTAAGTCCCTTTTGATTTCTCTTTCCTGTTTATCTTTTCATACTTCTCTTGATTCTTGTGTTTAAAAATCAGATTTTCTATTCAGCTCTGGTCTTTTCATTAAGCATGCTTAAAAGTCCTCTATTTCATTGAATGACAATTTTTTCCCCTGAAGTATTATATACTCAGCTTTGCTGGGTAGGTGATTCTTGGTTTAGTCCTAGTTATCATATTCCAAGCCCTTCAATCCCTTAATGTAGCAGCTGCTAGATCTTGTGCTATCCTGATTGTATTTCCACAATACTTGAATTATTTCTTTCTAGCTGGTTGCAATATTTTCTCCTTGACTTGGGAACTCTGGAATTTGGCTACAGTATTCCTAGGAGTTTCTCTTTTTGGATCTCTTTCAGAAGGTGATCAGTGGATTCTTTCAATATTTATTTTACCCTCTGGTTCTAGAATACCAGGGCAGTTTTCCTTGATAATTCCATGAAAGATGATGTCTAGGCTCTTTTTTGATCATGGCTTTCAGGTAGTCCCATAATTTTTGAATTGTCTCTCCTGGATCTATTTTCCAGGTCAGATGTTATTCCAATGAGATATTTCACATTATCTTCTATTTTTTCTCATTCTTTTGGTTTTGTTTTGTAATTTCTTGGTTTCCCATAAAGTCATTAGCTTCCATCTGCTCCATTCTAATTTTCTGAAGAACTATTTTCTTCAGTGAATTTTTGAACCTCTTTTTCCATTTGACTAATTCTGCTTTTCAAAGCCTTCTTCTCCTCATTGGCTTTTTGGACCTCTTTTGCCAATTGAGTTAGCCTATTTTTAAAGGTGTTACTTTCTTGAGCATTTTTTGGGTCTCCTTTAGCAAGCTGTTGACTTGCTTTTCATGATTTTCTTGCATTACTCTCATTTCTCTTCCCAATTTTTCCTCCACCTCTCTGTCTTGATTTTCAAAATCTTTTTTGAGCTCTTCCATGAACTGAGACCATTTCTACATTTATTTTGGATGTTTGAGATGCAAAAGCCTTGACTTTTAGGTCTTCCTCTGATGGTATGCATTGTTCTTCCTCATCTGACAGGATGGAAGAAAATACCTATTCACCAAGAAAGAAGCCTTCTATAGTCTTATTTTTTTCCCCTTTTGGGGGCATCTTCCCAGTCAATTACTTGAATTTTGAGTCCTTTGTCAAGAGGAGGGCATACTCTGGGGACTTGTAAATTCTCTATTCCTCCAAGGTGGCACAATCAAGGGAGCTTTTCTGCACAGGATCTGCAAGTAGAATTCCCTCTCCTGAGCCTCCACCAGCTCCACCAGCCAGTGCTCCTCCTCACCCCAGGACTACCACTCAGGCTGAGCCAGATCAGCAACTTAATTCCCCCAGGGTATTTAAGCCAAGGGCTCCAGAAATGGACACTGCCACTGCAGTGGCTGCTGTTGGCAGGGCCAGATTGAGTTCCCTTCTCACCCAGATGAAAGAGCTTCCTTACTGACCTTTGAAGCTGTCTTTGGCATTTATGGGTTGATCAATCTGGGAACCACAGCTGCTGTCAGTGGTGCCCTGAACCCTGGTACAGTCTTGTCCAGCTGTGTGGCTAAGGCTGAGCTGGGCTCTGTGGGCTGCACTCCACTCTGAGACTAGTGTATAGACCTTTTCTGTTGGCCTTCCAGGCTGCCTTGGACTGGAAATCTCTTTCACTCTCGTTTTGTGGTTTCTGCTGCTCTAGAATTTGTTTAGGGTCATTTTTTACAGGTATTTTATGGACTATGGGGGAGGACCTTCTACAGGTCAGTCCTTCTACTCCACCATCTTGGCTCTGCCCCCTTAATTGAATTTTATTGAAACTGTTAGAAGAGAACCTCAAGGAGGGATGTCATCATTTCTGCTGGATCAGACCTAGTAGGATGAGCTTTATTCTTTAGATGAAAGCTGGGAGGTTCTAATTTGTAAGGGTTGTTTTGAAAATTGACTCCTGTGAATTCTGAGCCCAATGTGGCCTTGAAGAAAACAGGGCTTGTGGGCAGATGATAATGTTAGTGTGTGGATTAGAAAAAAATGGATTTTCTAAAAAATAGGGTTTAATATCAACTCAGAGGTGACTACATTTAAAATACAAGATGAGATTCATCAAAGCTCAGCAAATGTTCTGTGGATTTTAACAACTGTCCATTGCTTCAGGTGCTATGACAATTTAATTTTAAAGCAGGGCCTTTCTATTCACTTTGACCTGGCCTGAAGTTTACTGACTATTAGATAGATAGATAGATGGATATAGAGACGGGTAGATGATAGGTGGATGGATGGATAGAGAAGATGATAGAAGGATGGATATATAGATAAGATTGGTAGATGGAAAGATAAAGACAAGTAGATGGAAAGAAAGATAGATAATTTGGCTGGTAATAATTTTAAAACAGGAGGAAGCTTACTCCTCAGTCACAGATTCTGGCTAATTTTAGGGTCCATTGCATTCCATTCAATAAAACAAACATTTATTAGGGTCCTGTTGTATACTGTGTGCTATTATAGAGTGGTATAGTGGTACTCATATATAGAAGCATATATACATGTATGGTTGGTTGGTTGTTGTTCTTTGTTTTTGAAGAGGACTGAAATGACATCACCATGACAAAGTGAAGTTTCAATGTGTCTGACTGTGGCTGAACAGACCAATATAAGCTCGGAATGTTCTACCACAGGGTGAGCACAGATAGTCCATGTGAACATTTGGGGTGGATAATCCAAATTTGCGTATCCTATGTTTACTTCTGCTGTCTTAATTCTGCTTTGCTCAAAGAGCACATCACCCTTTCTGATGTGGGCATGCCATACTGAGTGGTCCTGTGCCAGTGTCTCCCATGATGCACAGTCAAATCCAAAGTTCTTGAGAGTGTCCTTGTATCGCTTCTTTGGACCACCATATGATCGCCTGCCCCATGTGGGTTCTCCAGAAAATAGTCTTTTTGGCAAACATACATTTTGCATTCGATCAACATGGCCAGCCCGTTGGAGTTGCACTCTCTGAAGCATAGTCTGAATGCTTGGCAGTTCAGCTTGAGCAAAGACTTTAGTGTCTGGTACCTTATCCTGCCAGGTGATTCTCAGAATCCCTCTAAGACAGTTCAAATGGAAGTGATTCAGTTTCCTGGCATGGCACTGGTAGACTGTCTGTGTTTCACAGGCATACAACAATGAGGTCAGAACAATGGCTCTATAGACCTTCAGTTTGATAGTCAGTATAATATCTCTTCTCTCCCACACTTTTCTTCAGAGCCTCCCAAACACTGAGGTAGCTGTGGCAATGCATGCATCAACCTCATTGTCAGTGTGTACATCCCTGGAAAGTACACTACCAAGATAAGTGAACTTATCCACAGCATTCAAAACTTCTCCATTTATTGTAACTGATGATTCTATGTATGGATGTTGTGGTGGTGACTGATGGAGCATCTGTGTTTTCTTGGTGTTAATTATTAGGTCAAAATGAGCACAGGCAGCAGAGAATTGATCCATATACACAATATACATAAACCCATTCATATAATCTATACATGTATGAGTGCATATATATGTATACATCTATCAATATAGCTATACAGATAAATGCATGTCTACATGTGTGTTCATACACGTGTATTATGTATACATACATATTCATCATATAAGTATATGTGTTATTTATGTATACATGTATATATGCATGTATATATATGGGTATTTATGTATGTATATTTGTGTGTATGTGTGTATATATATACATATAGAGAGAGATACAGACATATCTATATCTATATTATTTAGAATTAATGAGTGCTTAGAGGCTCACCTCTTTTAAAAATGAAGAACCTGAAGTCTAGAGATGTTACATGACTTGCCAACACAGAAATGGTCATCACCAGAGGTAGATCTGAGCACCTCTCCACTGACACTAGAATCCGTATCCTTTCTGCTGTGTCTAGCCGCTTCCCTCCATAGGAATGCTGGGGACCTCCCAGGCACTGATGTAATCACCTCCCATTGGTGACTCAGTTCTTGTAAACCAGTCCTTGTGCGTTTTCTTATGAGCCCATGCTCCTCTAATCCCCCAAATTCTGCCCTTTCCCCCATACACACGTTGCTTTTTGGCATCTTCATTTAGTCATTAAATCTAGATTAGATGAAAACCGCTGTTTAACTTGCTTAGATTTAGTTTGTATCATTTATATGATTCATAGAGCCCCAAATAAATCCCCTTTACATTCTTGGCAGTCTCAGTTCAGCCAATAAATTCTTGAAATGCCTTGCTGGCAATTTCATAATATAGAAGGTGGACACCTCCACTAAAATCCTTCTCCCACGGCTCCTTGTGATTTGGAGGTGACCTTAAGGTCTCAGTGACTATACTTTGGCTAAATCCCACTAAGAGTTGTAAAGATTTTGGATGTGGTTCTGACCGTTACCTGAGGACCAGCTTAGCGAGGGTTGGAGAGGTTCACACCAGAGGACTGGCCACCAGACAGTTGGTGACTTTGCTTGTTTTTGGCCACAGAATTAAATAAAGTACCTTCCTGAGGTAGATAGGGACTGTGATCCACATGAGTATTTCAGTGTCTACACTGATAAAAGTCACAGATCTCTTGAAACATTGAAGAGAAAGGTTGAGGGAAGCAGTGAGTTTATAATAATTAAGATTTGGATTTACCTTTGACCCTTAAGTAAAGCAAAATTAACCATAACATGAGGACAAATCAGTGACTTTTTTGTCCTTGAACTCCTAAGTATGCAGAAAAGTAATCTTGGATATAATACATATACAAAACTAAGACTTTAGGAATTGTTTTTCATAAAGTTTAGAGAAAGTATTACTATGCCAGAGAAATTAAAAATAAAGATAGTTCAAGTGGGATAAGACGTGTGAAAGGTCAAAATTCTGAATATATAATCATGACTATCTGAATTATTATTTTTAATTTTAATTTTTATTTATTTATATTTATTATTGTTAAAATAAAAAATTATTATTTTAGAGAGGAGACATCTAATGAAGCTGATGTGACCACACAAGGAGCTCTCTAAGAAATTAAAACTTAAAAACACAATATATGTAAGATGGAAAGAGAGATACTTTGCTAAAGGGAATTTAAAGGACTAGTATACACCTAGTCAAGAAGGTTAAAGCTCAAAATAGGCATAAAAGCTTTTGTAAAACACTAAAACAATCAGAAATTTTTTTTTCTACTCTTGAAATGTATATAAATCAAGTATAAAATACCATAACTATAGTCAGGAAGGCCTGAGTTGAAATCTGACATCATCCACTTACTACCTAGGTGATTCTATGCAAGTCAATTAATCTGTCTACCTCAGTTTCCTCATCTGTAAAATGGGAAAAAATAATAACACCTACCTCCCAAGGTTATTGTTAGGACTAAATGAGATAACATTTTTAACATATTTTGCAAACCTTAAGTCACTGTGTAAAGTTAGTAGAGAAGAGTGACCACTAGGAGTTTGCATAAATTTGCAAAGAACAAATCATGCCACTTCTGTCTCATTGACTCTTTTGTTTTGACAGGTTTTCTACACTGGTAGAGGTCCTGGGATGCTGAAGATATAATATTACTTCTAATATTCACTAGCAGAAGCTGAATGACCATCTTCTGGGATGCTGAAGCATGTAGAGTTTTACAGAGAATTTTAACATTTGCAAAATACTTCACAAATATTATCTCATTTGATCCTTGCAATCACCTGGAGATGTAGGTGCTATTTTTATGCCCATTTTACAGATGTGGAAACAGAGGCATGCAAAAATTAAGTGATAAACATTTTTTACAGATTGCCACGTTTTTACTAGCCCCTCCCAGTGTTTACTAGGCTCTTGCAATGCCATGTGTCTTGCCATGAAATTGATCTACTTGCAGTCACTGATCGTAGAGCTATTAAGGTGAGGTGGGGCATCTGCTTGTATTATAAAGTTTATTTCAATTATTGAATTTTTTAATTATCCATCGCCTTTATTTCTAAATATATGTGACTTGTGTTGTTGTTCAGTCATATCCAACTCTTTGTGACCCCATTTGAGATTTTCTTGGCAAAGATACTGGAGTGGTTTGCCATTTCCTTCTCCAGCTCATTTTACAGATGAGGAAACTGAGGCAAAGAAGGTTAAATGACTTGCCTAGGGTCAAACAGCTAGTGAGTCTGAGGGTGGATTTGAACTTGAGAAGAGTAAAACCCAGTGTCCCATCCACTGTGCAACCTAGCTGCCCATCCCTGGCTTGTATATCACCTTTATTTCTAAATATATCCCTGCTTCTCCTCTATCCAGAGAACTATCCTTTGGAAAAATTTTTTCAATAACATTAATCAGTACATTA
This sequence comes from Notamacropus eugenii, assembly GCF_028372415.1. Taxonomy (NCBI): domain Eukaryota; kingdom Metazoa; phylum Chordata; class Mammalia; order Diprotodontia; family Macropodidae; genus Notamacropus; species Notamacropus eugenii. The sequence continues at coordinate 47,099,309 of NC_092873.1, forward strand.
ACTGAGTGTGATATATATGCAGCATTACACATCCATAGTCTCTCACTTTTGGAAACGAGGGTGGGGATGGAGAGGCATGTTCTCATCTTGAAGAGGTGATTCATGGTTAGTCTCATGCCATAGATTTCAAGCTGGAGTGGTCATTCAATAACTTTTTATATAACCCACTCATCTAGTCAAAGGCAGTTAGGTGGCCTGAGTTCCATCCAACCTCAGATGCTGACTAGCTGTGTGTCCCTGGACAAGTCACTTTACCCTGTTGGCCTCAATTTCCTCATTTGAAAAATGAGTTGGAGAAGGAAATGACAAACTGCTCCAGTATCTTTGCAAGAAAATCCCAAATGGGATTACCAAAAGTCAGATGTGACAATGATTGAGAAACAACTCATTTAATCTATCCTGGTGACACAGTGAATATAATGCTTGATGTAGGATCAGGAAAAACTGAACCTGAATTACACTCATACAGGTACTAGTGATGTGACCTTGGGAAAGTCACTTGGGGAAGCCAGCCTCAGTTTCCCATCTATAAAATGGTATTAATAAAAGCTCCTACTTCCCAGGATTGTTGTGAGTATCAAATGAGACAATATAGGTAAAAGCACTTTACAAATCTTGTAAATGTTTTATTTTAATAATGAGCAGTGCAAGGAGAATGTACTTGCCTCTGGTCAGGTAGTTAGTAAGTATCAGAACCTGAATTAGAACCTGGGTCTTCGGAGGTCAAATCCGGGGCTCTTTTTCTGTTCCCAGGCTGCTTCTCCTCTCAGTGGGTTGGGATGATGAATAGAACAGCTTTGAAGACCTCTTCCATTTCTATGACTCTTGATCCTAGGGGAGCTGGTGTTTAATGTTTAAATGCCCATCTCTTGTTTTTTCCCACTCTAACACGGCCTCTGTTTGTGGAAGCTGGAGGCACTTATCAGGGAGTCTTCCTAATGAGGGCAGTGATCTAGCCTGGCTTGTGTCCACACTTCAATGGGAGTAGGAACAACTCATGTACCCTCCTATGAGCAATGAAAACTGATTTTAGCCACTCACATTGTCAGGGAGCATTCTGCACTCTGCCCTGGGTTCAGGGCTCTCTTCTAGTTGCTGTGGAGGGAGTTTGATGTCATTTAAAAGCATACCAAAGTGTTTGGTTTCCATGGATGAACTGTTTGAGTAGCAATTCATGTGGAAAAGACCTGGACATTTGAGGGGAGCATAGGTTCGGGAGGAGCCAATGGGGCAGTGTGGAGGAGAGTGACCTGCCTGGATGTGGAAAGGATGAACATAATTAGAGGCTGTGTTCATAACAGTGTATGGTCCAGACCTGACTGTGGGCTTACATCCTAAATGTCCCACTTCACTCACTGCTGGTCAGATTTCATCCTGTTCTGTTCTATGACTGTGTTCCATTCTGGATGTCATACTTTAAGAGGGATATTGAGAGAAAACTATCTATTGATAGTCACCCATATAGTAAGGTAGCATTTGAACCCCAGGAACCCTAGAACTAGTGTTCTTACCACCCTACTATGAGTCTGACCACCTCATTTTATAGATGGGAAAACAGAGCCCCAGAGATGTGTGACTCCTGTCCAGGGAATCCAGAAAGTTAGAGACTAAAGCAGCATTAGATCTGGGTCTCCTGACTCTGATGATGGGGTTTTCCACTATGACCATCTCTGCTGGCGTTTTTACACATTCTCCAGGGAAGTCCTTATGCTAAAGAAGAGTATGTTTCACTATAGACTACCAGGAGGATTCCCTCTCAGAGTCGATAAATATTTTTTCATAGGCTGTAACATTTTCATGATGTCTTCCTATTGGGATTTGAACTCACAACCTCAGACTTTCCATGAAATCATGAAGCTTTCTCAGAGAGAAAACATGCACACACACACACACATACACGCAACTACATACTTAAACACAAGATCATTTTGGGGGAGTAATTACAGCTAAGGAATCAGGGAGGGTCTCTCAATGGATAGAGTGCTGGGCCTGGAGTCAGTACCTCATTAGGTAGTAACTATGTGACCCCAGAACACCTGAGTGCTTTCATTTAAATCTGGCAGCAGATACTTACTAGCTGTGTGACACTGGGCAAGTCACTTAACCCGGTTTGCCTTCATTTCCTCATCTGCCAAATAAACCGGAAAAGAAAATGGCAAACTACTCATCTTTGCCAAGAAAACCTCAAATGGGGTCATGAGGAGTCTAATATAAGGTGATGATTTGATCTTTCAATGATTGTTTAAATCACTGAATTTAATCAACTTAAAATGGAGCAACCCCAGCTCCATGACCTGCCTTTGGGATTTTAATGAAGCTTTTGGTCCCTCTCTGGTTTTACCTCTTTGAAGCTATTTGTCAGTTCATCTAGACCCTTGGAACCCCACTGGTGGGAATTCTGTGATTCTATGATTCTTGGCTCCATGTGGAGAAAGCCTATCGAGGGGTCTAAGGTAAGGTAGAGCATGTGTCCTGAAGCAAGACAATGCAAGAGCAAAAAAACAGATGAATGAATGAGAAAATAAACATTTTTAAAATTGGCCAGTGGGGGAATAAACATGGAAACAGATAGATGAATAGGCAATATATACAAAGTGGTCAAAAGTAACCTGAGAGGAGAAGACATTAGCAGAGCTAGTGGGACCAAGAAGGTGGTGCTTATGTTGACTCTTGAAGGAAGACAGGGAAACTGAGACTGAGGTGAGGAGGGAGACAGTTCTAAGCATGAAGGACACCAAAGACATCAGGAATGTCATGATATGGGAGGATGAAAGAGTGCATGAAGGTGGATGACAATCAAGATGGGAAGGGTTGTAGACATCAAACAGAACTCTATTGATTTAAACCTGAAATCACTGGAATTTATTGAGTGGGGGGAATGACATGGCTTTAGAAAATCACATTGGCAGCTGAAAGGAGGATGAATTAGAATGAGGAGAGGCCTAAGGCAGAGAGACCTTGTAGAAGACAATTTGAATAGCCCAGGTAGGAGATGATGAGCACCAGAACTAGGTTATGTGAGCAGAGAGAGGGAAACATATGGGAGATATGTTGTGAACTGAGCAAAGGCAAGTCTTGGTGACAAATTAGATATGGGGAGTAAGTGAGAGTGATGAATCAGAGATGACCCTGAGGTTCTGAGTCTGGGTTATTGGGAGGATGGTGGTAGCCTTGATGGAAAGAGGAAAGTCCTGGTGTGGAAGGTTTGGGAGAAAAGAATTCATTTTGTTTTGAAGATATTGAGTTTTAGATGCTTACAGGATTTCTGTTTTCCAATGAGCAGATTTTGTTTCCTGTTCTTTAGTACAACAAAATGTATTGCTATAAATATGTGTGTATATACATGTGTGTCCTTTTCCTTTATCTTTGGTCTTTTTGGTGTGTGTGCACACACATATACGCACAACACAACACACATATATACACATATGCATGTATGCACACATGTATGCATACACATCTACATACATGTCCACAGCACAGTGCACACACACGTATGTGTATACACACAAACATATATACACATATACATACACATATGCTTGAGTGCATATATATGCATGTGTGTATACACATGCACATATATGTAGTATCATTGGATCAAAGGCTATGAAATGAGGTGGCTTCTTAGCTATAGTTCTAAACTGCTTGTCTGAATGGCTGGACCAATTCATGGTTCAACCAATGGTGCCCCTGCTTACCGTCTTCCCATTCTCTCACAGTCTCTCTAGCAAAGGTTACTTTGTGGTTTTAGTCAGGTTTGCCAGTCTAACAGAGATGTGTTCATGTGTACTTCTCTTACTATTAGGGATTTGGAGTATTTTTTCATGTATTTATTTTTAAAGACTGCCTATTCATATCCTTCGGCTATTACCTATTGAGGATCACTTCATCTTCTCAGATTCAAGTGTTGCCTCTGAGAAAAATTTCCCTGATTCCCCACTTAGTGCTTTATCCTCAGATTATTTGGTATTTATCTGTGGAAATGTTGCATTTCCCAGGAAGTACCTTGAGAATGAGAAATGTTCCTTTTTTGTCTCTGGATTTCTAGAACTCAGCACAATACCTTGCCTACAGTAGACATTTAATAAATTTTTAAAAATTGAATTGAGTCTTAGAACAGGGGATTAATTTTGTTGGTGCAAGAGGAATAGCTCTATTGGGTACAGTAGTGGGAAGGGCAGAGACCATTCTTAATTCAGCTCTTTGCAAAGCCCAATGGCTTTGGAGTCTGACATCTTTCATTCAAATCTTATCTGGCAATGGGACAAATGACTCGATTTCCCTGAACTTCTCCATCTCTAAAATGAGAGGACTAGACTGCCTGGCGTCAGAGGCCCCTTATGCCTTTTGCTGGAGTCCTGACCTCTTACTCAGGATCACTAAGTTCCTTCATCTCCTAAGGCTCCTCAAGGGCAAAGACAAGGTGATGGTTGATGTGTTCCTCAGTTATAAGAATAATATATTTTCCCCTGTCTTTAGGGATGGACAAAAGTCATGTTATGTAGATTAACAACTGACACTGAGGTTTTACAAAACCCCTTACGTGTAGCATTTCTTTCATTTGAACCTTAGAATTATTTTCTCAAGAACTTCCCTGTGCCCATTTAACAGATGGGGAACCTGAGACTTATATAGGTGAGGTAGTTTGCTTAGGATCACATGGCTAGCAAATGGCAGAGTGGATTTTGAACCTTGATCCTCTGACCCTAGAATTCCTACTCTTTTTCGCTGCACTCCACAGTCTGTCAACACTGATGCAAATGTTCATTTGGGAAATGCTAATTTTATAATGAGCTCAAAGTTGACTGACAGGAGGCAGAACAATAATGAGACAGACAAATTAGCACAGGATATAGCTCAGAGCAAAAGAGAATTTAATAAAAACACAGAATTTCTAAGTTGGAAGGGACCTCAGAAATCTTTTCTTTCACATCATACTTGACCAAACCCATGCTAAAGTGATTAGCTAGCTTTTGCCTGAAGACTTGGAGTGAATGGTTGCCCATCCTACTTTTAGGAAACTAATTATCAGGAGGAATTAGCATATATGGAGTTGAATTCTTCCAGTCTTTGCTCCTTATCTGACCCTGGGTGTGGATGGGGAAGCTTTTTAGTTAACTAGGACCTTCAGCTAAAACACATACAGGAGAATAAGGGGGAAGAAAGGAATATTGCCTCACCCAGACCAAGAAAGGATTGCGAAATGGATCTTAGGTTGGGACCTAAGACATTAGGTGTAATAGGAGATTCTCTGTGTAAAGTACTGGAGATGCAGCAAGCAGAAAGTACTTCTGGGAGAGAAGTTAAGACCTGAAAGTTGAAAATGAAACCTAGGCAGAAAGAACCATTTTACCTCTACTTACCACCACTTGTAGCCTGATTGACTCATTCCTAGATCCTCTCCCTTACCTCTGTCCAACTCCTCCAAATGCCTTGGCTAACTGTAAGCCACAGGACAAGTTCTGATGCCATCAGCATACATTTCATGCTAACTCCAGTTGTATCTTCCTCTTTCACTATTAAAGGGTGGGGTTAAATTTTAGTTGGAAGAGAGCAAAGAGAAGGGACACAGTTCTCAGGAAATGTGGGACTTGATCAGTCAATACTGGAAGACAAGAGCAAAAACATACCCTGCCACCAGGGAACTTACATTCTATTGGGGGATGCTATATGTATATCAGCAAGGATAGGGGATGGATTTTACAGACACAGGGGAATCCTGGGAGAGGAGACTCCCTTTACCCATACAGATCAGCACTTTCTGTGTAGTTTATGATCATAGAGAGTGCCTTGACAGTTGAGAAGTTGTGACCTCTTCAAGATCACCAAGTTAGGAGGCATCAGAGGCAGGATTTGGATCCAGGCCTTCCTGGTCAATTCCCCGTTTTCTTACTCCTGATGTCTTACAATGAAGTTAAATAGTATATAGAATATAAAACATAGAATATAAAGAATATAGAAAATGATTTCTAGAGGGAGGGAAGTACCTATAGCTGAGGGAATCAGGAAGGGCTCTACCTGAGCTGGGGGCTTCATCCATCCCCCCCCACTGTCCCCACCTTGCCTCCTAGACCATTGTGGGGATGGTCTAAATACAGGCTATCTGTAATCCTTCTCTGCACCATCTTTCACTTCCCAGCTCCGCTGGGTTGTTTGGTGACACTCCCAGCTCTTGGCAGTCAGATGGAGCTGCCAAGCTTCCAGACACACTCCTGGCACCTGGGCCAGGTGGCTCCCTTTGTGCCTGGAAGATCAATCCAGCAAAACACAAATTTCATAAAAGAGACAGTTCAGTTGAACCAAACAATTTCTTTGTTGTTAACATGGAGCCAAATCAGGGACCTGGCAAAAGTTTCTGCTTGTCTTGGCCTGGTAGAATCAGTCAGAAGAGATGGTACAAAACATCCCCTGAAACTCCCCACAAAAAGTCTATGACAGTCTCCTTCGGGTACCTAAAGTTTGCAGGGGAAAGTGAACTCATGAAGAGAGAATTCATGTGGCAAAGCACCTGCTATGTGCAAAGTATTGTGCTTAAGACACAATGAAAATTACCAAGCCAGGAGTTCCACCCTAGAGAGTCTAAGTGTTAAGATGCTAGGAAGGTACTTACCAGCATTAGTGAAGAGAATTTCCTCACTTGGGAGTTCCCTAGGCCAGTGAAATCATAGTTTCCCTCCTTTTTTGCCTGCAAGTCCGTGACTTTGTCTCCTGGAGATGGGTTGTTGAAAAAGAAAGGGCCTCAGAGGAAGCTGGAGGGAGGATGGAAGACAAACCTCGGACTGACTTTCACAACTTCACCCAAGGCATGCCCTCAAGGTAAGTGTCTGCAAACATGGTGAGGGCCCTGGGACCAAGGCTGTGTTGTGCTGGATTCTTTCTAGTAGGGAATTCATCTTTACCAGATCAATAGTTTGTCTTGGGGATGGGAGAACTTTGGCTGCAAACCAATGATAGGGGGATTGATGCTGCTGTGAAGGGTTCTGAGTAACATCCTCATGTCCTTAGGAGACTCCCAGTAATCAGACTTCCGCTTGTCTGACCTGGCTATTCAGCTCTGTCAATGGGGATTTTCCCTTCTGGGGATGTTTTCTCCCACCCTACTCTTCTTTCCAGGACCTGCTTAAACCCTGTGCTCCCAATGAAGTTTTATTTGAGGTCAGAGTCTGTTGGAAGTCTGTATCCCTTGGAATGGAAAGAGTTCATGGTATGGAGTTGGGAGAGACATGGATTTGAATTTCTACTCTGCCACTTGGGGATCATATTCCTAAATCTGGAATGACCCTATAGGTTACTTAGTCTAACTTTCTCATTGTATAGGTAAGGCACCTAGGTGCCACAGTGGATGGAGTGCTGGACCTGGAGTCAGGAAGTCACAAACCGAAATCCCACTTGCTAGCTGGATGACCCTGGGTAAGTCACTTAACTGCTTTCTGCCTCGGTTTCCTCATCTGTAAAATGAAGAGATTGAACATAGTGGCTTCTAAGGTCCCTTCAAACTCTAATTCTGTGAGCTTATGAGCCAATGTTCTTCCTCCCAAAGTGCTATGTGGTTGACTACTGTGTGTGTGTGTGTGTGTGTGTGTGTGTGTGTGTATTTTCATTTTCTCATTTGATATCAGATATCATGCAAATCTAAAAAGGAAAGATATATATTCACTTTACATTTGAGTTATGCAATACATCAAACATAAAGTGAATTTATATCTCAAAATATAGTGAAAAATACCAACACATATATATGGATATATGTATGCAAAGTAGTTAGATGTATTATATATAAACACTTTTTTGTCTTCCTCACTAGAATGTCAGCTCTTTGCTAAATCATTCTTTTTCTTCATAGCTTTAGCATCCAGCACATTTCCTGGCATACAGTAGGCACTTAATCAATACTTATTGATTGATTGACTATGAAACTAAGGTTGAGAGAGAACAAATGACTTGCCCAAGGTCATAGTGATAGAGTTGAGATTTATAATGAGGTCCTCAAGATCCAAATCCAGCATTTTTTCCCTCACTCAGTATTGCCTCGTTGCTTATGGCCCTGGATAAAAGATTTGGCCTCTCTGAGACTCCGTTTCTTTATGTATAAGGCAGGATTGGTGCTCCCCTTCATGGAATGCTGACTAGATCTTAGTATTATCACTAATATCACAGGGTTATTGTGTATTCAGGTGAGGGAGTGAAGGGATAGATATAGCTCACTTATTATTTATTCCTGTAGGATTCCTTGTGTCTGAGATTTCACTGAAAATCTTTATTATATGTCTTTTTTGTTGGAGGATTTATTAAAAGTCATCTAGTATAATCTCTCATTTTTGCAAATGGGGAAACTGAGGCCCAGAGAAGGAGAATGACTTTCTCAAGGTCATCAGTGGTTGAATCTGGTTCTCCTTATTCCAAATCTAGGTTTCTTTGTATTATACCAGACTTCTTTCCCATAATAATAGCAGCGTAATATATAACATTTTAAGGATTGCAAAGTACTTCACACATTTTATTTCATTTGATTGCTATAACAACCCTGGGAGGTAGGTAGGGGTCATTATTATCCTCATTTTATAGATGAGGAAACTGAGGCTGTATTGAGATTAAGCAACTTGTCCAGTCATACAACTACTAAGTGTTCCTGACAGGATTTGAACTCAGGTCTTCCTGACTCCAAATCCAACACTGTGCCACCAAACTCATTCTACCTTATTCAATTACTTGTATGTCCTCTCCAAATGAATTTTTATTGGAGAGCAGGGACTGGACCTTTCTTTCTTCCCTTGTAAATGGTACACTTCAGGAAATACTTAGTCTTGGTAATGTCTCATGATTTATCCCTCCTATGTGCTTGGCAGATCATTCACTTATTTGCAGAAGAGAGGCAAGCTATAAATGGACAGTTTCTGTTTGAGCAGGTGAGCCCCTGGACGTTTAGAAAGACTCTAAGCCGGTGGTTAGAAAGCATTTTTTTTTTTGTTAGAAAGCATTTTTGTGGCTATGGGTTTGGGCTACAAAGAAATGACTTACTGGAGTTTTAGCATGGGATTTTGCATGGGCAGATACACACCAGCAAATCCACCATTGTGAATCAAAATGCACAAAGGGATATCGTTCCTCTACCTCACAAAACTCATTTGAAAACAATGGTAACATGACCAAGTCCCAAATGGGGTTGCTTTCAAAGTGGCCAGTTGGTAATTGTCTAGTTGAACTCAGTCCCTTACAATACAGTCACAAATACAATACAAACAGTCCCTCAGTCCCAATACAAAACAAAACAAGTCTGGTTTCAGTCAAGACAGTGGACTACAAATTAACCACGTATCCGATTCATCGGTGTGCAGTTCATTGAAATGATGCAACTAGAAATAGAAAAAAAGATGGCAGGAAGTGTCATCTCTTGCTTATCCCAATGAATTGTTTCACAGCACGCTCACAAATTTCTGCCTCCTGCACTGTCTCCCTGGAAAAACTTATTAATTTTTATGTCTTTAAAAAAAGTAATGACCTTGATTTTCATAAGGGTAATATTTCTTGAGAAAACAGTATGCAATTAGGCTACCATTAAAAAGCCTTCTAATGCCACTTTTATGGAATGACTCCAGTGAAAATCCAAGATGTATTCCCAGTTTAATTAATATTAGAGACAATTAGAGAATTTGAGCGGCAAACACTATTAATGGAAACATGGCACAAATTGAAGCCCGGTTCAGTGTGCCTAGGGTTGCTAGTGAGACAGCTGAATTCCACCGTTTTAAGAGACAAAGCCTCATTAAAATACACAGGGAGAAATTCACACATGCATACAATCTCACAGGTAAAAATGCAAACTTATTTTTTTTTAATCTTAAATGCTGTTTCCATTCTCTTTGAGGTTGAACAGGGATGTCCCAGATTTTTCCTTTGTGGAAGGTGACAGATGTATTTTGGTTATACAGATGCCTGTTTCCCCTCCCCCCTCCAAATCTCTCTTTCTCTGAACAATCTTTGCCTCCCTCCTTCTATTTTATTAAATGTTACCGACATGTTTCATGTTTTTTTTTCCTCCTCATCACATTTGCATACTGTTTTAGAAAAAGAGGTGACAGCTAAGTTCAGACACAATGGAGCCCCTCTTTCTTGAGACTACAACACCAGCAAAGGAGCCTCAGACTCCAGGAGCCTGCAAACTTTGGTCCCCACCCCCAACCTGCTTGGAATTCTCATTTCCTCAGGAAAGATGGCATATTATCACTGAAATCACCACTGCCACCCCTGGCTTCATTATCAGTCATCATTGTCATGATTAACGCAGAATCACGACATTTGAAAACAAGAGGAGAGCTCTGAAGCTATGCAGTCTGATCCACAGTGGAGAAAGAATTCCTTTTTCATCTCTGTCTCTGTATGGTCTTCTTTGCTTCTCTCTGTTCTCTTTTTCTTTCTGTCTCTGTCTCTGTTTTTTTCTCTACTTCTCTTTGTGTCTTTATCTCTCTCTGCTTCTGTTTCTCTTTCCTTCTGTCTCTCTGTTTTTCTCTCTGTGCTTCTCTCCTTCTCTTTGTTTTTTCTCTCTCTGTCTCTGTCAAATATCCTCTTTTTGTCCTCTCCCCTGTCGTCCCATCTCTGTATCAATTAGCTTTATCTGTTCATACATCCATCTGTATGTCTCCCTTCCTCTCTTTCTTTGTATCTTCAACAAAAGAATATCTGTTGAGAAGATATAACCAGAAGTACAAACATGTCCTTCCAATATTTGGGGGCTCACTCTGTCCTGTACTGCCTTGGTCCCCAGGCAGAACGCATTAAAAATTACACCAATTTTTACATAATCCCCCTGTTGAGGTCTGAGGGGTGCTGGGGACTCCAAAACACTGACATGGCGGGTCCTGCTAGAATGAATTCTACACTTTGACAAAGTCAAAGAAAAACAAAGTTTATTAAAGATTCGCCACCTTGGATTGACTTTTAAGGAGCCTAACCATTTGTAAAGCTCCTATTGGCAAGTGGGCCAGATAGAATCTCAGTTAGACAGAGTCTGTGCTGGATTAAACCAGAGTGCCTTCATGGAGGCAAGATGGAACTTAAATACAGAAAAGACTGTAGGAGGGGTCTGGGGGTGGTCTGGTAGTCTGAGGTGATGGGAGGAGGGGTTTAGGAAGGATCTTGAGGAGAAGTCAGAGGAGGACCAATGAGATTGGGGTGACTGGTCAAGGGTTGGAAACAGCTGGAGGCAATCAGGAGATATCAGACAATGGAGGGTTTGGGTGGGAAGCAGGTGGGCAATCCAGAAGTCTAGAACTGTATGGTGGGGTGAATACAGATCCAATCTAGGGACGATCTTGATGGCTGTGGTCAGCAGCCTGGGGAAATGGGGTTTTGATAGGATCAAGGGTGGGGAGTGCAACAGAGACCTGGGCTCAGCAATAAGGAAAAGTGTGTGGGCTTCTGGAGACTGCCAGATCAAGTGGGAAGATTAGATTTGAGTAAGAAAGGCCAGATTAAGTGGGAAGATTCAAGGGGAGTTCAAGGAGGTTCCCAGAGTCTGACCCCATCACCCTCAAAATTATTTCTAAATGTGGCATATTTGCTGGATGAGTCTTCTCTGCTATCCTTGGATTGAATACCAGAGATCCTTGGGACCTCACTGCTGGGCGGCCAACATGGGACTCCTGACATGGAACTCTTGACATAGGACTCCAGCTCCTAGACCTCTGGTAGCTTGCAGTTCTACTCATTCAAAAGTTACAAGGTCATAGCTTTCTCTAATAATCCCTCATGAAAGAACAGACAAGGGGGAAAATACCAAAAGTTCGTATTTAAAGGCCACATGTTCAAACTACTCTAAGAGAATGAGTGGTGTTCTGCAGCTCGATGCAGCCAGCACAATATCACCTACAAACAGGAATAACTGGAGACTCTCTCTGTCTATCCCTCTATCTGTGTGTCTATCTATATTTATCTATCACCATATCTATCTGTCTATTCCTATATCTATCAACCTATCTATAGCTGTCTTTATATATATATATCTATATATATATCTATCATCTATTATCATCCATCTTTTTATCATCAATATATTTACTTATATCTACCTTTATCTATATCTATCTATACCTCTATCTTTACCTATATATTCATCTGTCTATACCTATATCTACCTGTCTTGATTGATCTATTTATATCTATTTCTGCCTATACCTATATCTATCAACCCCTCTATATCTGTCTTTATTTATATATCATCTATTTTCTATCCATCTATTTATTTATACTTATATCTATTTTTATGTATCCATCAATCCATCTCTATCTTTAAATTCATCTTTGTGTTTCTATATCTATCTATCCCTGTGTCAATCTGTCTATACCTATGTCCGTCTTTATCATCTATCTTGGGGCAGCTAGGTGGATAGAGCACCAGTGCAGGAGTCAGGAGGATCTGAGTTCAAATCTTACCTCAGACACTTGACACTCACTAGCTGTGTGACCTTGGGCAAGTCACTTAACCCCAGTTGCCTCACCCTGGGTCATCTCCAGTCATCCAGATGAATATCTGGTCACTGGATTCAGATGACTCTGGAGGAGAAGTGAGGCTGGTGACCTGCACAGCCCTCCCTCACTCAAAAAAACAGTCAAGTGCAAGTCATGCTATTACTTCTCTAATGGCATGGTCTTCTTTGGCAACGAAGGATGAACACACACATCATCTATCTCTACCTATTTCTATCTATCCCTATATCTATCAGTCTATCTATCTATATTTGTCTATCTTTATCTATATATCATGTATCTATTATCCATACATCTATTTATCTATCTATACCTTTTTCTATCTTATATCCATCCATGAGTCCCTGTATCTGTGCCTATATCTATCTTTATTTATACATCCATCCATCTATTTATTTGTCATCTGACTTTCCTAAAACCCAGCTTGAACCATTTCACTTGTACCTCCTCAATAAACCCCATGGATTCTCTATTACCTCGAAGATTAAATACAAACCCCTACTTGGCATTTACAATTCTCCCTGCCCTTGTCCTACTGATCTTTCCAGGATCTATACTGATTACTCTCCTACCTTCATATTAAAATCCCACCAGCTTCCTGCTGTCCTTCCCCCACAGCAGGACATTTCCCATATTTGTGCCTTTGCATGGATTATCCCCCGTGCCTGTACTATACCCTTTCCTTACCTGCAACTCTTAGAATTCCATCTTTCATGGGGACTCAAAAGCCACCTGCTGTAGAAGGTCTTTCTCAACCTACACACACACTAGTCCCTTAGTCTCTGAGGTCACCTTCTCTCAGGCAGTGTATATCTTGGATGTACCTATTTATTTACATGTTGCTTACTCCTTAGAATGGGAGCTCCTCCAGGGCAGGGATTGGTTTTGCTTTTCTCTGTATTTTCTGTGTTTAGCACAGCATAAACTTCCCTTACATGCTTATTGATTGCTTTATTATCTGTAAAAATAAATCCAATATATGAAATTACTTTATACCAACAATCATGGCATGGGGAATTGATCCATAATGTATTTTTTATTCTTTTTAGTTATGAACATTTCAATTTCCTACAGCATCATCCTTAGGAACTGTCTTGTTCCCCAGCATCCTATTCCCCACTGCACCTCAGTATAATCATAGCTGACATTGATAAGAGTTAAGAAGCATACATGATCTCATTTCACCCTCACAACAACCCTCTGAGACAGGACCCACAGGCAATTTTATTCCCATTTTATAGTTAAGGAAACTCTGGCTTAGGTAAGTGAAATATTTTGCCTGTGATCACAGAGCTGACAGGTGTCTAAGATGGAATTTGAACCCAGGTCTTCCTTGCTTCAAGTTCAATGCACTATCTACAGTGCCTTTAAGGCCAGATTCCAGCCCTTGCTTCTACTTGGAGACGCAGGGTCACCTACTCCCAGAGATCAGTTTCTGTCTTGGGCAGGCAGCAAATATTGGCTTAGATAATAATTATGACCACTATTTGAATAGCTCTTGAAAATGTGCAAAATACTTTGCATGCTTATTTCATTTGAAACTCCCCAACACCCTGTGAGCTAGGCGCCATTATTATTTCCATTTTACAGATGAGAGAGGCTGTTTTTTAGCTCACACAGCTATGTGTTTGAGGCAGAATTTGAACTCAGGTCTTTTCGATCCCAAGTTCAGAACTCTATCCACTCTGCCAACTGGTTGCCTTCCCTTAGCATTAGTTTGTGAGTTAGTGCTTTGGAAACTATTAAGAGATTTTAAGAATGCAGAGTGCTTTTGGAATTCTTTTCATATTGGGCAGATTCCTTGCCTAAATTCCAACTGGAATCCTAATTCACAAAACTATAACTGGAAGGGAATTTAGAATCTGTTGAGCACAACCCTCTAAATTTACAGATGAGGAGACTGAGGCCCAGAGGGATCATAGAGGATTTGAGATTTAGAGCTGGAAGAGAAGTTAGAGGCTCTTGCATTTAACTCTCTCATTTTACAGATCAGGAAACTGAGGCAACCTCTCCTAGATTACACAGGAGCAGAAGGCAGAAGCGTATTATAACTCAGGTTCCCAATGCTAAATTCAGCATTCTTTCAACTGTACCATCCTGGTGCCAAATTCAACTCCCTCATTATATGGAAGCAATTGAATTCCACTGAGATTAAATGTTTTGACCAAATTCACAAAAGCAGTAAGTGTCATATGCAATGGTTGAAACCTGGTCCTCTGCCAGGCTGCTTTCCACAGAAGAACTAAAACTCAGGAGGCACATGAGGGCTCTGTTCCTTACTGAGTGCGAACCCAGTCTTATTACCTGAATATGTTATTGTACTTTTCTGGATCTCAGTTTCCTCATCTGTAAAATGAAGATATTGAACTAGATCAGTGGTATTAAATTCAAGTAACCTGTATGAAACGATCCAGGCAGATACTGACTTAGTTTTAAAACATAATAACATCTGTATCTTACTACATTTTTATTGATTTCAGTAAGTATTTCCCAATTACATTGGACTGAATATTTGACACCTATGACCTAGGTGACTTTTGAAATTCCTTCCAGCTAAGGTGCTTAGCACAATGCCTGGCACCTAGTAGGTGTTTAATAAATGCCAACTGAGTGACGATAGTCATGATCCTATGATCCTTCATCTGTGATTTGGGATAAATCATTTCATTTCTCTGGGTCTCAGTTTCCTTATTCAAAAAATGAGGGTTTAAAAAAAATGAGGGTTTGGAGTTAGATGATTTCTAAACTTTACGTCTATAGATTTATGAGAGAAATTTTTCGTGGTGTCTCTGAAATTATGTGAGATGGGTGGCCACCTACTCCACCTACACTCAAGGCTGCTGTTGTTTTCTTTCCTTCTCTGTTACATCTTTTCTTCCTTGGGTCTTTCCTTGGGAAACATGGCAGGTGAAGCTCACCTCAAGCATCAGGAATCGGTCCTCCCCTTCATCCAAGCAAAGAGAGGAAGTCTGATTAAAAACCTCATTGTGTTAGGCAGGCAATCAGATATTCATTATCTTATGACACATGACTACTGAAACGGAACATTCACATACTTTAGACTGGGGAGGATTGTGCTTTAATATAATTATTTCTGAAAGATTCTTCATCAGGAAGGTTAATTAGGGCAATAGAGGTCAGCCACAGCACCAAGGTAGCTGCCATAATCTGATCATTGACCTTATTGATATGTTAAGCACCTTACTGTTCACCTTGGGATGTCCTACTGCTCTCCCCAGTCAATTATCGGATAACGATCCAAGCCTTTTCAGGTCTTTACTACCAAGCTGTTGGCTTATCTCCAGCGTTGACCCTCTGGATCCACCTGCAAAGAAAATTTCTTCTTTATAACCATGCCCTGGTCCTGCTAGACTCGTTCAGCAGCAGGTCTGGACTGAACAGCAACTAGATGATTCTGTCCATTCTGGGTCACGTGTGATTCCCATCAGGCTTGCCTGCTAGCTTTTCCTGCGTACAGTATTTTATTTCCCATCTCAGTATGTTTGCATTCATGACTGGACTGTCCTTACAACTCATCCCTGACTCATCAAATTCCCTTGGGTGCCATCCTACAGAACTTTCATGATCCATGTCCCCTCCCCAGTCAGTTATTAGCAGTCTCTTCTCTTGAAATTATATTGTATTTACACATATATACATACATATATATGCATTATATTATATATGCTTAACAGTTACTTATCAGTGTACACACTGTGAGTCTATAGGACATAGAGCTATACATGGAAAGATCCTTAATGTCAGACACAAAGGACCTGGGTTTGAATCCCACCTCTTTCTCCTATGTGCTGTGATCACTGAGTATTTAAGGCATTTTGGAACATTGGGTTTGAAATCAATTTTCAGGGTAGGGGAGAGCTTTTTGTAGGCCTGAATCCTGCTCATCTCACAAGTGCTTTGAGGCTACTAGGTAACATAGTGGGTAGAATACTGGCCTTGGAGTCAGGAAGACCTGAGTTCAAACCCTCCCTCGGAAACCTGCTAGATGTGTGATCCTGGGCAAATTACAACCTCTCTGTGTCTTACTTTCTTCATCTGTCAAATGAAAGAGTTTATTATCAGTGGCAAAATCTCTTCTAATACACCTATGCTGTCATACACATATATACACATATCTAGTCTATGGGGTACAGCCCATGTAATATGTATTGGAGATCCCCTGATGACTTCTGGGCACGTGTGACTCAAGGATGAAAAGGTTTGATGCTTTGAGATCATGAAACAGTGCCATTATTGTCTACTGAGCAAGAAGAGATGATGCCTCAATGGCCCTTAAAAAAGGGTATGGCTCCATCCTCTGTCTCCAATGTGTGCTGATCATGTCAGGACTCATGGAACCTCTCCTTAGGGCTGAGGGAAGGAGGCATACATCCTTTCCCTGCCTTGGTAGCTTGGCAAAACGTAAGCACTGAGTAGCATAACTGAGGGGAGCCTTGGGCTTCTAGATGACTCTTGTTTGACTTTTGCCATGAATAGGGGTGTTCAAACAGTCACCTATAGTGACTTCCAGCCTTGGAGACAACCCTATGATTTTGAGAAGTTCAGAGTTCTTGGATCTCTCAGTCAGAGCTGACTGGCAACAGTCAGAGACAGTCTGAAAGTAAACCCTTCTTTGAGAAGCCAGCCATGAATTCATGCCAGGGGAGATTAAATGGAAGGAATCAAGGGTGTTTATCTTGAAGAAAAATATGGAAGAGGGATTAGCTGTGTTCTCCTTGACCCCAGAAGGTAGAATGAAGAGTATAGGCATATTTCTGCACAATAGAAGGAAAAGACATGATAAGGATGAAACCTTTTCCAAAGTGGAATAAGCTGCCTTGAGACAGTGGATTCTCTCTCCCAAAAGGTCTGCAAACCAATGGATGTTCACTTTCAAGAAGGTGATTATCAGAGGAGTATGGGATTGGGCTAGATGGCCTCAGTTGATACTTTGAACTCTGAGGGTCTCTGGTTTTGTGACAATGCAAGCTATAGGTCAATGTATGAGAGTCTGAAGACCTGAAAGCCACAAGATATGAGTTCAAATCTCAATCCTGCCTCCTACTAGCTATACAAACAACACTTATTCTGCCCACCTCAAGGTTTTGCCATGAGAAGGAAGGTTAACAATCTTCAATGAGTTTTAGAAATTTGAATAATTGTGAATTATGAAATTATGAATAATGGTTATTACTTTTCAAGAGATGAGGCTTAGTTAGGATAAATCAAGGAAGACTTCTTGGCCTGGGAGAGTTTTGAAAGTGGAGAAGGGCATAAACCAGGGAAAAGAAGGAAAAACATTTTAGCAGCAGAATATTCTTTATGTTGTCCTCATCATGGAATTACCTGATAAGGTATGTGTTGGGGGAAGGGGAAATACAGTCACATTCCCACTTTTGTGTGTGTGTGTGTGTGTGTGTGTGTGCATACATGTGTGTATGTGTGTTTGCCCTGGAGCATGGAAAGTGGCCACCATCTGCATTGGTCATTAACACCTAGCTTTGAGAAGCTAGATCTCAGCCTTGATTTTCCACTTAATCATTTCTAACTTCTAGGTGTAGGAAAGGGCTGCTTCATGTTCCCTCTAACCCAAACCACTAAACTGACTTCTAACCAGATGACATGAATTAATTTGGGGCAATAAAAACGGATTGGGATGAGGCTGGACCTTTGATTTCATTAGTACACAGATTTCCTGTTGAGAAAACTTCCCTACCAAAACAGACCAGCTTTTATTAGGCAACAAACATACATAGAGGTCTCATAATATAATCTTTAATTTTACTTTTTTTCTTGACTTTGATCTATGATTTCATTAATATTCAGAACTCCCAGATAAAGAAACTCCCAATCTCAAATAGTCTTGAGTTGTCTGGGCCTTTAAGTGGTTAAGAAGCTCTCCCAGAGTCCCTTGGCCAGTGTGTGTCTGATGTGGGATTTCAGCTTAGATCTTCTTGACTGAGGGTAGTTGACTACCCATTATATCACATTACTTTCCCCACAAATTTTTATCTGGTGTTCTAATTGCTGAGCATTTGACTTCTATGGGATTATAGTATTTCAAACTGGAAGGGAACTTAGAAGCTGTTGAGTTCAAACTCATTTTCAGATGATGAAACTGAGGCACAGACAGACTAATTGTCTAGTATCACACAGTCTGTAGTGGGATTTGAGCCCAGGTCCTCTTGACTTCACATGAAGCTCTCTATCCATTATTTCATATTGCCTCACCAGAATATAGAAAATAAAAGATATTTGTAGGAAATATAGTTTGACTATATTAATAGGAATGCATTGAGACCTTGGACTACCTGGCTACCATTAGGAAGAGGAAGAGGGAGGAGGATTAGAAGCATTGACTTGGAAAGTTATCTCTGGAGTTTCCCCAGTGAGCTGGCTCAAGTGTGTCAGGGTGTTTCTCACCTTTTATCTGATAAAAAAAAAATGGCAGGCTCTGTTGACTGCTGTAGCCCAGCCATCTTACAAATGTCACAGCAAAAACCAACTACTCTGTAGCCCCTCCAGTGATGAGCACTTTACTCTTGTTATGCCATGTCTGGGTCACCAGAAAACTTTTGGAAATGAAAGCTGTCACTGGTCTCAGTCTCTGATGACGCTTCCTGCATCATCATCTTTCCCAGGGTTACCAGAAAGCTTCCTGTCTCTCATCAATTAATTTCCTTACCGTGGTTATGGCTCAGCAGTCACTTACCAGGCTTCAGCTCCATTGCTCAATTAGATGTGTGATCAGTCCTGCTGTTTCTGACAGAGGGGCTGTGACAATGAGGCCCCAGCTCAGGTCCCGGGGGAGGTCTCTGCTGCTGTCAGAAGGCAACCTCAGGGATTAGAAGTGAACTCTTATCTGCCTGGGGTTGGAAAGTTAACAGTAACATTGGGAAGTGAACTGGACTTATATATACCCAAGAGAAGCTTGTCTTTTTTCACTCAATTGGCACATTTGGGATACCCACATATCTCTGGACAACGAGGTAGAGTGACAGAAAGAGTATTTTCTAGAGTTTCCAAGGCTGGCTCAGCTGAACATCTGAAAAGTCTGCTGTGCCTGGGTCTAGTAGCAGCCTCTGACACTATCAGTCACTCCTTTTCCTGGGCAGTTTCTTTTCTCTAGGGTTTTGTGATACTCTTCTCTCCTGGCTCTTCTACCTGTCTGAACCCTCCTTCTTGGGATCAGTCCCTAAGGATAGAAGAGATCTCAGAAACTACATAGTCTAGCTCAAGTGATAGGGAGTTCACTATCTTATCAGACAGTTTCAAGGTTCTTTGTTATATTAAATTCAGCTTTCTCCCTATAACTTTCACCCATTGAGACTAGTTTTCCCTGCTAGAGCCAAGCAGGATTGAGCCCACCCTTTTCCCATGTGATAACTCCTCATCCTTTCAAAAAGGGACATATTTTATCCAAGTTTCTTCTCCAGGTTAAATGTTACCAGTTCATTCAAACAATAACTTTCTTAAGACAACGAGGCCTGATGTCATAGAGTACCTGATGTGGAGTCCAAAGATCTGAATTTGAGACTCAACTCTGCTATTTTGCAAACCATGTGACTTTAGGCAATTCAACTCATTGCAGTTGGACATAGATGAAGAGACTTGTATTTACATTACAAGGGATTATGATCAGTATTGAGGATACAAAGTAAAAGGATTACAGACTTTCTAGGAAATTCCAGTGGAGTAGAGGAGGGTAGGACATGTTCATCTGTGCCTGCCCATCTTGGGAATCTCTTATTCATGTGATCCCACAAGTTTACCAGAGGGTGTCCACTTATATTATTGATGGTCTTTCATTCTTTCCACCTAATACCTCATCGTGGTGTGGAGGTGACCCTGAGTTCTTGAAGGTTGTGGCTGGAGAATGTAATCTCCAGCCTGTTTTGCCATACCAGAAAGACTATACTGAACTACAAACTTCATAAGACTCAACAATGTGATATGTGAGGTTTTCTGAAAAAAATCATTTAGTCTTAGGTTGCATATTATCCATAATGAAAAAGTTTATAGTTCCATATTTTGCCATTGTCAGATCATATCTGGAGTACTGTGTTCAATTTTGGGCACTTTTTTGGTGGAGCACTGACAACCGGGAGAGTGTCCAGTTAAGAGGCAAACTGGGTGGAAAAGGAACACAACACCATATGGAGACTGAATGGTGGAACTGAAGATGGTCAGCCTGGAGAAGAGATAAAATGAATATTTGAAGGATAGTCATAGCTGAGAAATCAGACTTGTTCTGCTTGGTCCAGAGGGCAGAACTGATATCTGGTGGCTCTTACAGAAAAATAGATTTTGGCTCAATGCAAGAAGTATTTTCTCATTGATTAAGGCTCTTCACAAATAGAATGAGCTGCTTCTGGACTTTAGGTCTGACCATGGCTTCCTCTTTAGAATGAACACTCATCAAGGACATGGATTTGCTTTTTTTCCCCCTTTCTTTGTATCCTTATTGCCTAACATAGTGCTTTGCTCATAGTAAGTACATACTTAAAATATACTTGCTGATTGACCAAGTGACTGTCTCAAGACTTCCCCAGTACTAGAGTTCTTCACAGAAAGGTTAGATGGCTATTTATTGGTGATAACATAAAGGGAATTCCTTGTTCAGAGACAGATTGGGTGAGCAAGATGACCTCTAGGTTCTTTCCAACTATTTGATTCAGTGATTCCCTGTTCTCCTTTCCTTGCCATATTTTCTCTCTGTTCTACTGAGAAGAGAAATATGGATCCCTGTAGAGAGAGGATCCTAGCCTAATGAGTTAAGAAATTGGTTATTGCTGAATTGTTGAGCCATTTTGAAGTTAGCCTTTTTTATTGACAATTAAATCATTTAATATTCAGAAATAGATCTAACTTTTTATTAATGGATAAGTAACACTGTATTTCTCTCCCTTTCCTTCCCTTCCCTTCCCTTCCCTTCCCTTCCCTTCCTTTCCCTTGACTGATATTAACAAACAATAGTTTCCATATACAAAGAGTAGAAAAAGGTAACCATATGAAATCATGGATTCTTTATTATATAAATAAAAGTTTTATAAAGTATATATATAGTATTACAAGGTAAATCCAATATAATTCTGCTTGTCTCTGTCTCTTTGTGAACTTCCTTCTCTTCTCTTTGTATTTATAATGCAAAGTCAGTAAGCATTTATTAGGCACCTATATGCTATGAAAATACAAAGAAAGGCATAAGATAAGTCTCCATCCTTGAGGAACTCAAATTGTAATAGGAACATAAGACATAAAAAGAAGGTGAAAAGAAGTGGGGTACACAGCACAGGAAATTCTGCCACCAAGTAGGAAGCGATGAGGTAGACTGTCCTGGGTACCCTTCCTTAAACAGAGGATCTGGAAAGAGCTGTCCAATGGCTACCATTCATCCTCTCCATTCAGAGGAAGGAAGAGGTTCAACGAGCGTCCTCCTCTTCCTTTTCTTCCTTCTTTGGAGTATTTTCCATATCATTAGTTTGCATTTCTTCTTTTGAGAACTGTCTTGTTTCATATGAGACTTTTTCATATACATTAGAATTCCCTTCATGTCTTAAACATCATACCTTATCGGAGAAGTTTGCAACAAATATTTCCCCTTACCTATTTCCTTTCTCATTTTTAACAGCATAGATTTTGTTTGTGTAAAACATTTCAATTTTATACATTCAAAATTGCTCATTTTACATCATGTGATTCTCTTTATCCTTTGTTCAAGAACTTTTCATCTATCAGGAATTTTGAATGAAACCTCTTTTCTTGATCCTTTAGTTTGGTTATTATATGACCTCATATCTAGATCCTAGATCCAGGTGGAGTTTATTGGGACATATGATATGAGATATTGATCTGCACTTAGTTTCAGTGAGATTCAATAGTTGAGGATCTTTGGATTTATCTAGAACTCTGGGACAGCTAGGTGGTGCAGTGGATAGAGTACCAGTGCAGGAGTCAGGAGGACCTGAGTTCATATCTCACCTCAGATATTTGACACTCACTAGCTGTGTGACCTTGGGCAAGTCACTTAACCCCAATTGCCTCATCCTTGGTCATCTCCAGTCATCCTGATGAATATCTGGTCACTAGATTCAGATGACTCTGGAGGAGAAGTGAGGCTGGTGACCTGCACAGCCCTCCCTCACTCAAAACAAAGTCAAGTGCAAGTCATGTCATCATTTCTCTGATGGCATGGTCTTCTTTGGCAACGAAGGACGAACACACACACACACATATACACATATTTAGAGCTATTCTACTATGTCTTCTTGCTTATGGATCTTGTGTATCTAATTTGTTCCATTGACCAAGTTTTTTATGCTTTAGATAACACAATATAGTTTTAATGATTACTGTGTTGTAATATAATTTGGAATCTGATACTACCAGAATCCTTTCTTTCCCACTTTTTTTAACCTTAAGCTCTGCATTCGTTCTTTTCCTTTTTAAGTGAAGGAGATTGGAGCTTCTGACCTTGTGAGTCAGAAGGTCAGAATGGTACTCCTAGTGTTCGGGCAGAGCTAGTATAACATAGATGTCCTGAGGAGCATGAAATAACTTTTGAGAATAACCTTCAGGGTCTCAGTTCAGTGGTAGCTGAGACAATGTCTCGTATCTTTGGACAAGAACTTGGTAAAACTGATGCTACAAAAGAACCAAGGAAAACAAAAAAGGAAAACACATCCCACTGACCAAAATGCAGTGAAACTGGAATGAAAAAAGCTACTTGAACAAATAATTCAAAATTAAATTTAGATTGAATAATTTAATGCTACAGAATTTGTGGGTCAAATAACTGATTATAGAAATAATTAAAAATTCATAAAAAGAAAATGTAAAATAACAGAATTTAAAACTATCCTATGGGTGAAAATTTATACCTCTGAAAATATTTATCAACAAAAATGAAAAAGAACAAGCAAGGAGCAGCTAAGTGGCAAAATGGATAGAGGACTGGTCCTGGAGTCAGGAGGACCTGAATTCAAATCCAGCCTCACACATTTGACACTTACTGGCTGTGTGACTCTGGATAAGTCACTTACCCCCAATTGTCCGATTAAAAAGAAAAAGAACAGGCAAATGACTGAATATGCAACTAAAAATAAACATTAGAAAAGCAATAAATAAAAACTCCAAATAAATACAAAAATATAAACTATAAAATTCAAAGAAAACTTAAACAATATTGGAAATAAAAACTTGAATTAAAAAATAGAACTAAGAGCTAGTTTTTCAAGGAAAAAAGTAACAAAATAAATCATTTGTTAATCTGATATTTTCAAGAGAGAAAAAACAAATTGCCAAAAATGAAAAGAAAATTACAGAAATTAATAGAATCTGTTTTGTCCAATTTTACACCAACAAAATGATCGTTATAATTAAATGAATATTTATAAAATATAAAATATTCAAATTAATAAAACAATAAATACTTGCTTATGACTTTCACTCTAAAATTATTTGTGGTTTACTTTGTAAGCATTTTATACAATGAAGTAGTATGGCATAATGAACAGAGGTGTGTGTGTGTTCGTCCTTTGTTGCCGAAGAAGACCATGCCATCAGAGAAGTGATGACATGACTTGCACTTGACTTTGTTTGGAGTGAGGGAGGGCTGTGCAGGCCACCAGCCTCACTTCTCCTCCAGAGCCGTCTGAATCCAGTGACTAGATATTCATCAGGATGACTGGAGATGAGTCAGCCTTTTATGAAGTCAAGCAGATTTGGGTTCAAATTCTGCCTCTGGTAAGTACTGACTGTGCAATCCTGGCCAAGTCACTTAACCTCTTTTTCTCTAAGACTGTCATTCACAGAGAAGGTGCAAATCTCCATGAAAAGAGGGAGTTTCCTCCCTTGGGAGTTTTTCACAACATTAAAACCACAGATCTAGCCTCCATTGCTAGCCTATATTTTGCATTAAATTTTCATGCATTGGTTTCTTCCAATAATCAAATAAAAACACCTTGAGGGCAAGGCTAATTTCAGTTTTGTTTTTGTACCCCTTTCCCTTCACACAAAGGAGCAGCTTTAGCAAATGCTTATTGAATAAATGAGTACATGAATGAAGATAAGAATCTTTGCATGGTGGGTCTATACATGTAATTATTTTGACTATGTTAACCTGGACCTTTTCCAACTACCATGTTGCAAGAGTCATTGGTCTCAAGGAATGGATTTTCAGCTTAGACGTATGGGACTCGTCTGTCTTTCCAGTCTTAAGACTAATATCTTGGTTCTTCTGGCTCTGGTCCAATAACCCTTTGCTCAAGCAGGGGAGGTCTCTGAATAGCATTGGGAGACTAGCCAAAGGAAGCAATGTTAGGAGTGGAGTGCCTTTTGCTTTGTCCCTTTCAACCAGTTATTGGGTTGTATGGGAGATTTTTAAACACTAGTCTTCTCTGAATCAGTCTAGGCACCTTATAAATCAAAATGATAAATGATTGATAAATAAACCATCACTGGCACAATTAGATTTTCCATTAGACTTGTATGCTGTAATTTCAAATGTAATTTCCCTGGAAGCTCATAAAGGCACAAGTGTAATAGGGTGTCACAATGTATTAGGGTTGCAGGCAGGTGGTTCAGTTGAGCACATACCTTGTCAATGTATGGGATGCAGCAGTGAGCTCAGATGCAAAAGCTCATATTATACCACTTGTCTACAGAAAAGAGATAGACTCCATCTATCTGGTTCCCAAACAATGGATCCATTCTGTTGCACCAGTAGGGGAGAAAGTTATCCCAAACCGTTTGCTTGATATAGTTGATAGAAAAAGCAAAGTAGGTGATGTCAAGCCTGACTGACTGTGTGACCCTTGGACAGGCTGATTTACCTATTTCTTTTTCCTATAGAGTGAAGGAATGCATTTACTTCTGAGGTTCCTTTCTTTCTTCCCATTTTATGACTCTAACTGGAGTTCTCCATAGGTAGCATGAAGGTTTACTTGGGAAGACATATGTATCGACATACTCTTGTACTGCAAAAGGCCAGTTATTAAGAGGAAACCCCTCCTAACACAAGTCATATCCCTTCCATGCTCAAGAGATGGTCTTTGGAAGTTTCTGTGGTTCCTCACAATTCATTATTTGGTGATTAAATTTCTGGAATTGAATCTCATTGGACTTAGCTATGCTTATTTTCTTTTTCTTTTTTAAAAATTTTCATTGTATTTGTTTTTGGTGTTCTATAATTACTTCCATATATTTTAGATTTTTTCCCCTCCCTCACTTCCCCCCTACCTCCTCACTCCCTCTCTGAGATGGCATACAGTTTTATATAGGTTCTACACATATATTCCTATGAAATACATTTTTGCCTTAGTCATGTTACATAGAAGAATTAAAATGAATGGGAGAAATCATAAAACAAACCAAAACATAATACAGAAGAAAGTGATCTGCTTCATTCTGCGATTCAATTCTGTAGTTCTTTCTCTTGATGTAGATGGCATTTTGTCTCAAGAATCCACTGGGAATTTTTTTAGGTCTTTGCATTGCTGTGAAGGACTAAGTCTACCAGAAAAATTCCTCACACACTGTGGTTGGTGCTGTGTACAAAGTTCTCCTTGTTCTACTCCTTTCACTCAGCATCAGTTCATATAAGTCCTTCCAGGCCTGTCTGAAGTCTTCCTGTTCATCATTTTTTATAGCACAATAGTATTCCATTACATTCATATACCACAATTTATTCAACTATTCCCCAATTGATGGGCATCCCCTCAATTTGCAGTTTTTGGCCACCACAAAGAGAGCTGCTATAAATATTTTGGTACATGTGGGACCCTTTCCCATTTTTCTATGCTTGTTTTCAAACAACAGACACAGTTCTTTGCCAGGCTCATATGCAGAGTCTTCACAGATAGGAATGCCCATTGGTATTGATTTGCCACCCTGGAACCACTGCCATTTTGGTGGCTGTTTTTAAATCTAAGTTTGCTTGTACATTTTTTTAGGCTTATAATCCATCCAAAAGTTGGTTTTGGCTGTCTCCTAAATCTCAACAACCTTCGCACAAACCAGCTTGCCTTCCCTCAAACCCTGTACTGGGAGGCTCGAATGAGATAATGGATGTAAATCACTTTGCAAACATTAAATGACTATTTAAACAATCTCCTTCTCTTCCTCCTTCTACTTTTTTCTGTTTCTTCTCCTTCTTCTTCTTCTCCTGCTGCTGCTTCTTTGTCTTCATCTTCCTCTTCCTCCTTTTTCTCCTCCTCTATCACCAAGCCTCCACTCTGATGACAACTTGTTTCCTGAGCCTTCTCCTGTAATCCTACTAAGCTCAAGTAATGTTAATGGAGCAGTACTGAAACATGCTGATAAATGTTTAACAACCAGATCCTGAAAAAAATGTAAATACAATTTTTTTTTAACTTATTGGCATTGCGAACACTTTCTAAAATCTAGGCAATCAAGAAAGCAATAAATCAATCCCTGACTTGTAGCAATAGTCGAATTCTAAGGTGCAAATGCTCACACTGAAAATTTCACATTTGACTTTAGCAAGCCCATCTGTTCAAATACTTTTTATTCAATACCAAAATGACTTATTAAGTGCCAACTATGTTGGAGGCACTGTGCCATGAAAAGGAAAAATATATATATATCTTTTTTGTCCTCTATTAGGGGTTGATTCGTTGTTTTCCTTCATTCTCGAAGAGGACCAAAATGACATCACTAAAATAAAATCAAATTTCATTGTGTTCAACTGTGGCTGATCACACCAATAAGAGCTCAGAATGCTCTACCACAGATTGGGCACAAATAGTCCATATGAACATTTGGGCTGGATACTTTGAATTTGCACATTCACAGGGAATACTGCACAACTAGGGAATGCATCATGTATACATACAAACAAACACAATAAAATTTGAGGAAGGAAAATGTCTTAACAACTAAGTCAATCAGGAGAGACTTTTCATTGGAGGAGACACCTGGGTTGAACCTTAAAGGAAGCTAAGGATTTTCAGAGGCACATATGAGGAAGGATTTCATTCTAGATGTGGGAGGTAGCCAGGCAAAAACTTGGAGATGAGGGATGGCATGAGTGCATGAAGAGAGGAAGGGAAAATAAACCTGAAATTGGAAGCAAGAGCTTAATGGCAAAATGCAAAGTTGTATCCCCCTGAGGCAACGGGGTCAATGAAGTTTCCTGGGACTTTGCAGTCTCTAATTCATTCCTCTGCAATCATTCTCATTACAGCTAACTCGACCAATCTATGCAGTTTCCTGCAAACCTTTCCCTCCCCAATGTGTATTTATATCAAGCCACCTCCACCCATCCCAGCCCAGTGAGGCAGTATTAAGTATTAGAAATATTTTCTCTGAGACATGATGAATGTCCTAGACTCTAACTGAAGAGCCCTATTCCAGTCAAGCATGGGCCCACGTTCATAAACACTTTAAATACCATTTTTTTTCTTCCTTCATAGTTCATTAATCCCAACTCCTACATTGGTGTTTGGGATTTAAATTCTGCCCATGGAGATAGCAGCATGGAGGCCACAAAAGTGAGGTTAAATCTGTGGTCCTGTGTCTAGAGCTCCTTTTTGACCTCAGGTTTTAAAACTTGACCCAGGATTATCATCCATTAGTTCACATGTGGCTCTGAGGGTTTGGTTGGAGTCAGGAGACCTCATCACCAATTATAACTCCTATTGAAGCTCTTTTCTGCTCCCCAAACTGGCCACTGAGCAGTTCAATGATCCTTGGAATGTAATTTTGAAAGTGTAACCCGAAAGAACAAAGGTTTCTGGAGTGATTTCTTTTTCTTTTTCTCTGATTGACCCTAACTTGCACCATCATTTTGAGTTTTCTGTAATTTCCCTTCATGTTTATCAGTATTTTATACATACACTCTGGCTTTTGATGATGGATGAGCTTAGCATAGGTTGAGTGAAAACAAGAAAAAAAGAAGGAAAGGATTGAAGAAGGAAGGGAGAGAAACGAAGAAGCAAGGGAAAGAAAGGAAGAGAAAGAGATAAAGAAGAAAGGAAAGAAGAGAAAAGGGGAAAGAAAGAAACAAAAAATATTTATGGAGTGCTTACTTAGCGTCAGGCACTACACTCAGCACTGCAAATACAAAGACACAGTCCTTGCCTTCAAGAAATTTACATTATTATAGGGTGAAACAATATATAAAGAGGAATGGTATTCAGAGAAGACCATCTGGGTCTGAGGAGTGATAGGAATGAAGAGTTAGTTGACCCATAGGGTAGATTTTATTACTGTGCCCAGAATGTGCAGGAGAAAATGGTACAAGTAGCAATGGGGCAAATGGTTCAGATCCAGCTAGAACTAGTTTGGATGTGAAATATGGTCTGCACCATGGTCAGCTATGTGCCATGGGTCATATAAGATTGTACCCAGTTACCAGTCAAGATGGATCACTCTTGAGGCCAGAATTCTGAGTTTGAATAGATCACCTTCCCTAGAGACTCAGAGAGTGGATTCTCGATGCTCAATAGGGAAGGTGCTGATTTAGGTGAATTAAAGTAGGGCATCATCATCTGGAAAAATGGCCAGATGATTGGATGGCTGGTTGGCTGGGATGTGTCACACAGTCTGATCTATATTGGGACAATATAGTATAGTGGAAGGGGTATGGAATTTTGACGGACAGGATCTGTTCCTTACATGGGTGAACCTGGCCAAGGTATTTTCTCTCTTTGACCCTCATTTTCTTTATCTATAAAATAAAGGGGTGGAACTAGATGATATCCAAAGCTTAAATCTCTAACCTCAGCCAATTCTTACCTATGCTTTAAGATCCAAGTTAATTCCTACATCTTCTCATTGATAAACAACATGGAATTGCACATTGAGTCCTGGATAGGAAGTTAGAAAGCCCTGGGTTCAATGGGATCATCTCTAGTATTTACTAACCACGTACCTGTAGACTTGACCTTATTTTCTTCATCTGTAGGAGGTTGCGCCCAATGGCCTCCAAAGTACCTCCCAGTTCTGGATGTATGATCTCAAGTCAGGTTTCATCCATCAGAACTTCAGTTTCCTTTATATAAAGCAGAGATGGTGATTCCTGAAGAACATACTTTTCAGAGATATTATGAGGTTCAAAAGAGATAAATCTATGCAAGGTCCTACCTAAACATCAGCTATTATTAGCATAGGATTCCCCCCCCCCCAACTCCCAACACCTTAATTTATTTACTTTAATACTAAAAGCACTTACCTTCCATACTCTGATATAGTATGAGTTTGTTGCCTTATCTTT
Organism: Notamacropus eugenii; assembly: GCF_028372415.1. Taxonomy (NCBI): domain Eukaryota; kingdom Metazoa; phylum Chordata; class Mammalia; order Diprotodontia; family Macropodidae; genus Notamacropus; species Notamacropus eugenii. The sequence goes on from NC_092873.1 coordinate 47,129,031, forward strand.
TCATGTTGAAAGTGCTACTTAATTTCATTGATTCATTCATACACTAAAATATATTAAATTTTAGTTCCACACAAGGCACAAATTAGTAATTAAGCATATAAGAAGAAACAGCAATCAATCAACAAAGATTTATTAAGCACCTACTGTGTGTCAGGCATTGTCTTAGGCATTGGCAAAAATGAAACAATTGTAACCCTCAAGGGGCTTCCCAAATGTGATCAGCCAACTCTCTTGCTCTCAATCAGCTCAAATCAAGTTCAATCAAATCCAACAGAATCTTTCTTTTAATTGAAGACTTATCTCAAGTGCCTCCTTCCACATGAGGCTTTTCCTAATTCTCCCTTCTGAACTACCTTGGATTTATCCACAGCATATTTATTTGGACTTTACATTTGTTTTGTATTTATGAACATATATGTATGGGTCTGCACACACACACACACACATATATGCAGAGAAAAGATAGCAAATATATGTATATAGATACACATATATTTATCTCCCCAATATATGCGTAACAAATAAATGTATAAAAATATGCACACATGTATTTGTATATGTGTATAAAATATATTTGTAACATATGTGTGTATGCAAGCATATACATGTACATACACTCACATATATTTGTCATCTTCCCTGTTAGACTACAAACTCCCTGAGAGAAAAGTCTTTTTTAAAAATTCTTGAATTTTATCTCCCTAACTCCTATCACGCTACTTGACACATAGTAGGTGTTTATCAATTCCTCTTAACTGACTAACGGATTATCTCAATGGCTATGTTATATATTTCAGGGACCATAGAATACTATGTGGCTGTTGGATGGTGCTGGGGATGGAGAGCACCAGGCACGGAATAAGAGAGATTCACCTTCCTGAGTTCAAATGGGACCTCAGATACTTCCTCTCTGGGTGACCCTGGACAAGTCACTTCACCCTGTTTGCCTCAGGTTTCTCATCTGTCAAGTGAGCTGGAAAAGAAAATGGCAAACTACTCCAGTATCTTTGCCAGGAAAACCCCAAAAGAGGTCACAAAGAATTGAATACGATTGAAACAGTACTAAAATGCCACATCTCTAATGACTCAAAACTGCAGATTCTTCAAAGATAAGGAGAAAGGCATGTTTTTGGTGTAAGTAATCTGTCACAACACTGACTGTGCCCAAGAAGGGGTCATCATAGGTATCATCTGACACTTGGATGGTTTCAAAAGGAGGTCTTGGAGGGAGATCCATATTAATCAGGGGCCAAATCTTGTTGATTCTTTCTGTAGCATCTCTCCCTTTTCTCTACTCAAATGGCCACCATTATACTTCAGGCGTTATAACAGGGCAGCTAATTAGCTTTTTTCCATATCACCTCTACTGAATATAGGCTGTCAAGGTCAGGTGGCCTCTCTTTTTTCTTCTTTTCTCTTCTCTCCTCTTTTCTCTGTCTCTATCTCTCCACTTTCTTCTTTTCTCTTCTCCTTTTTTATGTCTCTTTCTCTGTCTCTGTCTGTCTGTCTTTCTCATGCACACACACACACACACACACACACACACACACACACACACACACACACACACACACACACCCTTCCCCTCGCAGCTACTCCTCTCCTTGTTACTTTTTAAAATACCCTAGCAGCTACTACCATAGTGTTTGAGTATATGGGAAGGGGAAGACACTGGCTCCCATTGGAGATCTCCTAAGGCAGTATACTAAAGGGGAAAAGGAGACACAAATGGTAGGTGACCCCATCCCAGATATAGGCTCATCTAGGAAGCCATGAATTCAAGGTTGGTGACTAGATGGAAGGAAATGAATCCCCATCCCCCATCCCCTTACCCTTGACTCATTACACTTTGACAAAAAGAGGCTTGAGGTTTGGGGATTGCCACTTTGTTATGTTCATGGAGTTCTGGTTCTGTTGCCAATTTAGAGTTCTTGTGGTAGACAGGAAGCAGTCAGAGGATATTTGAACATGCACTAAAGTGTAGGGGTGGGGAGCAGGGAGGACTCCTCCATCATGCATCCCGAGGGAGTACTACATGTGAAACATTCCGTGTTATTGGGGATGTGGTTCAAGCACTTATCTACAAAGGTCATTTTGACTGAATTTTCATATCACAAGAGTCAAACAACTGGTTAATGTGGATAAGTAACCAATGGGACTGAAATTGTCCAATGTTCTGATTAGGGGAATTGTGGAGGATTAAATGAATTGGATATTTAACTTCATTGGCTCCCTCTAAATTGTCCATCCATTTGTGTTTACAGGGCTAGTTTAGGATGGCAGTCAGAGCTCCTTTGGAAACAACATGGGAAATAATTGTGTGTTGACACAGGACTGAACACAGCAGAAATTTTCCTTGTGTTTGGAGACTCTGCCCCTTACTCAAGCATCCAAATAGCCCTTTTAATAGGATTGGCATTGGGACTTGAACACCATGCATAACAACAAATGATGGACCAGGTCTTGCATTCTTGGTAAAACATTTCTTCAAATCCTTAAAACATATGTGTGCTGCTGCATTTTCGGTGGTTTGTAAGCATGGTTCTGAAAGCAACCAACTGGAAATCATGCCAAAACATAATTTTTCTATTATGTTAGACTCCAATTGTTTCTGTTAGTCATTAAGCAGACATTTGTGTTTCTGTTTTCTTCATTTCTTCAGAAGAGTCTCCTTTGGAGCCTTGGGATACCTCTGAACTCCACCACTTGACTAAAACCAGACTTAAGTTGTGGTTTGTGGCTCATGTTAAAAAAAAAAAATCACCTGATAGCAAAGAAATGGGAACAAAATAGAGTTCCGTTGCCTGGAGAACAGCTAAACAAATTATGGTACACGAAGATAAGAGAATATTATTGTACTATAAGAAAGGATGGATATGATGAATATAGAGAAGCACAGGAAAGCTTCTATGAATTGATGCAGTGAAATAAACAGAACCAGGAAGATGACAAATGTAATGACTACAAACAGATCAGACCTGAAGACTACACCATGGTTGGCCCTGAAGAAGAGTTATGAGAACTTATTGCCTTTTGGATTGTTTGTAGAGTCAAAGGACTATGGAAGTGCAATCTGTCTACAATGATGGACTTTGTTGAAATGTTAATTTTGCTGAACTACTTTCTTTTGAAAATTTTTTATTCAAAAGGATAGTTCTCTTGGTAAGAAAAGGGAAGGGACCTATTGTCCTACTTGGTCCTGATGCTTACTCTACAGAACTGACATATTGGCCAACATACTGTTCCTCCCATTGATTCCCCCTCGAAGTCCCACCTATGTGCCTTGGTGTTGGTCTGTCCCTCATGCCTAGAATTCTCAATTTTCCTCTGGCTTCTTTGATAGCAAAGCTCAGATGCTGCCTTCCTCAAAAGGCCTTCCCATTCTCCCCACTCCCACCTCATCTGCTAGTGCCTTCCACTCCAAAACTACCTTCCTTCTACTATCTCTATATCTTGTAGGTAGCTAGGTGGTGCAGTGAATAGAGTAGGAGTCAGGAGGACCTGAGTTCATTTCAGACACTTGACACTCACTAGCTGTGTGACCTTGGGCAAATCACTTAACCCCAGTTGCCTCATCCTGGGTCATCTCCAGTCATCCTGATGAATATCTGGTCACTGGATTCAGATGACTCAGGAGGAGAAGTGAGGCTGGTGACCTGCACAGCCCTCCCTCACTGAAAACAAAGTCAAGTGCAAGTCATGTCATCATTTCTCTGATGGCATGTTGTTCTTTGGCAGCGAAGGACGAACACACACACGTCTTGTAGGTAGCTACTTATGTATATGTTGTCTTTTCAGTTAGAATGTCCACTGTTTCCTTTTGGTTTTTGTATCTCTAGTACCCAGCACAGTGTGTGCTAGGAAGTGCTAATAAGTGTTTGATGACTGACTAGTGGATTGATTGGGATATTAAAATGATGCAAAAGCAAAAGAATATCAATGAAAATATGAGTTCTATTAGTCACCTGAGAATGGGGATAACCCTGGATCAGACATAAAGGAACATGAAAATGGGTTGGAGGTTGGTTTCACTTTTAAACAAAGTGCATTGGAGTTTTGCTCATTTCCTGAAGTTGTGACATTGTGTTAGATCATGATGTTCTAGGAAGTGGACACTATGTTGATGGCTTCTTTCCTTGTAGGGAAATTCTAGTTCCTTATGTCAGTCTCCCATCCCTCAAGAAGTCTCATCCATGAAGACAGAGAAAATGTAGAAAGTGCATGTTCTCAATCAAGGAAACTGAAGCTCACTCTCCCTAGCAGCAGCCTGTGACATTGCCTGGCCTGTGAGCCTATTTTTTTTTATTAATCAATTTATTTGTTTTCAGTTTTCTACAGTCACTTCCTTAAATCTTAGATTTTCTCCCCCTCCCTCCCCCCTCCTTCCCCAAGATGGCATGCAATCTTATATGGGTTCTACACGTACATTCTTACTAAATACATTTTCACCTTAGTCATATTGCATGGAAGAATTAAAATGAATGGGAGAAACTATGAGAAAAACCAAACCAAATCAAAACACAAGAGAAAATAATCTGCTTCATTCTGCAATCCAATTCCATACTTCTTTCCCTGAATGTGGATGGCATTTTGCCTTGAGAGTCCATTGGGAAGTTTTTAGGTTCTTGCATTGCTGTGAAGGGCTAAGTCTACCAGAAAAATTCCTCACACACTGTGGTTGATATTGTGTACAAAGTTCTCCTGGTTCTGCTCTTTTCACTCAGCATTGGTTCATATAAGTCCTTCCAGGCCTCTCTGAAGTCTTCCTGTTCATCATTTCTTATATCACAATAGTATTCCATTACATTCATATGCCACAATTTATTCAACCATTCCCCAAGTGATGAGCATCCCTTTGATTTCCAGTTCTTGGCCACCACAAAGAGAGCTGCTATAAATATTTTTGTACACTTGGGACTCTTTCCCGTTTTCATGATCTCTTTGGGATATAGTCATAGAAGTGATATTGCTGGGTCAAAGGGTATGCATATTTTTGTAACCCTTTGGGCATAGTTCCAAATTGCTCTCCAGAATAGTTGGATCAGCCTGTGAGCCTATCATTCCAGAGGTCTGGGGACTATGGATGGGGAATCACTAGTTTGTTAGATGTCAACAACAGTGACTGGGTGTAGATAATGGAGCACATCTTCCTGCTCTTGGCTGTAGATGACTTGGTCAAAATGTAGAACTCACATTCAGGTAAGCAAATGCAAAATATACAGGACCTGTTCCACTGGAAAGAACCCTGGAGTCTGTGCCCTGAATTCAAATATTGCTTCTGACACTTTCTAATTGTGCGACCTTGGGCAAATCCCTTAAACTCTCTGTGGTTCAATTTCCTCACCTGTAAAATGAGGGAGGCTCAACTTGATGACCTAGCAGGTTCTTTCTGTCTCTAGATCTAAGAAACTATACACTTCTTGGCTGTGTGACCTAGGGCAAGTCATTTAACTTCCCTGAGCTTCAGTGTACTCGTTCATAAAAGGAGAGAATTGGACTTGAGTGATGGCTAAGGTCCTATCCACTTCTAAAATCAATTATCTTTCCACGCCATGGTCTACAACCCGGTTCGATCATGGACAAGTGAGGTAACACCCCTGAGCCTTAGGCAGCTTTCTTAGACTATGACTTGTAGATCTATATTGGTGAGGGCAGCTAGGTGTCTCAGTGGATAGAATCCTGCGGTTGGAGTCACAAAGACTTGAGTTCAAATCCAGCCTCAGACACTAACTCGGTGAACTTGGGCAAGTCAGTTCACCCTGTTAGCTTCAGTTTTCCCATTTTGTAAAATGAACTAAAGAAGGCAATGGAAAACTCCTCTAATATCTTTGCCAAGAAAATTCCCACAAGGGGACATGAAGAATCAAACATGACTGAAATGACTAAAGAACAACAACATTTGGTAAAGGGAGTTTCCTCATTAGGAGTTCCCTTGACCAAAAAAGAAACTGGAAGGGACCCTATGATCCTATCAAATTAAAAAGAGTTGAACGAACAGGTCTCAGGGCACTGATGTGCCTGTTTTCTGACATCCCATCCAATATTTATCTTTCCTTTTTTTTGGTTACCTTTGTTAATCTTATGGGTTTTATGGGTCATGTAGAAATTTGTTTTCCTTGATTATGCATATTTATTATAAAATTTCTATCATTTCTTTCTTTTTTTCCCCTGATGGAAGGGTATATTGGAAAGGAAAGAAAGAAAATAAATGCTTGTTAATTTTAGCAAGAAAATGAATAATAGGTCTTAGTGTCCTAGAACTAATGAATTGCAAGACTGATTGTGGTGGTGAGCTTTGAACCTCTGGCCTATAGGCTGCCAAACCAATTCCTCTCATAACTGCCTACAGTTCCCAGAAGTGGGCTTCTTTATCCTCCCCCCACCTAGCTCCTGTCTGTCTCTTTCCCCCCACTGCCCCTCCCCCTTGACTTCTCCTGAGCTGTCAAAAAGTGGTGTGATGGAGGCTGACACCCCAGGAGACAACTGAAGAGATTTATTTTCCCGGGGATGACAGTCTCGGGAGCTTAACAGCACATGGCGAGGCTGGAAGCTTGCCAACTCTTGGTTGCCTATGCTTTGTGTTCTTCACTCATAACTGTTTATTGTGACAGGTAAACACTTGTTTTGAAAGCTTGCAGGCGTACTATTAACACAGAAGTGTTCCTGACATAGTCAGGCTGTGCTCTAAAATGTTTATCTTTTCTGAATGACAAATGCTGACTTTTCTCCTTTCTCCTTCTCGCCTGTCAGTCTGGGCTGGGCGGATGGGATCCGATTCGATGGGAGCTGGCAGTTCCGTCTCCTGGATTATTTGGGTTCATTTCATCATGAAGATGGAATAAGGAATAGTTGATGGACCTTGGTGGGGCATACATAATTAGTGTTCTCTGGGCCAGGAGACAATCAGAGGCACAGAACTGCACATGACTGCCCCATCTAAGGAAAAAGGAGGGTCTCCCAGCTGATAGACCTGGTGCTGCCCAGTTGTATTTTAGAAGAAAATTCTTGACAAAAGCATTCTCCCTAAGTGAACCCTTTTCTCCCATTCTGACTCTTTCAGGCACTATAGAGCAAGGAAGGAATCTCTGGAGTGGATGGGTTTCACACTGGTGAACCAATCTTGCTTACCCAGTCTGCTTCTAGGATTCAAGGAATAAGCTTTGCAAGTGTTTGTTTGCAATTGCCCACTAATCCCCTTCCCCAGAATGGCCTGCCCTCCCTAGGACAACATTTATAATCGACATGCAATAAATTATAAAATATTTGGATAGTGCATGTTTTTTTATGAGACTTCCCAGACTTAAGGTGGGATATCAGGGCTATTGGGAAAATACCAGACTTTCTGAAGGAACTTCAACACTGCTGCTGGTACACAGTTGTTGACAGTTTTCCCCCCAAGAAACAGCATTTCCCATGAGGAGAGAGGGTTGGGAGTGGCTTCTAATATAATAACAGATATATTGTTTTATATTGCTCATTAGAAATGTGTTTTGCTTGACTGTAAATATTTCTTAATGCTTTTCTTTCTTTTTAATGGAAAATGGATGGATAGAACATGTATTTATTAAGCACCTATGATGTGACTGGAACTCTGCTAAGTGCTTTACAAATAGTATATCATTTGTGGGAGGATGGTGTGGAGGGAATGGCGTGGAGGCTTCCAAAGACCTAGTGCCTTCCTTGTAGTAATTAAATTGCAATATCAAGTCAGGATAAATGACTACTTCGTTAGACAAAGTCAGAAAGAATCACTTAGGCCAAGATTGCTGTTTTAATGCCTCTGGCATTTGATGTAATGGAGGAGAAGAGAATTAGCTACAAGTCCTTCCTTGCCTTTCCTTCCTTCCTTCCTTCCTTCCTTCCTTCCTTCCTTCCTTCCTTCCTTCCTTCCTTCCTTCCTCCCTCCCTCCCTCCCTCCCTCCCTTCCTTCCTTCCTTCCTTCCTTCCTTGTTCCTTCCTTCCTTCCTCCCTCCCTCCCTCCCTCCCTCCCTTCCTTCCTTCCTTCCTTCCTTCCTTCCTTCCTTCCTTCCTTCCTTCCTCCCCAAATCCCTTCAAATTTAACAACAATTGAATCATGTAAAAGGGTGATAAATACAGAGTTATAGAATATAGGTTCAGATCCCACCTCTGAAACTCACTGCCTGTATGACCTTGGACAAATCAGTCAACATCTCTAGACATTAGTCCCCTCATCTACAAGGTAAGGGGCTGATAATAATAGCTAGCTTTTATATACTTTTTTAAGGTTTTCAGAGTATGTTATAAATGTTATCTCATTTTGATGCCCATGATAATGCTGGCAGGTAGATGATATTATCATCCCATATTGCAGATGAGAAAACTGAAGCTGAAAGAGGTTCCCAGGATCATACAACTAATAAGTGAGGTAGGATTTGAACTTGTCCCAATTCCAAGTCCAGTGCTCTCTCCAGTAACTAGATTTTAAAAGTTGCTTCCAGTTCTGAATCTTTGATCTTTAATTATTTCTCTTCGAAAAAGAGAAATACTAGAGGAAAAATATATAAAAATGACTAAAGAATCGTCTAAATAAAATCACATTTGATAAAGTTTTTGTAAACTTAGCATAAGTGCCTGGTACCACAAGTAAGCACTTAAGAAATATTGATTGATTGAAGACTCCTGAGCTTAACCTAGTCGATGTCTCTGTTTGACATTAAGGAAGAAGATCGTTCTTTCCTGCTTACAATATAGTTGCTGCTGAGAGAGGGAAGGGGATAAAAATCTCCTCTTGGGAAAGGAACTGATATTTCAGTCACTTTTACATTATTATGAACACTAATTCTGGAGTTCTCTTCTCAAGTGAGATTTTCAATGTATGTCTAACTGTGCAATGAATGACGTTTAATTGTTCCCAAAGTCAGGTCTGGATGGGATGAGGCCAGGGACAAACTAATACCTGGTAGTCATTTTTGCTTTGAAAAAGCAAGACCAATCATTTGCCATAGGTAAGAGTTCCTTCCATCCACAAAGTAACCATGGGAAAGGACTTGGTGATAATGTATCCATCCCAAGTAAGTTTAAAAGATGGTGAGAAACCTTAAGAATGAAGATGGTAGAATGGAGGGTGATTTGAATTCTGAGGACCTAGTTTGAATTCTCACTTATAAAATGATTTAAGGTTGGATTAGTTGGCCTCTAAGATTCCTTTCAACCCTAAATAAACAACACTATACCTCTGAAGCCTAGATTTCTCTATATTCATCATATCACTGTATTTTCACTCAAGTCTAAGATTATACATCTTATGTTCTAAATTCCCTCCTGGCATTCACATTCCATATTCTTTAAACAAAACAAACACAGCCTTGTCTATTCATTTATTCATTCATCCATTTATTTATTCATTTATCTATCCATCCACTTAATTAATTAGTTTATAGGCTAGGTCTCCCCATCTTCCTCAGGGTAGAAGCTCAAGGGCTACTTACCTTCTGGGTAATAAGGATGGGAACTTTGACACTCTCCCTTGTTTCTGACCCAGGCTGGTCCCCCAGTGCACTGCCCCCCCCCTGCACTGCTGAAGATTTACCATATCAATGCTGAACTTAGGGAGAATCTTTGATCAGCATAGCATACTGCACTTCATAAATCTAAAGCTGGAGATCCTCCTGCCTCAGCCTGTCTGGTAGCTGGGTTAATTGTTATCTTTAGTATTCAAGGAGGACCAAAATAACATCATTATGTTGGGCCTATGATAATGTAATGTGTCTGACTATAGTTGATCAGACCAACATGAGCTTGTAAGGCTCTCCCACAGGTTGGGCACAAATAGTCCATATGAACATTTGGAGTGGAACTGTCTCTAAATTTGCACATCTCACGTTTCTTTTGAACTACTGCGATTCTGTTAAAAATTCACACTCAAATAGAAGGAGCTGGGATTGCAGGTATGAGTCACCATGCCCAGCTGGCATCCTATGTTATTAAGGTCCTTCCTCTCTTTGACTTTATTCTAAGCTCCTCCTCAACTCTAAAGCCTACGTTCAATGTTTTATGTTCCCTCCAGTTTGCGTAATTTTACATATTTAGTCTAGGCTAGAATGAAGGCAAACCTTTTTTGTTTTTTTTAAGCAAATCCTGTGAAGTGGGATATAGCTAGCTACACAGGTCCCTGGTATTTTCCCATGGGCACAGAGCCATGTATCCTGGGATAGGAAACTACCAAGGGACAAATGCAAGGAAGTATTTGCACATGATAGATATTTTCCATCAAAGAATTGTTCTGGACTCTTTATTTCAGACCCCTCCTCCCCCATTTGCATTAAAGTTGGTTCCTGTCCACACTGCCAGGGAAGGAAAAAGACCTCTTTGAGGACTTCTGACTCATGGGGTCAGGCCAGCTAGGCTCAGTCCGTGGTGCATTTCTGGGAACCCTGGGGCTGCTTTTGCACAAAAGTGGATTATTTTCCAGTCTTGAAGCTCAAAGAGTCAGTGCTCTTAGTGGCCAATACTCCTAGGATGTAGTCAAAGCCACTGATCTGCCTCAGCCATAATGCCAATGTGTTATATTAATTGAGTCTGGAGACTTTAGTCAGATGCAAAGAAGAGGGGGAGGGGACTAGGAAATGATTTAGACTTTCAGTAATTTCTCGGGGGCAAAGCCTTCAACCACTTAAAGGGAAGGGAAAAAAATTCAAGAAATTTAGGTCTCTTTTAAAAATCTACCCAGGCTCAGTCCATCTATCATCCAAGTTGAAACTGTTCTTATGATATATTATACATGGAGACCGTCGTACATCACCCGAGTTCTGACACCGCCATGTTCGGGGGTAGGCTGTAATACAACATAACGAATTATAAAGGCGGACATTGACAAATTCAGTTTGGGGGAAGTTTAAATTAATTTGGAGCTGCTTGAAGTTGTTTTAGAAAGTAATTTTTAAATAAATCAGAGGTGGTGGGAAAGGGAGAGACCCAAGACCTCTAATGTTCAGAGGAAGTTCAGGGACAAATTTGGTTTCAGCAGCACTTGGTGAGAGTGAGATTTAACTAGAAAGATGGATAAGAATGGAGCTAAAATTGAAGTGGGGAGAGAATCTGATAAGGAAGGATTTAAATGTTAAATTATCAAGTGTATGTTAGGCCCTTCCAGGCAATACCAGCTCATACTTCCATCAGATTTGGGGAAAATGAATGATATCTGAGAAATTAGACTAAGTACAAAGAGAGTGTAAAAATGGAAGTAACATAAAATGGCTTTCTCCTTTCAACTTGGGATATGTCCTTTCTTATTTTCACTTGCATTCCCCTTCCCCTCCCACTGTTCCTTCTAATCCATGTACCTACTTGGAGTTTCAGAGGTGAAAAGAAGAAAACATCTTTGAAATGAGTCTTTCATTCATTTACTTGTGATGGACCAGTGTGCCAACTCCATGGTCCCATCCAAGTTACTCCCAACTGAATAAGGCAGAGGGACCTTAATTCTGGGCTGAACCTGCTTCTGTCCTAAGAAATGATGACCTGTGCTGACGGAAAGTTCTGAAACAACATCTGGAAGGATGGCTTTTAAGATGGGGGGATCATTATGGTACATATAACTTTTGTAATACTCAATGACCCTTCTATGAGAAAGCTCTGTCCTGACTCCCTCACAGGACTGTAAGAGAATTGAATGAGACATTACTTGAAAATCTTTTCCCTTCTTTGGAAAATGAGGGATATGGACTAAATGATCCTTTTCTGGTCCCTTTCGCCTCTAGATCTTACATCATTAACTTTAGGATCCATCTATGATCCCAAGTCAGTTAAGCTCCTTTGGCCTCATTTTTCTCCTCTGTGAAATGGGAGGTTGGACTAGAAGGTCTTTGAGGTCCATTTCTACATTGGATCTCTGATATAATGATATTATCTTGACCTCAGTTTTCTCATTTTTAAAATGAGTATTGGACTAAATCTCTGGAGTTTCTTCCAGCTTTACATCCTATGTCATTTTACCTCCCTGGGTCTCAGTTTTCTCGTTTGTAAAATGAGGGTATTGGACTAGATGACCTCTGGGGGCCTATCAGGGTTTACATTCTATGATGCTAGAATAAGTCATAGGTCTATAAATTTAAAGGCTGAAACCTCAAAGGGCATCAAATCTAACCTCCATCTGTTGAGGAAACTGAAGTTAATCAATTTACCAAAATTATACAGGTAGTAAATATCAGAGCTGGAATTTGAACCCAGATTTTTTGATTCTCAGTCCAGAGTACTATGCTGCTAGCAAGACATCATCATCATCATCATAATTATCATCAAGTATATTCATTTTCATATTTTTGTTGTTCATTTCAGTTTCTTGGCAAAGATACTGGAGTGGTTTGCAATTTCCTTCTCCAGTTCATTTTACAGATAGGGAAACTGAGGCAAACAGGGTGAAGTGACTTGCCCAGGGTCACATAGCTAGTAACTGTCTGAGGCTGGATTTGAACTTAGATCTTTCTGACTCCAGGTCTGGTACTCTATCCATTGCACGACTCAGCTGCCCATCTTAATTATGAGATGGGGATAAAATGATGGTAACTTTTGGGGGCACTATGATTACAAGTCTATAGTCTTTGCGCACCCACTCCCCCACTACTTGCATGGCCAGAGCAAGGGTGAAAAGAGGAAAGGAAAGACAAATGGAGATATATGAAAGTAAAGTCATCATACTATTGACTGTGGTAGTTTCCTCACATGGAAAGTCGATAAAACTAATTGTACCTTTTCCCTTGGCAAGAGACAGACTTTCTGCCATCTTGAAGGATCTAAGCCACCTGATACTAACCTGAGACGAATGGTAAATGAAAATCAAAGATAGTGAAAGCCTTTTTCACAAAGAAAGGCTCTTTCTTCCTTGCATGGGGGAATCAATTAGACATAGTGCCTTATTCAGGTAGACTCCAGATTAGCTCGAGCCCACTCCACTATAGATAATTAACCTTAGTACCCAAATTAGCAGGGAAATAAGCCAGTTATTAGTTTTCATAATGAAAAGGACTGAGTATTTTGGAAAGTTAAACCCCTAAGAGCTTAAATTAAAATAAGCATCAGACGGAAATCCCCAAAGTGTTCTTCAGATCATTAATACTACCAATTCCACAGTAGATTGGACTGACAATATTCCTTTCTTCCCCCTCTAAAGGCAAATCAGCCAGTCCAATCCACATTCAACTCAGTCTCCAAAAGATTCTCCTTCTAATACTTAGGGTGAGCCCAAATGCCCAATGGTATTACTCTGTTTCAGTATCTGCCACTGGCTAAGAAGGATGCTGTAGGTAAAGAGGGAAAAATGAGCATCTCTGTGCAAGGCAAACACAAGGAAAATCCATGAGCAACACTCAACAAACAAATGTTCCTAGAACTGAATGGAAAAGAAGTGTCTTTATATTCAAGTGAAAAATTGACTCCTGCTGACTTGACTTTTACTTTGAAAGAGGCAGTATAATTTAGAGAAAGGAAGTATTAGGTTAGGCACTCAGAAATCTGGGCTCTAGTCCCCCCTCCCCAGTTCTACCATTTGCTTTTTTAGATCGAGAATTGGAAGTGACTCTGACCAGGGTCCTAATCCAAGCCTTTCATGTTATAGGTGGAGGAACTAGATCTCAGGGAGGATAACGGAAGGATAAGTATCTGTGGAAGTTCATAGTTCATAGATCTACAGACTTATGGGACCTCAGAGGCCATTTATCTCAATCACCTCATGTTCTGGATGAAAAAACTGAGAGTTGGAGAGATTAAATGTCTTTCCAAAAGTGATGAAGTCAGGATTTGAATTCAGGTCCTATAACTTGATAGCCAGTACCCTGTCTACTATCTCAGCCTTCCTCCTTTCATGTTAGACCTTCAGAGCATCACTGACTCATGGTGAGGTTTAATTTCCTCATTTGTAAAATCAGGGGGTTGGGCTACATGACTTCTGAGGTCCCTTCCAACAATGAATGTAGGATTCCAGGGTTTTATCAACATACCCAAGTGGTAAAGTCTAAGTATTATACAAGGAATCATAAGGCAGGCTTTGGACCATTTCACCATTTCCATCTGGCTCACTTATCCCACATATCCAGCACAGAAATACTCCTCATAGCACCATGGCCATGCAACATTTCTAGGCAAAAATGATCCAAGATGATCAAGAAGAGCAAGTAAAGCTAGTGAGCTTGTGTGGCCAATAAAGGGTGTGAGTAATACACTGTCAGGTAGAGGCGAGAGACGGCAGACTCTGGAAAGCAATCTCGGCGAGATTGCACAAGAGATGAAGATAAATATTAAGAAATTCTTCATGTGCAATGAGAACGCCAAGTTCAGTGAGGGAGATATTAAGGCTTCAAAGAAGAGACAGGATAATTTATGGAGAGAGGAGGAAAAAAACAATGGAAAACAAATTAAATGAATATTTTGCTTCAGTATTCACAAAGAGGATGGAAACCAGATGCTTAAAATGAGCCTTCACCCCCAAGGGAGAGAATGGTATTGAAGGAAATCGGGACCAAATTGGGAAAAAGATGATGAAGAAATTAGAATTTCTAAAGAATGATGGAACCCCAGATATTCTGAAAATTTATATGGAAGCCCATAAGGCCATGGGAGAGAGGGATGCTCGAGGGGATTCATCAGAACTGATGTTTGACCTCTTGAAGACAGAAGCAATAGTGATATTCATTGGGTACCACAAACCATAGCATTGTTCTCGTGTTGGTCAGTGCCAGGATATGTCTACATGCAAGAAATGGAGGAGTGTGAGTGAGGGGAGAAAGACTGAACTGGCTCCATCTGGTTCTATCCGAGTAGCTGGCTTCTGTATTCACTTCTTTCCCAACCACTTTACTTGTATAGACACCATCTAAATGCCAGGTGAAGGTGCAATTCACACACAAATGGTTCCCAAACATAATTCTTGCTATCACCAAGCAGGTCGTTTGATATCAAGTAGATGCCAATGTCTCCATAGGGGAAACCAGTCTGATGTCTCCTTGGGAACAGATAATAATATTAACAATGGGCTTTTTAAGAATTCCTTAAAGCCTACAGAGAATTGTAAAAACACTTAAGTATGAAATTATCTCATTTGAATTTCAGAAGGACTCTGTGAAGTTATAGGCATTATTATATTCATTTTATAGAAGAGACCCAGAGATGTTAAGTGACTAAGGATCCTGGGATACTGGGATCATGGGATCATAGGTCTAGAGCTGGCAGAAACCTCCAAGTCCATCTAGTCCATTCCCTTTATCCAACACATAGGGAAACTGAGTCCTAGGAAGTCAAGTAATTTGTAGGATTCTAGTTCTAGGGCTGGAAGTGACCTCAGAAGCTATGTCTATGTAGCTGATAACTAGCATTAATATACCACAAAGCAAGTGGTATTGTTTTGCAAAATGCTATGTATACACACACACACACACAGATATATGTATACATATAATCTCATTTTATCTTCACTAAATCCTGTGAAATAGATGTTGCTATTTTCTCCATTTTACGGGTGAGGAAATTAAGACAGAGAAGGTAAGTGACTTTCTCAAGGTCACACAATAAATAAATGTCTCAGGCAGGATTTGAACTCAGGTCTTCCTGACTCTAAATTCTTTACTCTCTGCACTGTCACCTAGCTAGATCTCATACTATCTTTGCTTTTAATAGAGGAGAACACTGAGGTCCAGGATGGGTAAATAACTTAAGAGATCATAATTCTAGATCTAGGAGAGACCTCAGAGGCCTACTAATCCACCCCCTTCATTTTACAGATTCAGAAACTGAGACTAAAGAAGGCTAAGTTGTTTATAGACTCTGACTTTAGAACTGGGAAGGACCTCAGAGGCCATCTAATCTAAACATCTCAATTCCGAGGAAGGTTAAGTGACTTACCCAGCAACACATGTAATCAATGTCAGAGGAAGAATTTGAACCCAGGTCTTCTTGACTCTCCACTTCCCTATGTTGTCTCCATCGTTGGTATGAGGGTATTAAACTAGCTTTGAAAAACATGTAGCGCTTCCTAAATGTGTTGTTGATAGAGGAAGCATGGCACAGTAGAAAGACTACTGAATTCGGTGTCAGGGGACCTGAATTCAAATGCTGTTTCTCTCACTGGCTTATCTGAGTTACCTTGGGCAAGTCATTCAACATATGAGTCTCAGTTTCCTTCTTAGCAAAATGATGGTTGGATTAATTGACTTCTGAACTCACTCCCAGCTCTAAAGCTGTGATACTATTGTCCTGTGAAAGAAGGAAGGAGGGAGGAAGTTACTTATCTTTTCTCAGCTTCAGTTTCCTTATCTGTGAAATGAAGGTATGGAGGTAAATGGCCTCTAAGGTCCCTTCCAGCTTTAGATGAGTATGAGATCATATTGTAAGAAGGATAAAGGACAGAGAGAAGTTGTTGCTTGTCTTTCCTGCTTGAAGAGAACCATGACATCAGGGAGATGATGCCATGACATGTAAGTGAATTGGATTTAAGTGAGGCAGGACTATGTAGAGTCACCAGCCTCACTTTCTCCTCCAAAGCCATCTGGGTCCAGTGGCCAGATATTGATTAAGATGACTGGAGATGACTCCAGATGCAGTGGGAGACCATGACCTTTTAAGCTCTCTCCCAGGTCCCAGTTTGTCTGAGGCAACTGGTGAGATCCACTCGAAGCAGGAAGTCCTGTTAAGAGGCTCTTGGAGTAATCTATGTTAGAAGAGATGAGGGCCTGTCCTAGAGTACCCATAGAATGAGTATAACAAATGTGAGACATATTGTGCTGTTAGAAGGTCCAAGCCATGGTTGCTGATTGGATGCATGGGGACAAGGAGAAGGCAGAACCAAAGATGGCTCCATGGCTGGTCAACTGGGAGGATGGTTATGTCTTCAACAGAAATAGTAATTAGTGAGTTGCACCAGTCTGGTGGAAGAAGATATGCTGTTCAGTTTAGGTGTGTTGAATCGGAAGTATGGGTCAACTGTCTACGTGGAGATAAACAATAAGAAACATGGGCTTCAATATCTGGATAAGAGATTTGGAGTGGAAATAGAGTTTTAGGATATTATAATTAAAGCTGGGGTAGCTAGGTGGGGCAGCGGACCTGGGCCTGGAGTCAGGAAGACCTGAGTTTAAATCTAGTCTCCGACACTTACGAGCTATGTGGCCCTGGACAAGTCACTTCACTCTGCTTGCCTCAGTTTCCTCATTTGTAAAATGATCTGGAGAAGGAAATGGCAAACCACTCCAGTATCTCTTCCTAGAAAACCCCAGATGGGGTCATGAAGAGTTGGACATGATGAAAGTGACTGAACAACAACAAAATTGAAGCTAAGGAGATGGACAATATTATCAAGAAAGAGAATAATATGGCAAAGAGAAAGGACGTAACCTTGAGGGGCACGGTAGTTTAAGGGGCAGGGAAATTAATGAGAAACCAGCAATATAAATAAATGAATGAATGAATGAATAAATAAGTTTTTTAAAAACCACAAATAAGGAACAGACAGGGAAATTGGAGGAAATTTACAATAATGCAATATTAGGAGAACGATTTATACAATCACAATGAAATTGTAAAGGAAAACAACTGGAAAGGCTTAAGCCTCTGATCGATGTGATGATTAACCATAATTCTAGAAGACCAATAATGGATTGTATTATCCTCTTCCAGACTGAGAAGTGATGACTCAAGATATAGAAAGAGATATAAATTTTTGAACATAGTTTATGCAGCTATTTACTTTGCTTGATTATACATATTTGTTAAGAGGATTTTCTTTCTCTTTCTGGTTTTTCAATGGGACAAGGAGACAGGAAAATAAAACACATGCTTGTTAGTTAAAAAAGTTTTTTAAAGAAAAAAATACAAGATCACTGAAGCTAAGTAAGGAGAGAACTTCGTGGTTCATAGTCAAATGTCAAGAAAGATGAAAGAAGGAAAAGCAAAAACACAACCCAAAGCGCATTGGATTTGGTTATGAGGAAATCATCAGTGGCCTTAGGACAGAGATTCTAGTTTGTTTGGTTTTTTTGCATGGTATACCCCTTTGGCAGTTTTAAAAAGTTATGGACCCTTTCTCAGGAAAAAAGTCTTTAAATGCACAAAATAAAATATGTAAGATTACATATTATACTGAATTATATTGAAATAGTTATTGGAAATGTCAAAAATACTAATTTTTTAAAAATTTAAATTAAATTTTATTTATTTTATTAAATATCTTAAAATATTATAAATGACAACTGTGTTCCCAGACTCCAGGTTAAGAATCCCTGCCATAGAAAGACCTGTTTCAGTAGAGGTGGTGGAAGCCAAATTATAAGCCATTGAGGAAGGAATGGGTGGTAGAGAAGAAAAAGCAAGGGTACCGATGCCTAATTCTGTAGTTTGACTGTGGAAGTGACTGGAAAAGGAAAGCTGTTATGGGAGGGATTCAGAGGGTGAAGGGAAGAGCTTTCTAGTTGAGGGGGCACCTGGCTCTGCCCATGGCCAGAGGAAAAGGAGTTAGGGAAAGAGGAGAAAAGAAGATGTAAGAAAACAAGTAGATCACAGAGGAGGCTGCTAGCCATAGAATGCCATCATCTTCAACAATTTAAAGTCAAGGACAATGGAGAAGGACATGGTGGACATGAGTGGTTCTCCCAGAGTCAAACAGCTAGTGTCTGAGTCTGAATTCGCACTCAGGTTTTCCTGACTTGAAGTCCTACACTCTAGCCCCTGGGCCTCCCAGCTGCCCCAAATAGCAAGGAGGTCTCATCAAACTGGGAGAAGTTAAAGAATCCGAGGTCATTGGTGGAGTGAAGAACTCAGCCTGGAGGATTAATAGGTTGGGAGAGGAGGCCGCCTGGGAGCTGGAGATGAGCTAATGCCTGCTATCTGTGCTCTGGGAAGCCCCAACAACCTTCCATATAAGTGCAAAACCCAGCTGGCTGGCCAGGAAAGATCATAAATCATGGCCAAGGCCTGAGCTGCCTTCCCGATGCTGCCCTGGAATCCACCCCATTTGTTCTCATGTCTCTGAGAAGCATAAAAGCAGGGCATGACAGGCGAGTGTAAAATATTAATAATTGGACACGGCCTTAATTCCTCTTTTCATGACTCAGTTCTGCTGAATCCACAGACTGCTCCCAGCCTAGTCATTATGAAAGGGCCTCCCACATCGGGCCTGACTCACTCTCCCCCCATTTGATCATTTCATTATGGACTTTTACTTTATTATGCAGTTTGATTCGGCTCTGTTAAGAAACCCAAGGCTACATAAACCCTGCACTTACACTCCTTAAAAGTTCTGTTGGTATTCATTCTTAGAGTGGATCCTTTGCTGAGTCAATGGAATTCTGTTTGAAGCAAGGGACTGTTGACATAGGGCTGGAAATCTCTGGTGCTCACCAGTTACTGATGCCCTGGCAGCACCTGGGAAGGAGTTTGAGTTTTAAAAAATACAGGAGAATTAAAGAAAGGCAAAATGATGTAGTGGATAAAGGGCAAGCCTGGGGGTCAGAAAGGCCTGACTACAACACATGCTAGTTGTGTGGCCTGGAGCACATTACTCAGTGTCTCTCAGCCTCAGTTTTCTTCACCTATAAAATGAGGGGGTTGGGCTTGTCCTCTAAAGACCATCCTGGCTGTAAATCTTCATTGATGGAGGGAGTTTCCACACCTTTCCTTTGGAATTCCTTTGGAACCCCCTCCCCCACTCCCAATCCATCGGAATGATTTTCGTATTTTGATTTATCTGTGATTTCATTGATACGAATATTTCCTTCTTGCAATGCAGATCATAAGCCATGGATGCCCACCCATTTGGTATAGTGGCAAATGGCACTAGTCTCAGAGGGAGAAAGAGACAGGTTCAAATCCTGCTGTAGACTCATATTATCTGTGTGACCATAGATGAGTCCCTTCAACTCCTGGGGCTTCCATTTCCTCATCTGTAAAATTAGGGCATTATACCACACAACTTCTAAGAGTTTTTCCAATCCTTGGTCTGTGATCCCAAGATTTGTATTTGTATCTTCACAGAAATTCTTGCTAGGAGTTGGGCACTATCCTCTAGTTGTGTCCACACAATGTGAGTCCCCTTAGCTTGAATGGCATCACTCGTAGCAGTGCCCATCTGTTCTGCAAGGCTTCTTCTCTCATTCTACATCCCTCTGAATACATCATCCACATGGTTGTAGTGTGCAGAGTTCTTGGTTGGGAATGCATCATTGCGGTTCACTCATGTCTACCATGCATCTCTCCATTGCCCTTGGCTTTAATTTTTTGAAGACAATGGCATTCTACATCTATCAGCCTAACAATTTTTTTAAAAAAGTGAATTATAAGAGGAGGCTGCCATTTTCACTGGGGAAGAAAGTTTTGGAAAAAGCTACACAACACCAAGAAATGTAAAAGGTAGGGGAAAAGAAAGAAAGGAAGGAAGGAAAGAAGAAAGGAAGGAAAAAGAAGAAAAAGAAAAGGAAGGAGGCAAGAAGAGAAAAGAGGAAGAAGGGAGGGGGAAAGAGATGAAAAAAGGAAGAAAAAGAAGGAAAAAATCAATGAAATACTTCAAAAATACATAAAAATAATTGAAGGAAGTTTATAAGGGGATAAAGAGAATGAGGGCAGTATTGTGGTCACTGGGTTAATACTAATATATACTTTTAAAAATCCAAAGAAGCAGCAGCATCATAAATAATCCCTTTTTTCCCTGCCCTGTATGGAAATAGTCATTTCTTTGAGTTCTCAGCATTAAAAAGAAGATTATCTAAGAAGAAAATCTATTAATTGACACTGTTGTCAAATAGCTCGTCTGAAATGAATTCTTTCATGTTCTGAGTGGTTCTTGGGGTGACCCGAGCGCCCAGGCACAGGTGTCCTCTCTCTGAAGGTGTCAGATTGCCTATTTAGACAGGATTGACTAGGCAGGATGCCAAAGCAATCAAAGGAACAGTGAAAAATGGGATGTGTTGTTTAGTTTTGATGAAGTACTCTTTTTTTCCCTCTCTTACAGGGGATGACTTATTGGGTAGGGGAGGGAGGAGGGATAAATTTAAAAGTGAAGGCAAAATAAAAGCAAAATGTATTAACACAGTTTAAAAAAAATAAAGTGAAGAAGTCAGTCCAGTAATGAGAGGAGGTTAAAGTATAAGAATCTCAGTCCATATCAATGTAACATTTGAAGGTTTACAAATAACTTCAAGCATATTAGTCCTGTCAGGATGGTGCTCTACGTGGTACACTGTGTAGACTATTAGAAAGATATGAATTCGAATCCTGCTTCAGAGACTTACTAGCCTTATGAGCCTGGCAATTCATTCAACCTGTTTCCTCATTTGTAAAATGGAGCTAATAACTGTATGTATCTCACTGGGTCATTAAGCAGATCAAATCAGATAACATTAACAGTTTTAATAATAGCTAACAATTAGAAAGTTCCTGCTATATGTGGGGCAGTGCTTTACCAGTATTACCTTATCTGATCCTTACAACAACCCTGGGAGGTAGGTGCTATGGATGAGGAAACTGAGACAAAGGTTAAGTGAATTGTCCAAGGTCACACAATTAGTGTCTAAGGTTAGATTTGAATTCCAGTCTTCCTGACTCCAGGCCTGGCACTCCATCTGCTGTAGCACTGAGACAACATATGTAAAGCCCTTTGCAAACCTTAAAGTGCTATAGATATAAATTCTGCTTGTTACTATCACGGTACTTACACTGGGCGCTATTATCCCCATTTCACCAATGAGAACACTGAAACTCTGAGAAAAGACAATGACTTGACCAGGGTTCAGAACTACTAAATTTCAAGGTGGGATTTAAAGATGACTTAATCCCAGATTATCATGAGCTTGCTAAATATGGCAAGTCCTTCTTCTTGCCAGTCTGATCCTTCACACTGAAACACGGCAGCGAGACCCTTGACTCTGCTGGACCTTTCCACCTGTTTTGCTGCTGCATTCTATTTCATGTTTTGTCTCCCTCGATGAGAGTGTGATTGCCTTGAGGTTGAGGCTTCCTCAGTTTCTCTCTTGGCATCCTCCACACTTAGCACTTGGTACATGGTAAGTACTTAGCCAATGTTTCATCTACTGCGTGACTTCACACCCAGATCTGGGCTTCCCAGTTGGGAAGGGCTCCTCAAGACTCTGATGGAAAGCACAGGATTATGGGAAGAAGAAAGACCTGGTTTTGGGTTCTGTCTGCAGCAGCAGCTATGGGAAAGTCACTCATGCCCTTAGGGCCCCAGTTCCTGATCTGTAAAAGGATGATATGAATCCTAGTAGTGTTAGAATATCTCAAGGAAGTTGGGAGATTTATTGAGAAGGGAGACAATAGGTAAAAACTCCAAAGTTCTATAGAAGTGTAGTGTATTATCTAGCCCAACTCTGTCATATTTCCCAGGAGGAAACTGAGACCCAGAGAAAAGAAATGACTTGTTTAAAGTAAATCAGTCAAAACGCATTTACTGAGCACCTCCTATATTCCAGGAACCATACGAAAAGATGGAGAACACAGAAAGAACTGAACTAGTTTCTGCCCTCAGGGAGTTTATTATCTGACATGAGACCTAGCCTGTACAGTTCTAAATGAAGAAGGGACCGATACATGTGCAGGGCTCCATTGATGGCATCTCCCCATGAAAAACATTCTAGGAGCCACTTCCAGTACAGTTATGATGATATGCAATAAAGGGCTTCAGAGACATGCTGAAACACATGTAGACATTCTGTAAGTGGATCTGATGAATTAACTCATTAGAGGCTCTTTGGTTGGCTACAGAGGCAGTTCAAGAGGACTAGCAAACTGAGCCTCTGCCATTTTTCTCTCTTGTTTCACCCTTGGTAATCTCTTGGACATCTTCACTGATATCATATGGTGAGGGACAATGTTGATAGGGGAGAAAGGTTAAGCCATGCCATGAGGCTGCCATGTGGCCTATGAATACAGAACCCAGCTTCTTTGCCTGATTTAACTGTGAGTTTTCAAAGGTCAGTAAAGTAGTACTCCATCATCCCATCATCTGGGTCTTACAGCCAGCTCAGAGTTGATGTCCCAGGAGCAACGAGTGACCTTCACAGGTAACCTTTGGGTCCCTGACTTATGGTAGTTGAGCCAAAGACTCATCTATCTGTTATGCTGCCCTGGACAGGACCAAGGCCATATAGAAGCAATTCTAACAATAAGTCTACTCTCTCCAGAGACCAAAGTGGCATAGGGTATTAGGGGAAATATCTATACTTTTTTTTCTTGTTAATCTTCAAAATCATTATCACTTTGTAAGAACTAATTGATTTTAAGTTGTTAAATGAAAATGTAGCCTAAGCACTAGCCCCTAAAAATTGCTTGTTTAGACATATTCAGTCATGTCTGACTCTTCATGAACCCATTTTTGGGTTTTCTTGGCAGAGATACTAGAGTGGTTTACCATTTCCTTCTCCAGTTCATTTTACAGATGAGGAAACTGGGCAAACAGGGTTAAGTGACTTGCCCAGGGTCACACAGCCAGTAAGTGACAGAGGGCAGATCTGAACTCAGGAAGATGAGTCTTCTTGACTCCAGACCCTACTTTCTATCTATCATACTACATAGCTGCCTGGCACCTAACAGTGGGGAAATGCAAACACTGGGATTTGTATAAGAAGAGATATCTCAACACTTCAGGGTGTCCAAGGACCCTGAATGGCAGATGAAACAAGCCTCACTCTGGGAAAGTGAAAACAGAGGTACTTGCTATAAAACGCAATCTATCTTAGGTTATAGTAGATACTATTGTGGTATACATACGTGTGTGTGTGTGTGTGTGTGTATGCAAAAAATGTGAGATAGTTCTTTGGAGGAAGGCACTAGTAATTAAGGAGAAATCAGGGAAAGAGACATGTGACTGTATGGATATAATACTGGGCTGGTCAGGGTTATCTTACCTCAACTACCACCGAGGAAAGAATTTTAGCTTTTAAGTACCTCACTTTTCTTATCTGTCAAATGAGGGGAGTTGGGCTTGATGGTTTCTAGGATTACTTGTTGTCTGGAAATATATGCTTCTATGATGTGGCTGAATGTAAAAGATGCTACTTCAGCCAGTTCATGAAGGGAAGTAGAGGCAGAGACAAAGAGGGAGAGTATTTCAGGGATGGGGGACAGACAGTACAAAGGAATAATGTTTCTGGTATAAAAATTAGTAAGAAGACCAGTTCAGTTGGTCTATGGAGGTTAAGCCTGAATAGGAATGTAGGGACCATGTTGTGGAGGGTTATAAGTACCAAAGAGAAGAATTTGTATTGATCTAACAGCTAATAAGCAACTACTGAAGTAATAGAATGAGTATTTGTACCTGTATCATGAGAGCTTTCCATCCCACCCCCCATGTAGTTCTTTAGGGATGTTATATCTGGCCCTCAGAACAAGGGGGAGGTTAAGTAATTTCCCTGTAACTTGTAAGCTTAGAGAGTTGTCTAGATTACTGAGAAGTTATATGACTTGCCCAGGGTCATACATTTAATACACAGCAAAAGAGGGTCTTGACCCTTGATCTTTCCTCTCCTCTCTGACATCATGGGATCGAAGAACTAGGTGGGACTTTGGTGGACCTCAGAGATCATCCGGTGCAGTCCCATCTTTGTATCGATGAGGAAACTCAGGACCGAAACAGGATGCACAGTCACATAGCTAGCAAGCATCAGAAGAGGAATTTGAAACTGGAACTGGAGCTGATGCTCTTTCCACTGCACCCGACTAGCCTAATTTCCCAGTCAATATAAGAAGTCCTTCAACAGTGTTTCTGCCAGGTGACCATCCTGCCTTCTCTTGAACACTGAAAGTAATGAGAAGCACATCATCTAATGAGGCAGGTGAGTCTATTGTTGAGCAGATACCTGCTAAAAAGACGGTCTTGGTAGCGAGCTCAAGTCTGCTTCCTTCCAACTTCCATTCATTGATCATAGGTCTATAAAAGATAGAATCTCAGAGCTGCAGGGAACCTTAAGGGTCACTTCATCCAACATCTGACCTGGCGTGAGAAGCCCACCTCCAGATTCCCTGACAAGCCAGACTCTCTGAGTGTTAGAGGGTGTCATCATTTTTCTTTCGGTTTTTCTAATTCTGTTTCTTCCTCCTTCTTGAGTCTGGTGAAAGGCTTTTCTGTCAAGCTATAAATTAATTCTGACATTTCCCACCTGAGTGGGAAATTTAGGAGCCACTGTGGGCTGGGAGGTGGGGGGAACGAGAGATGAGAAGGCTGAGTCAGCAGGTAGTGTCTTCAATACCAATGCATTCCTAAAGGCTGCCACTGCGACCACAGACAATGGCAGAACGTTTATGTGTTTCCTGCCAACTAACTTTTGTGCTGATCAGGCAGGGCAGATGCAAATCTTCCATGTCCCCAAATCGTAAAAAGAAAAGAGGCACCAGCAGCTTTCTGAGAAAGAAAGAAATCAAGAGGCCTGTCCAGTCTTCTTGAAATGGAGGTGGGAAGGAGGGGACTTAGGACCCCAGCAATAGCCTATAGAGGTAGTGTGGTTTAGGAAAAACATTTCATTTGGACTAGTCCTAGCCAGATGACCTGGATTCTAATCTCTGCTTACTGGGTATCATTTTTCTCCTCTCCATCAATCAACAAGCATTTATAAAGCACCTACTATGAGTCAAAGTCTGTCCTGGGTGCTAGGAATCTGCATGTAAAGAATGAAACAACCATTTCTCTGTTAAAGAAAAGGCTTGGATTAGCTCATAGGACCATAGATCCAGAGCTAAGAGAGTCCTCAGAAGTCTTCTAATTTATCCTTTTCATTTCACATAGGAGGAAATAGAAGCCCATAGAGGTTTAGTGACTTGATCAAGGTCACTAAGATACTAAGTGGCTGAGCCAGGATTTGATCTATTCACTACTAACTGAGTTCTTTTTTTTAGAGGAATACTCCTTCTTCATTAGATGATTTTAAATATTCTTTCCAGCTTTAAATTTGTGATTCTCTGAAGACGCCAAGATAGTGGTAGGTCTGGAAACTATACTATAGGAGGGATAATTGTAGAAAGTGTAGTTAATTAACTGAAGAAGAAAAAGCACAGGAAGAGAAATGATATTTGTGTTCAGACTGTAAATCTGAAGGCTCCAACCTGAAGTTAGAAGAGCTGGCTTAGCGGAGAGCAGGGGGTACCTAACGGCTGCTTGACCTGCTTCTCTGGCATGCTATAGAGGTCATTAAGGCCCCTGAAGTTCCTTTGAGTTTTGAGTTTCTGTGATACTCTGACTCTGCCACTTGAACTATTTATGTGACTTTGGATTCGTTTCACCAGTCTGGGTCTCAGTTTACTTATTTGTAAAATGGCAGAGCCAGGTTTAGACTCTGAATTCTTATGAGTTCAAAACTCTATGGTCTGAATAAAATAATTTAAAAATGTATTTATTTAGCTTTAAAACCAGTTTTATTACTGCCTTTTTTTATTGTGACATGATCATTATTTCCCCATATGTTCTCCTCTCTGTTATGGAATCTTCCCTTGCAACAAATTTGAAGCAGTTAAGTGAATTCAAAACATGACACAATGATGACATTGCATACATCATATGCACCACTCCATACCCATGGGCCCTCACTTCTCCAAGGAAATGGAGACATGCATTTCTTCATTTACTCATCAGATCCAAGATTCATCATTTCACTAAGGTGGTCCTGAAGCAGAGAGAATATAATTTTCTATATCAATCTAGTGAACAGAACTGAAGCTGATGAGTGGAAGTTAGAGAAAGGAACACGTTGGGACCATTGGAACTATCCAGTGGAAGGGGCTTCTTTCCCTATGGGGTAGTGAGTTCCCTGTTTCTGAAAGCATTCAAGTGGAGTGTTATTGATCAACTGACAGGCATATTGTAGAGGAGAGACACGCAGTCTCAAAGTTAGAAGAGATCTCAGAGTTCAAATTTACCCATACGGAAATAAATAAGAATCTCTTTTTTAATACTAAGGCAGATAGGCAGACTTGGGGTCAGGAAGATCTGAATCTGAATCCAGCCTCAGATAATTAGTAAGTAGCTGTATGAACCCCGGAGAAGTCACTTCACCCCTGTTTACCTTAGTTTATTTATCTGTTAAATGGGAATAATAATAGCCCCTACTAGGGCTATTCCTTCCTAGGAAGGATTTTTGTGAGGAGTGCCTGGCATATAGTAAGTGCTATTTATTCTTTTTTATTTCTTACTTCGCTGTGTGACCTTAGCTAAGTCATCTACCCTTTTCAGTTTCAGTTTCCTTATCTGTTCAGTCATTTCAGTCACCCATTTGGGGTTTTCTTGGCAGAGATACTGGAGTGGTTTGCCATTTCCCTCTCCAGCTCATTTTACAGGTGAGGAAACTGAGGCAAACAGGGTGAAGTGAGTTGCCCAGGGTCACACAGCTAGTAAGTGTCTGAGGCCAGATTTGAACTCAGATGTTCCTGACTCCTGGGCAGTCTATCTACTACACCATCCAGCTGTCTCCTCTATA
Source organism: Notamacropus eugenii (assembly GCF_028372415.1). Classification (NCBI taxonomy): domain Eukaryota; kingdom Metazoa; phylum Chordata; class Mammalia; order Diprotodontia; family Macropodidae; genus Notamacropus; species Notamacropus eugenii. The sequence continues at coordinate 47,156,447 of NC_092873.1, forward strand.
AAACAGAATAATAATATCTTCCTCCCAATGTTGTGAGGATAACTTGTGCTTTGCAAATCTTAGAGCTCTATGTAGACTCTAGCCATTGTTATTAAAAAAATTATTGTTATCAATATCTCAGACAAGCAGTCATCCAGCTTTTGCTTGAAGACTTCTAGTAAGGGGGATCTCATTCCCTCCTATGGCAGTCCATTCCTGCTTTTCAAGACCAGCTGGGCAAAAGGCTCTCATAGGTATTATTCAGCTCTGAGATTTTGGGATTCTATGATTCTCCAAAGGATATTCCTTTGAAGGCTTGTTGAATGAATAAATGTTAAATTTGATGGACAGGGCATTACAGCAGACAGGTTAGGGTGGATGTAGATGTCATTGAACCACATTAGCTATATCAGGTGGAAACACTCCGTGCTAGCCTGCAGTCTGCATATTCCCAGCAAATTAGATTCTCCCAGGTTACTGGCATTCCCAGTGATAGCAGTGTTACAAGCCCTAATGCATTGTATTTTATACACCAGAGGGCTGAAAGAGAGTACTAATTACATGCAAGTTTTCTAAGATTTCAGCCGGGAGTATTTCACATGAAAGTTAATTGTTCTTTAGGGATTTCACCACTGGTTTATCCAATTAACACAGAGTTTGCCTATATATCATGGCCTTGCTCAAAGAAAGGGAAATAGTGTTGTTTAGAGGAAGGATATGGCCCTTTCTGTTTTGTACTTGGAAAGAGGTAAAGCCACCTCTGGAAATGACTAACAGCTTTAGCAATGACCTGCCCTTGAAGCTGGAAGGGGTTATGGAGGTGGACCTCAGAAGCTGTGGGTGGAATGAGTAAGATGAAGAAAGAAAGGCTGCTGGAGAGTCGTCTCCCAAGCATCATCCCTTGCTGCGTTGCTCTGGTCTGCATTAGGAAAATCCCCTTGGGCTAAGTCAACACACATCCTCAATTGCCTGGGTAATTAAAATAAACTTCTCTTCTTATCTATGGAGCTGTATCTGTGCAGCATATTGGGGGTAGGAAAAACAGCTATATGCCTTTTTTTGTTTTTTGCCAAAAGCAGTCTTATCTTCAGATTTGCAATGCTATATTTTTTCAAATATTTTTATTGATATCTGTTATTTTTACATCAACTACACTTCTGCCTATATTCTCTCTTCTGCCTCCAGAGAAGCATCCTTTACAACAAATAATTTTTAAGAGGGGGGAAAACAATCAGTGAAAAAAGCAATCAAAATATCAAAAAAGCCTGATATTACATGCAGCGTTCCAAAACCGAAGACCTCCACATCTGCAGAGGAAAAGGGAAAGAGATACCTCCTCCTCTCTTTGCTCTGGAACCAAGATTGGTCATTATAACTTGGCAGTTTTGATTGTTTTGTGGGGATGGTTCCATCCATGTACTGAGTTGTCATGCTTGGGTATGTGGTTTTCTTGCCTTTGTTTCCTCCATTCTGCATCCGTTCATGCAGCTCTTTCCATACTTCTCTGTATTTTTCAAGCCTGTCTTTCCTTACAACAGAGTAATATTCCTTTACATTCATGGACCATAGTTTGTTTACTCAATGACAAACAAGACTCTACATAAATGAAAAGATTTCAATCAGTCTTCCTTGGGGCAGCAAGGAATTTTAAATAGCAGAGCCAGGATCGACACCCAGGTTCTCTGACTCCATGTTCACAGGGACCATTTCCAACATGCCCCCAAGACTGAGCACTTGAAAGGCAAAGAAGTAGCAGGCAGGCACACAGGAGGAAGGGTTGCTGTTAACTTAAGGTGCAAACCATGTCTTTGTGGCTATGAGGAAGGTTGGTGTTTTTGAATGAGTCAGGTTTGTCTTAGTTTCATGGGTCTTAAGTTTGGTTTCTAAAATATTTAAACAGTGGAAGAAATGAGATAAATGCCCTAAAATAAGACATTTGGTGTTTACTAGGCTGAGAGGCAGTTAGGTGACGTATTAAATGCTGAGCTGGGTCTAGAGTCAGAAAGACTCATTTTCATGAGTTCAAATCCAGCCTCAGTCACTTCCTAGCTGTGTGACCCTGGGCAAATCACTTCGCCCTGTTTGCCTCAGTTTCCTTCTCTATCAAAAGAACTGGAGAAGGAAACAGCAAACCACTCCAGTATTTTTGCCAAGAAAACCCAAAATGGCATCATGAAGAGTCAGACCTGACTCTTTGTGACCCCCTTTTGGGTTGTTTTTTTTTTTTTGGCAATGATGCTGGAGTAATTTTTGCCATTTCCTTCTCTGACTCATTTTACAGATGAAGAAACTGAGGTAAACAGGGCTAATGGGCTTACCCAGTGTCACATAGCTAGTAACTGAGGTCTTTATGACTCCAGGCCTGGCACTCTGTTCACTATGGCACTACCTAAGCCACTCCATTGTGTTCTCTACAACTTTTATATTAGATTGGTAGCCTCCTCCTGGAAATTAAATTGTATCTTTTTAAATCAAATATTTGATCTAAGTATTGCCCCACCTCCACCCCTCAAAGAATATAAATTTGTGAAAGCAGGGTCTATTTAATTTCCCCCTTTTTTATGACTGGCTCCTAGAACAGTTCCTGGTACATAGTAGGCACTTAATAAATGCTTGTTAAATTGAATAGATTTTAATTGATATGAAAATGACATGAAACAGACATTAAAAAGTGCTCTGGAGATTAGAAAATTCATCTAGTGGGGATGGGGGATGCTCAAGCAGTTGGGTTCTAGTGGAAAGTGTATTTGAAGCCAGAGGATTTGGGTTAAATTCTTATTACAACTTGTGTGACATTGGGCTAATGACTTTTCCTCACTGAGTCTCAGTTTCCTCTGGCATATTTAAAATAATATAAAATAAATGGGTTGAATTAAATGGTCTTTAAGAAACCTTATGGCTCTAAATTTGTGATCTTATGATTTATGAAAGAAGCAACATCTGAATTGAATAGGACTGCAGTTTCAGGTAACAGCATAAGCAAAGACCGGGAGATGGAAACTATTGGGTTTTCAGTGAATAACCACATATACGAAAAAGGACAGAGAAGAATTAAATCATACCATTACATCAAAAGATGAGATGATTTAAAAATAAGCCAAAATAAGAGTCCAACCAAGCAACAATATGAAAATAGATTCACGAAGTCAGACACATTTTTTTCAAGGAATGTGTCTTCATGGATTGGGGTTAAGCTCCTCCTTGTAAATTCACCTAATCCCTGAGGATTGAATAACAGACAGCCTTCAGTCAAGAGCAAGGAAATGATTGTTTGCTGTCCTTTCTTATTGCAGAAGTCATAGACAAGAACTTGGTGACTGCCAACAGACTCCAGCTGCTCATTACCAGCTTGACTGAGAGCCAAGCTCCACTTCCCTGCCTGCCAAGGGAAGGGAGGATCCACCTTGCAGACACATCTCCTCGAGGACAAAGCCTTCCTAATTTAGAAATGGGAGATCTGTGGTGGCTGAGACTGAGGGAACAGCAGCCCAGGGCATGGTTGCTTTCCCTTACCTGGGAAATATTAGAACAATTCTGCCCACCCCGTTACCCCCTTGACCCTGGGAGAACCAACAGAAAAGAAATGACTGCATAAGTCAACTTGACTGAGAGTGGGCTTTTACTTGATTTAGTCGATCCAGGATATTGGAAATGTGAGCCAACCATACTGAATATAATGACTAATCCAAAGTCCATCCCCGTCCATCCTCCTAAGTGAAAGCAATTCATCCTTTGATTGGCCTGGTGACTACTTTATGTGAATGACCCTATGGGAAAAAAAATGGGCTATTGATTTTCTTTTAAAATAAAGATTACTGTTTAGGGCACCTCTAAGACTTTTAGTTCCAGGATAGGGGCACACCCTATATTGGAGGAGGGAGCTTTCAAGCTGGGAGTTCTTTGTACTAATGAAACCGTTGATTCAGTGTTTACTCCTCCCTCTCCAAAAAAAATTAACATTTGAATTTTACAAGGGTTTATAAACTGTAATCTGTGAACTTAAAAAAATGCAGCTTCATTTAAAATAATTGGTTTCATTCTAATCGTGTGCATTTTGTTTTATGAAGAATTGTTCTGAGAAGGGGCCCTCAGTCTTTATGAGACTGTCTGCCAGAGGCTCAGGATACATAAACGAGTGTGTACCCTGAGAACATAACTTGGGCAACTGCAGAGTGAGATATATATATATATATAATATATATGTATATGTATATGTGTATGTATATATACACACATATGTATACCCACACCCATATATACACATACATGCATGCATACATACATATGCATACACACAGTATAAACACACACATACATACCATATATGTGTACATGTGTGTATATTTATACACATGCATACATGCATACATACACCCATATACACTATGAGAGAGAAGAGTGGAAAGAATGCTAGATTTTCCATTGGAGTAACTTTGCTAATTAGGTTGGTTAATCAGTTACTATGTGAGCTTGGACAAATCAGATTCCTCATCTGTAAAATGATGTCCAAATCTCTTTCCATTATTGTTGATTTTCTGTCTAAGCCTGACTTTGAAAGGCATGAAACTCAGTTTTAGCTGCTCTGTTGCTCCTCCCTGAGAATATTCTTTCATACTTTAACCATTTATGATTGAGCCTAAAGACTACAGTAATGAAAACTAGTAACAATGATAGTAATGAATGGCATTTTATAAAGCGCTTTTAAAGTCTGCAAAGTAATTTTGGGAACATCATCCCTTTGGAGTTTGACAATTATATGTCATACTACAGATTAAATCAACAGTGTCTTACAGATAGAGAAACTGAGGCTCAGAGAGTTTAGTTAAGTTATTCAGCTAGCAAGTGTCAGAGACGTGTTTTGAATTCAGGTCTTCCTGATTTCAGAGGTGGCTGAGCTAGACCTGGGCAAAGCTGGTCATGTGGAGTGCTGGAGTTGTGGTCTCATTCAGCTCTGAACTAGCTGTGTGATTTTGGGAAAGTCAACAAGAGGGTAAAGATTTTGAGATTTAGAGTAGGAAGTACAATCCCTTCCTTCTACAGACGGAAATCTAGAAAGATGCAAGTGATTTGTCCAAGGTGATTCACCCCATGAGTTACAGACTTGGAATTTGAAAACACAGCCCCTGACTCTAAGTTCAGTACTCTTACCGCCGTGAATTTTTTTTACATATTATGATAATTCTATGTTGTCTTCCCTTGTCTTTGTATCCCTAGTTCTGGGTACACAGTAGGAACTTACTGAATGCTGGTTGATGGATGTAGTCATGCAAGTCACTTCCTTCCAGTCTCTGACTCTATGTCATCCTAATTTTCTTTTCAGCAACCAGCTAATGAAGACATATCAAATTCATTCCTTACGTAATTGATTTTTTAGCCTAAATGTGGGACTTTACATTCATCTACATTAAGAGTTGCTGTTCTTCTTCATCTTGGGCCATAGTTCCAGCCTGACAGTCTTTTTCAGTCTTGACTCCATCATTCATTGCAATACACTGCATTAATGATCTCTTTCCTCTTTCTGTCATCCACAAATCTCACAAGCATGGCATTTCTATTTTCATCTCAGTCACTGGCAAGTCTTGACAGAGGATAAGGCCAAGGACAGAGAAATTTCTCTGCAACTTTCTTTGTCCCTATATGGGGTGTTAAAGGGGGAGTCTTATTGTAGCTAGAGGTATGTCTGAAGAAAAGACTTCTCTTATGAGGCTGCTCAATTCCTTAGAATTTCATCTTCCTGACTCCAAGCTCAGTACACTATCCACTGCACCTCCCAACCCCTGTGGCTAAACTGCAGGCGTCAATGGGCAAGTCTGTGAGGGAAACCTCACAGGAGGCAAGGAGGGAAGGGAAGCCTGGTGACTTCTCAGTTGAAGGCCCAACTGACAATTCTAAATGTAGCTAGAGAGAATAGATTCAGGAAGTTTGGCAGGAACCTCAGACGCTATGTTCCTTAGGCTCTTGCCTAAGGCATGCCATGATCTGTAAAGGTGCTGCTCCCAGGACTATGTGGGACAGAGTTGACCCTCCTTCTGTCTGGGATTCCTGAGTCAATGCTATAGGGCTGCTCCATGTGCTTGAGAAGCATGAGTTTCCATTAAGGCTTCTCACTTGTGAGGTCATAGGAACTGCTAGTCAGCTGGGGTTTTAGGGAAGGGGGAGGGGGTGCCAATCAATCAACAAGTAGTTACTAAGCACTGTGCTATGCAATGAGAATACAAATGAAAAGGGAAAAAAGTGATTCTTGCTCTCAAGGTGTTTATATTCTCATGCAGAGACATCATATATATATTATACAGATGCATCCAGAGTATGTGTGTGTGTGTGTGTGTGTGTGTGTGTGTGTGTGTGTGTGTGTGTGTGTACGGTAACTAGAGGGAAAGACAATAGTATCTGGGGAATTGGGGGAATGTACTGGAAACAAAGGTATAGAAGGTAGTCCTTGAGCTGGGTATTGAAGAAAGCTCAATATCCTAAAAGGTGAAGACCAAGAGAAGTCTATGCTTGGGGAGAGCTAGTGCTATCTAATATAGCTAAGCAGAGAGATGGAGAAGGAGTGTTGTGTAGGAGCAACAGTAAGCAGACTTATGTGGCTGGGCTGTGAAAGCAGATGGGAAATGTGGCAAAGAATCAGGTTATAAGGCAGAAAAAAGATTGGAAATGTAGGAAAGGACCTGGCTATAAAAGATGGCAAACAGATGAATTTCTATTTCTATTTCATTCTGGAGGTAATAGGGGACCACAGGAGCATATTGAGTGGGAGCAAGGAAGGGTGGCATGGTTAGAAGTCTACTTTAGGAAAATCATTATGACAGCTAAGATGAGGATGGACTAATGAGAAGGCTACTGTGATAGTCTAGGCCAAAAGAGATGGCAGTCAAGGGAGAGTTTGGAAGTGACAATGCATAGGGAGACAATATGAAGAAAGAATCAAATGGTATTGGAAAGGATGATCTGGGAAAAAGTGGGAAGATGGTGGAAGAGAACTTGTTGGACAGAGAGAGGAGGTTAGAAAAATCACACCAAAAGGAAAGACCATAAAACCAAGTCAAAAGTAATAAAGAAAAATTTAAATGTCAGTGGTGATGGGCTTATCCTGTCTGTTTGAAGAACCATTTTGTCTGTGTTGCCTGGATAAGATTGCTGTCCTTTTCACTGAGTCTGGTACAGAGAATAACATTTCTATGGCCAGATGCAGCTATTGTCAGTCAATAAGCAACTTACAATCCTTGCTTTGGGAAACTCAATTTTGTTCCCCTAATCTACTTTTCTCATCACCTTCTGAAAGGCCAGGGGCAGGTCAACACAGTGAGATGGCTCCTCATAGATTGTCAGTCTTTCTTCAAGGAAGAGTGAAGACCTAGTTGAAGACTTAATTAACCCAGGGGTTAGGGCAGAGGGATTTAGTGGAGACCAAAACAGCAGTTGTCATTGTCTGGCAATTGAAGGCTTGGCTGCTCTTTTATCTCTTGTATCCCCCTTGGAAATCATCTTTGTCACCATAGATTCATAGACTAAGAGTGGGAAGGAACCTGAGAGGCCATTGAGTCCAGCCCCCTCATTTTATATGTAAAACACCTGAGGCCCATGGATGTGAAATGATTTTCCCAAGGACAGGAAGTAAGTGGTAGAGCCAACATTCACACCCAAATCCTTTGACCTCAAAGGTAGCATCCATCAATATCCTCATCCTCATCCACTTCGCTATTTTCATCATCATCATTGATTTGGACACAAAGGCTGGGGAGAGGATGTCTGTAACTTGGGAATGGGAGATAGAGGAGCTATGACCAAGGACTCTAGAGATCTTCAATCAAGTCAGTTGATCTGCTTCCAGAGAAGACAATTGAAGTTTGGAGAGTGGAAATGAGGGCATTATAGTAACTTAATAAAACTTGTTGAATTGAATTGAATTCCTATAACATATACCAGACACTATGCTAGCCCTTTCTAAGGGGATATAAGATAATTTCTTTCATCTTCAAGAAGCTCATTGTCTAATTGGGACAACTGGCTATAAAAGAAGGTAAGTTTATTGAGGGTAGGGACTATTGGACTATTCCTTCTCCGTATCTTTTGGTAGGTCATCATCCAGGTCATAAGCCCTAAGAGTGGGTATCCTTCAAGCCTCTGTCCTGGGGGCAGAACCAAGATGGCAGAGTAGAAGGACCGACCTGCTCTAGCTCTACCCCCATAGCCCATGTAATACTTGTAAAAAATGACTCTAAACAAATTCTAGAGGAGCAGAAGCCACAAAACGACGGAGGAAAAGAGATTTCCAGTCCAAGACAGCATGGAAGGCTGACAGGAAAGGTCTGTCACACCAGGCTCAGAGTGGAGCACAGCCCAGCCTTGGCTGCATGACACAGCAGGGCCAGTACTGGAGCAGGCTTCAGGGCATGGAACCACAGGTAGCAGCTGTGGTTCCCAGATTTCTCAACCCACAAATGCCAAAGACAGCTGCAAAGGTCGGTAATAAAGCTCTTTCACCTGGGTGAAAAGGTAGCTGAGTCAGGCTCCAACCCTGGCCCCAATGAGGCAGCAGCCACTTTTGGAGCTGCCTTCAGCCCAAAGGAGAAAGAAGATAATAGAAGGGACATCAAATTGAGGAAAGAGTTAATCAGAAGCAAATACTATTGTGGGAGGCCAGGTCAAGGGAATGAATGGAATAAATGAAGGTCAGGGAATGTGGTTAATCCTTTACAACATAACTTTTTATGGAAGTGCTTTGCATTGTCACACGTTTGACCTATATTGAATTGCTTGTTTTCTCAATGAGGGTGAGTGGGGAGGGAGGGAGAGAATATGGAACTGAAAGCTTTAAGAATGAATGTTAAAAATTTTTTTAGCATGTAGCTGGAAATTAAGCTATACAGGCAATGAAGTATAGAAATCTATTCTGCCCTGCAAGAAAATAGAGGGAAATGGGGATGGAAGAAGGGTCGGTAACAGAAGGAAGGACAGACTGGAGGAAGGGGTGTATGGGGTGCATGCTGTCCTGGGGTGGAGGGTGGGGAGAGATGGGGAGAAAATTTTGAATTCAAATTCTTGTGGAAATAAATGTTAAGAACTGAAAATAAATAAATTATATATTTAAAAAAAGAAAAAAGAAGAGAAAAAAGCCTTTGTCCTTGGCCTTCTCTTCTCCCTCTATAAAGTTTTGCTTGATGGTGTCTCAGCTCCCATTGATTCAATAATGAGATTATTTGTTCAGCTTTTCTCCTGACCACCAGTCTCCCATCTGTTGGATATCTCCAATGTGATGTCCCATAGACATCTTAAACTCAGCATATCCAAAACTTAATTCATTATTTCTCCTCCTCTCCTCTACAACCTTTCTCTCTTAATTTCCCTATTAACGTCAAGGTTACCACCATCCTCCCAGTCAACCATGCTTACAGTCATTCTCCACTTATTCTCGCATCTCACATGCAATCGTTTCACTTCCCATTATTTCAACTTTCATAACGCCTTTTGAATATGGCCCCTTTTCTCACTTAATAATGGCAAAATTCTGGTGAAGACCTTCATTACCTTCCATCTCTATTGAATTTCTCCCTCTGCCAGTTCATCTTTCACTCAGTGGGCAAAATAATCTTCATTAAGTACAGGTCTTATCTAGCACCTCCCTATTCGGTAAAATCTAGTGGCTCCTAATTACCCGTAGGATCAAATATAAAATCCTCTGTTAAAGCCCTTCATAACCTGGTCCCTACTTACCTTTCCAGTATTTGTGCACCTTAGTCTCCACCATATATACTGCAATCCAAGGAACAAGTGGTTCCTTGTTGTTTCACACACAAGACACTCTATCTCCCAATTTAGGATGTGTTCACTGACTGTCTCTCATGTCTCTTCCTCCTCATCTCAGTTTTCTGGCTTCCTTCGAGTCTCAGGGAAAGTTTCACCTTCTGCAAGAAACCCTTCCTGAATCCTCTTTAGTCTTCATACCTTCCTTCTGGGATCATCCCCAATTTACCCTGTATCTGTCTTACATGTGTATACTTGTTTGCATGTCATCTCTCTCATTAGGTTGAAATCTTTGAGAACAAAATTGTTTGTTTTTTGCCTTTCTTTGTATCTTCAGTGCTTAGCACAAAGTGTGGCACATAAGGTGTGTTCATCCTTCATTGCCGAAGAAGATCATGCCATCAGAGAAATAATGACATGACTTGCACTTGACTTTGTTTTGAGTGAGGGAGGGCTGGGCAGGTTACCAGTCTCACTTCTCCTCCAGAGCCATCTAAATCCAGTGACCAGATATTCATCAGGATGACTGGATATGACCCAGGCTGAGGCAATTGGGATTAAGTGACTTGCCTAAGGTCACACAGCTAGTGAGTGTCAAGTGTCTGAGGTGAGATTTGAACTCAGGTCCTCCTGACTCCTGCACTAGTGCTCTATCTATTGCACCACCTAGCTGCCCCATGGCACATAATAAATATTTAATCAATGACTTTTTCATTGAAGATTGGCTTCCAGAAACAGACAGAACTTTATCTATGTCTTGAAAAGCAAGTTTTGTTGCTGAATAGGATGAGTGGCGTAGGAGACTGGCGTTTAGAGTAGGACCATCATGTGGGCCAAGAGATAATCCAGAAAGATTCAGACAAAGAATTAAGGAGTATGGATTATAGATGTCTTATGGGATAGAATTTTGAACTGGGAATGAGGACATTGGGATTCAATTCCTGGCTTTCATGCTAGTCAGAGTCAGTGTTTTTTTCCCCCCTATGAGGCCCATACCATAGGAATATTAAAAATCACCCTAAGCAGCCTGCAGGTTTCCACTCTGCAGCCTAGGTGCTTAAAGACCCTCAGTCAATGAAAGAAATAAGTGAGGGAGAACAGTGATAAACAGGTCATATAGAGGGCAAGGTTCTATGGTATCTATGCAGGCAGATACTTCAGGTGGGAGATGGTGAAGTGGAATGAGCTTTAGACTTGGAGACAGAGGAGGTGAGTTTGAATCCTGGCTTTGCTTCAGGGTTCTCTGAGTCTCAGCTTCCTAAAGGAATGAATGGAAAAAGCACACAGTTAGCACATATGAAGTACCAAATGCTAGAGATATAAATGCAAAACTGAGATAGTCCCTAATCTCAAAGAGTTTGAATTTTAAAAAAAAGTAATAAAATAGCATCTCATTTAAAAGAATGGATGCTTCTGGGGTGGGAGAGAAAGAGAACCACGGAGAGAGAGAGAGGGAGGTAGGCAGGGAGGGAGAGACAGAGAAAGACAGACAGAGATAGAGTGAGAGACACATAGAGACAAACAGGCAGACAGACAGAGACAGACAAAGACAGAGACAGACAGAGACAGACAGAGAGAAAGAGAGACAGAGACAGAGACAGAGAGACAGAGATTGTCCCTGCCCTCAAGGAGTTTATATTATAATAGTGGAAAATAACATACAAAGGAGAACGTGTTCACCTTTCTTTGCAGAGGAAGACCATGCCATCAGAGAAATGATGACATGACTTGCACTTGACTTTGTTTTGAGTGAGGGAGGGCCGTGCAGGTCACCAGCCCCACTTCTCCTCCACAAAGGAGAACAGTGAAAAAGGGAAAGAATGTTTTTCCAAGGGGGCAGTAAGGATGGGGAGGAAAATCAGCATTGATTAGATGATGACTTCAGTGAATGATGAGATGATATGTGAAGCTAAATCATTATCTATCTTTTATTTTATCTTTTTATCTCCAAGGTCTAGCACATAGTAGGTGTTTTTATCGTTTTTTAAATTTCAAGTTCCAAATTTCTCCCTCCTTTCACACCTCTCCTCTACTTACTGAGAAGGCAAGCAGCATGACATCACTTATACATGTAAAGTCATGCAAAACATATTTCAAAATTAGCTATATTGCAAAAATGAAATACAAAAAGAAAAGTAAAAGTATGCTTCAATTTCTACTGAGTTCATCAGTTCTCTCTGGAGGTAGATAGCATTATATGGAGGGTATTTAATTCATGTTTGCTCAAATACATCTGCTGGATTGAATCTGTTAAAAAGGGGAGGGAGAACCAGATGACCTCTATACCCCCTTCCAGCTCTAAATCTATAATTCTAATTACCCATTGGATGATTGACTCTCTATGAAGAGGAGCAGGCAGAGGGAGGAGGGGAGGGTCTTGGTGCCATGATCAAGGCTAATATGAGATCCTCCAAATGGACTGTGTTGGATGGAGCAGTCTCACATGATTCCTGCAAAGTTAATCAGAAGATGTAAATAAATACAGGCTGTGTAAATTAGAAAATATTTTGGATGCCAGCCATCAGCTACAGGGATCAGGGAGATGTGTCACTTAATTTTCCAAAGCAGGCTTCAACTTGCTTTGATAGAGTTGGATCAGATGCCAGATATCTCTACAAGAAGCCCTTCAGTAATGGAGGTAGTGGCCCTCAAGGGTCTTGCTGTCCTCCACCCTTCTGTCTATTCTCTCTGTGTGTCAGTAGGAACTGTACTTGAGCTGAGGGAAAAGGCTACTAAGCTCATTATTGCTGGATCATTAGTAAGTACCAGAGGGAAGTAAAGTACAGGAATGGAGGTTAAGTGAGGGCAAGGAAAATTGAAGAGATAAATAACTGAGAGAAATCCACAGTGGAAGAGCAAAACAAGCAGCCTTGGCTCCTTTTGTGCCATGAAGTTTTTTAATTTTGATTTTTGTGATTTCTATATTCTATTTAGAATAGAAATATTAGAATTATAAATCTAATTAGAATAGAAATATTGTATAGACTAGTTTTATATTCTATTAAGCATCCACTATGTGAAAGGTAATGAGGATATGAATATGAAAAAGAACTCAGTCCCTGCCTTCAAGAAGCTTATGGTAAGGCTCCATATACAACATAACATTGATGGCAGCACTTTCGATGGTAGCAGACAACCAGAAACAAAGTAGATGGCTATTGATGGGTGAATGGCCAAGCAAATGGGGTACATGTAGGTAATAGAATATTAGTGTAAGAAATATCGCTTTTTGTTTCTTTTTTGTTCTTGAAGAGGATCAATGACATCAGGAGGATGATATCTTGACTTGCAAATGAATTGGATTAGGTGAGGCAGAGCTGTGCAAAGTCATCAATTTCACTCTCTCCTCTAGCATCTACAGAGTCCAGTGGTAAGATATAAGTCAGGATGACTGGTGATGGCCCCTATAAGAAATGACAAGTGTGATGAATGCAGAGAAGTCTAGAAAGATTTGTATGAACTGATGAAAAGTGAAAGAAGTAAAACTAAGAAAATAGTATTTGTAGCAGTGTAAATGGATGAACAACAACAAAGACATCAAAACAGAATGCTGTGAATTCATAGAGAACATTATTGGATTCAAAGAAGACATATAAGAAAAAACATGCCTTCTCCCTGTTCCTTTCCAGAGCTGGGCTGCTTGGAAGTGCTTCCTTCCTGAGTGGGTCCACAAGTATGAGAAATTGTATACAATTGTATACAAAATCTGATGTCACTTTATTTTTCAGATTTTCCAAAGTATTGATCAATTTTACTCAGTCACCTGCTCTTTCATCTTAAAAAAATTCTTAGTTATAAAAGATGTCATTCCAAGAGAAGGGAAAGAGAAGGGATTCGAGGGGAAATACAGAGATATAAAAAAAGTTTTAAAAAACTGTTTTTTAAAAAGCTTATGGTCTGTTAGGATCTATGCTTTCTATTTGATGGGTTGCTTCAATGCCATGCTATCATATGAAAATCATAGAAAGCCCTTTGGAGCATGAATAGGATGGAGCTTCTGAGAATTCCTGGTGCCCATGGTGGGTTTTGCTCATGGGCATAATGGGCACAAAGAAGCAAAAAACTTACAAGATGAACATGATAGTTTACAATTCTCCACGGCTGCTGAAGACAATCAATCAATCACTGAGTATTTTTCAAACACCTACCGACCCTGTGCCAGGTACTAATCACTGAGATACAAAGACAAAAAAAAAATATTTTTCTTCCCTCAAAGTGCTGATTTCCTAGCAGGGTTCTTGGGTAGACTAAGTCACTTTGTCAATGTGTTTGATACTTAAGTTACGCCAACCTTGGCACAGACGTAACCTTAGGACAGGAAAATGGCCCTGAAACAATGTTCTCAAAAATTTGAGATGTGTTCATTAGCCTTGACTGTAGTTTGTCCCCATGCCCATTCCTTTAGGAGCCAATGTGAGAATGCATGCCCTTTTCTGTTGTTTTTGTATACCCAGGGTCTAGCACAATTCTTTTGTTTTCTGAATTGAACTGATGCTCTGACTCTTGGGTAGCAGAAACACATCTCAGAGCTCAAACACAGCATCTTCCATAAGGTTTGCAGAGGAAAGGAATAAGGAGGACACATGAAATATACCAAAGGGTCTCACAGTTAGTGTCATGCTACCTGAACCCTCCCCCATTTCTATGTCTACACTCTCCACTTGGCACAACACCATATCAGAATAATACAACAGCTCTCTTTCTTTGTCTGATTTCCCTAAGTACCCTCCATAACTACAGGCAATGTCATCAGCCTGCATCTTTTTCCATCGTGCCCCTGCTAGTCCTCACTATTCCTTCTTTTGCCTCTAGACCTTGCTGAACCTTTTCTCCAACAGGTATTTAAGTGGGGTCTCCAGACCTTGCTTAACCTTTCCTCCAACAGGTATCTAACTTGAGTCTCTAGGTCTTACTGAACCTTTTCTCCAACAGGTATCTAATTTGGGTCTCTTGGTCTTGCTGTTTGGTCCAGAGAACACTGTAGAACGAAAAAAAGAATTAGTGGGTCTCTACCATAGAGAGAGGCAGTATGTAATAGTGGATAGGGAGCTAGTCCTGAAGGTAGGAACACCTAGGTGAAAGCCCTGCCTCTGATACATACAAGCTGTGTGACTCTGGGCAAAGTATTTAACCTCTGCTTGGTTTTTAAGTTGTAGAGGAAGCTATCAGCCCTATATTAGCAGAGAGAATTTCCTTGCTGATGGTTCCCTGTACCAATAAGATCACAGGTCCAGTCCCTGTCTATTGTAGTTGTGTTTACTTGGGGGAAATGATTTGTGATTTAATAAAGGCTACAGAAGAATGAGACTATGGTTGTACAAACTCAGTTTTTGACCATTCCCCTTCCCTCCAAGAAAACTTTAAAGATGGAAATTAACCCTTGGAATATACTTATTGCATAACCCTCACTGCCTCCCTTCCCTAAGCTTTTAAACTTCATGGCATTGGAGTGGGAGGAGATATACCCTACTGGTTCCATTCCTAGTTCTATGTATAGCCTGGAAGTAGAGTATTTTTCACCTTTTTTGATTGCAAAGTGGCAATGATGGAGCAGTCAATGGCATCATGGGTCATCCCAACAATATTCAATAGTAAAAGGAAAAATTCTAATATTTTGCTTGTTTTATAAAACCGTAGAGAGGAAGCATTTTGAAAACTCCTGCTGTGGCCAGAGATGTAAGCTTCTGCTTGGAACCCCAAAGCCTTTCTGGCTCTTCATTCACCTTGTAACGTTGTACCTGACTTGTAAGCATAATGGCTAGGAAGACATCAACATCCTTGTACCAGCTGAGTTACTTACTCAGCCCCACCTATGGAGTGATGGTCAAGGTCACAATAGTGCTTTGGCATCAGTTCAGAAGTTGACACTCCTGGAGACTTGCTATCTCAGTGGGAAATTTCCATCCCAACAACAGACTATTCATTATTGTAATGCACTTGTCTAATTAGTATCTTCACTGATATAGTGGGTAAAGAACAGATTGTGATCAGAATTACAAAAATGAACCTTAATAACAATGAAACTAGATGAGAGGAGACACAAGGGAAAGACCACGTGGCTTGCTCTCCTCACATGTTGTTTGGTTCCATGGTTATTAGGGGATATGTCATATCCCTCACTGCAAGAGGAGGCATGGAAAGATGAAGGACTAGATGTGAAACTGGGAGAGATTTGGGTTCAAATTCCATCTCTATCACTCATTAACACTTAACTCCTCTATGGACTCAGTTTTCCCTATGTGTAAAATGAGGATAATATTGCTGTTGACCACATTTGGGGTTTTCTTGGCAAAGACACTGGAGTGGTTTGCCATTTCCTTCTCTAGCTCATTTTATAGAGGAGAAAACTGAGACAAACAGATTGAAGTGACTTGCCCAGGGTCACATAGCTAGTAAATGTCTGAGGCTCAATTTGCATTCAGGAAGAGGAGTCTTCCTGGCTCCAGGTCTGGTGCTCTATCCATTGAACCACCTGGCTGCCCCGAGGATAATATTTCTTCTTGTTAATTCCTTACACAGTTGTTACGATTGAATGAGATAATAAATATCAAGTGCTTTGTCAGCCAGAATTTCATCTGTAAAAAGAATACTCATATGTGGAAATTCACTCCAGTGATGCAGATAAGGAATTTGTACTTATAAGCTTAGAGAGTTGCCTGGGACCCTGAGAATTTGAGTGGCTTGTCCACTGATCACCTCACCACAACATGTCAGGGGCAGGACTTATTTGAACCTGGTGGCTCTGGAATCCCAGATAGACCCTCTATAAGGCAGTGAAATACAGGAGAAAGAGCTTTGATTCACAGGATCCAAGTGTGAATTCTTGTTCAACCATTTACTAACTCAGTGACATTGGTGAGTCACTTAACTCTATGGTCCTCAGTTTTATCACCTGCAAAATGAAGAGGTTGTAATTGTTGGTATCTATGGTCCCTTCTACTTAAAAATCCATGATTCTATGCTCCTCTCCACCATGGTGCCACTGAAAGCATTGCATCAATGTCAGTTCATCTTGTATAAGGTTCAAAAGACCTCTTCCCATTCTGTAGTTCACCTTCTGTAGGCCAAATCATACTATGTGCTTAGGTCTTAACCATCTTGAATAAGTCTACAGCATCTCAGAGAAAGAAGGGACCTTAGACCCAACCTCTGCCCTGCTGTGCAACCTGTCTCATCTCATAGAAGAAGAAACTAAGTTCCCAAACTGAAGTGATTTTCCCAAGGTCACACACAGCAAATTGAGAGTAAATCCAGGACCAGAGAGTCTGGGTCTAGCTTATATTTCTTTCTCTTACTGCAACACATTGCATATTACCGTTGGTTCAAAACTCCCCATCTCCCCTCCTGTCACCCAGGAAACCTGTTGCAACAGGGGAAGGGGGGAGAGCTCAGCTGTTATTATACCACACATAATTATCATGCCCATGAGAATTCACAGCCTCAGAACTCCTGGTTTTCTGACTGGGCATCATTTCATTAAGCCAGTGAAAGAGAAAATGGGCCAAGGCCCCCATATGGATCCTGAGTCTGGGTGTGCAGGAATGTATGAGCAGAAGGCTGGGTGAAGGAGTCTTGCTTGCATCTGCCTGGGACCAATTGTGAGCACTGCTTTATTGAGATATTCAATGGTTGCCTGCCTGGGGGTTGGAGGGGGAGGAATGATTAAATTTCAGGCTTAACTTAGACCCTCAGTAGTGGTGGCTCTCAGTGCCAGGATTTCTGAGAACCTTGGGAGTGACTAGAAGACAACGGAGTCAGAATCAGCTTTTTCCCCTCACTGTCATCATGCTATTTATTTCATTTTAGTCACAGAAAAGCTCCACATGGGATTCTAGGTGCATGGATAACTTTGGGGCCATAGGTGTTTGCATATGACTGGGGCTCTCAGACGTGCTCCTGGTGGTACAGCAGGGGAGATATATACGAGGATACCTAGTGGAAGTGGTGAGATTGAGTGAGAGATTTTATGGATGGGGGAGACACTTGGCCATGTTTGTAGTTAATATGGAAAATACCAATTGAGAGGGAAAGATTGAATATGGGGATGGAGGAAGGAGAGAAAGTAGATACAATCCTCTAGGGAACAGATAGGGAATAATCATGGATCATATTATTATATATATGTAGTTTGGTTGATTATTTGAATTACCTTCTCAAAACAAATTCACCCTTTAGACTCTGGGGAAAATACCAAGATCTTCCTTGACTCCAGCATTCTTTCTGCTCTCCAAAATAAATCTGTATCTACCTTGGATTCAAGGCCCTTCTCTGTCCTATTTATGCTCCTCTGGACGATATCCAACTTACCAAAGTCCTTCTTAAAATATGCTACCCAGAATGGAACCCAATACTGTAGATGTCATCTGGTTCTTTCCACATTCTTTCCAAAAATCAAAATCTGTTTCTCTTTACCTTAGTAACCCGAGCTAAAGGCTACCTCCCTACTGGGGACACATTTTACCTGCTCTTATTTTTTCCGTGACATTTCTGGACTCCCCTAGTTGCCATACAAAATGTGTGGAGGGAACTTCTGCATGGTATGTAAAGAGGCCAGGCACCCCTTCATCTACAAAGGAAAGGGTGGTATAATATGGGTTTCAGATTTGGGATGTCTTTATTCACTTTGTGCTGGCACTTGAGAATAGTGAGAAGTATATCACAGAATCAGAATTTCAGAGTTAGAAACTCAGAGGCAAGGTAACATAATATGATATAATACAATATGATGTGATAGGATGTGATATATGATAAAATGAAACATAACACAATGCAATGCAACACAGAACAACACAATATAATATAAATGTAATATGTGATATAATATGATTTGATAAAATATGATACGGTATATCATAATAATATATGATGTGGTGCTCTGTGCTACACCACACTACACTACAATACAAAACTATATAATATGATATGATACAGTATAGTATAATATATATAGCATATAATATATATATTATAATATAGTATAGCAATAGCATCTAAAGGTTCTGAGTCTACAAATTAATTTAATTTACAAATTGATTTAATCTACAAATTAAGATTTGAAAACAGCTTTTCAAATATCCTTTGAATTTCCTCTACAAAACACCCAACAGGAATTCATCCATCCTTTGCATTTAGTGAGGTTATTCCACCACCTGGGGTAGCCTGTTCCACTTGAGGATAGCCCCAGGAAGTTATTCATTGCAAATAAGAAATTTGCTTCTTTTTAACATCTACTCATTGCTTGTATTTCTTCTCTATGAGGTCAAATAAAATAAACATAATCCTTCCACGTAACAGACTTTATAATACTTAAAGATAACCATCATTCTCCCCACACACCCAGCCCTAACACCTCCCCACCCTCACTCCCACCCAAACCTTTTCTTTAAGCTGTACAACCCCAGTTCCTTCAAAGATTTTGGGCTCAAGAACCTTCATCATTCTATTTGCCCTTTTCAGGACTATCTCCAGAGCATCCTTTCCAAAATGTAATGCTCAGAACTGAACAGAATGCTCCAGGTGTGGTCTGACCAGGTCAGAGAAGAGAAAAGCACCATGAAACAGCACAGCTTGGTGGTTAGGGAGCTGACCTGGGTGCTGAAGACCTGGTTCCAGTCCTATCTGTGACGTAGAGTGATGAGGTGACCTCTCAATGCCTCACCCTAACTTTTTAAGACTATAAGAGAATTGTTTAGATATCCTCTGTCTAGAGCTAAAAAATGGTTGTGCCATTGACAGAAGGAGGGAAGTCAAGAAGGAAAGGTCTTAGGAGATCATGGAGAATAAGATGATAGAAGGACATAGAAGAATAAGAAATGAAAGGAGAATAAGCTTGGCTGGAGACTTTAAGGACTTCAGGGGCTAATGGAACTAATACCCAATATCTTGTAGTTAATGGCTTATCTAGACTCCCAGGAGGAGATTCAGATTGAAAATGCATATTGGGAAATTTACAGATGAAGACACCAGAGTGGATGAGAGTGCTGGAAGAAGTAGGCAGTATGAGGTCAACTGATGTAAAATTCATATGAGTTTATTGGGAGAATATGGAAATCCATATTTTACTTAACAGTCCATTTCCCAAATGCACACCTTTGTATGGGATGACCCCTATTCCTGAAATGTTCTACCACCTCACCTCTGCTTCTCAGAGACAGATAAGTGGTGTAGGAAAGAGAGCGTTGGACCTGGAGTCAGGAAGAGCTGAGTTCAAATCCTGCCTCAAGCATTTATTATATGTAGGACCTTGAGGAAATCACTGAATAGCTCTCAGCCTCAGTTTCTTCATCTGTAAAATGAAGATGAAAATAGTACCCACTTCATAGGATTATTTTGTGTATTAAATGAGATCATATATGCAATGCATACCTTACAATGCTTTTTAGAGGTTCGCTATCACTATTATAGTCATTACCTGTCTTCAAGGCTCATCTCCAATGTCACCTCTTACATGAGGCATGATATATTTATATTTATGCCTTTTGCACCGACATTCTATTTCCTTTAAGCCAAATATATGTTCCTTTAGGGGAAGAATTGCTTTTATTTGTCTTTTATTTTCATTTCCTGGCATCTAGTAGGTGCTTAATAATGCTTATTAAATGAATCAATGGGTGAATGAATGATGAAGAACTTTCCCAGTATGATGATCCCTTTCCTTCCCCAAACTATTTTCTTTGATATCAGTGAAGGGCTCTTCCTTCACTTAATGCCAGATTTGGTACATCAAAGATGGAATTGGTTTGACATATATATATATATATATATATATATATATATACATGCACACACACATATATTCAGCTGAGTCTTTTGCTTCAAGCTCTTCTTCATGTGTGGCTGGCAAACGTTTCTCCCTGCTGCTTCTCCACCTGTTCTTCCACCTGCCATAACAAACTTTTCCTTTCTGCCTAAGGACTTGGCTCTTGCCAGTAATAACTGAAACTAGGATAGCTGCCTTATACTATAGGTACCATTATAGGCATTTCCCAGAGATGTGGGAAATCCTAGACATCTGAGGTAGAAGGAAGCTTGGAGGACATCAATCCAACCTTCCAATCAAAGCAGGAATCCTCTGTTTAACATTCTTAAGAAGTAGTCACCCTAGTTCTTTTAGGGGCAGTTGCACTCCTAGGAGCTTACTACCTTACAAGGTAGTCATTTCTAGACAGCTCCATTTGGTCCAAAGATCCTCTTCTTATGGCACCTGGAATTTTCCTTCCTCTATCTTTCAGCTCATGGTCTTGACTCTGGCCTCTAATACTACATAAAAGCAGTTTCTTACTTCCTTCACATGACATGCTTTTAAATGCTTAAGATGATAACCATGGGCACTTCTCCTACCACCTCTCATCAGGTCTACAAACAGCACTTCTCCAGTTTCTGAGTTATATGGACCACGTTATGTTGGCACCAAAGTTTCACTTGGGTACCAGAAAGTCCAAGAACATAATTCTGAGATGGGCTCATGGGCTTCACCAGATTATCAAAGGAGTCCATGACCCCAAAAGGGTTAAGAATGCCTCCTCTAGATGAAGCTCCAGTGACTTCAACCTCCATATTATTTGGCTATTCTTCCACATTGCTAAAGCATCTTAAAGGAACCTGTGACTTCTTTTATCACCGATTTCCCCAGTGCCTGATTAAGAAATTGAGGTCTAGTATGGTCTGATATCCACTCCTACCCCAACCCCCAACTTCAGTCATTTTACAGAATTGGCTGATCATACAGTTAAAATTGGGCACTTAGATGGGTTTAGGCAAAAAGAACAAGACAAGCACAGGCATGTAAAGTGTTTGATGTATCAAGGGTATGGGGAAGTTAGGTGGTACAGTGGATAGAGTGCTAGGCCTGAATTCAGGAGAACCTGAGTTCATATCTGACCTCAGTCACTGAAGTCACTTGACCACATTTGCCTCAGTTTCCTCATCTATAAAGTGAGCTAGAGAAGGAAATGGCAAACCACTCCAGTATTTTTACCAAGAAAATACCCAAAGGTGTCATGAAGAGTTGGACAAAAGTGAAAAATGACTAGACAAAACAGTTAAAATGGTACAAAATTGGTCTTATCTGCCAAGTGAGAAATCACTGGTTTCCTTATGTTCTCTAGGGTGCCATTGGCATTGACACTACTGGATGTTTTCCAACTCTGAAACAAAATTCTAGGGAGTTTTTCTATTCTGGCTTTCAGAAGTATCTGGACAAGTCAAATCTTGGCTGGTTTCCAATACCCTATTTGGACCTGTTGACTGTTTTGTTGTCCTAGCTATCCCTTGCCGTTAATTCCTTGGTGGCATTAAAATAGTGGCAAGTACCTTAGGTATTGGGGAAGAGAATTTGGACCAGTGAGATAGATCTTCTTCATCTTCTGGTCTTCCCCAGAAGTTCCCATTTTCTCTTTCTCTGTCTCTTCTGAAAGGGAGCCATTTTCCCATCTTTCTCTGGTTTCCCTTGGGAATAGAAACTTGAGTTGTTACAATATAGAAAACTAAATTATTGAATTAAGAAAGAAAGAGATATATTACTCTTCTGGAATGAAGATAAATATACAGCTTGTAATGTAATACATCAACATAAGTAGTAAATACAAAACAGAAGTGGTATTTATATTTATATATATAAAGATACCATGTCACCGCACAGAACTCTAGAAGAAAGATGGTTCTATACCAATGTTCGCAACCCTCTGACAGGACCGTTGGGTAGCACCAACTTATTGTAACTGAGGAACCTTGGAAAGGCATCTCACAGTTCTGAAAAAGTGGTACAATGACTGAAATCTCATGATTAAAATTTATAGTAGGAAGCATATCCTATTCATACCACAACCATAAGACATTGTGGCAAATATTGACAAATGCATTCCCTTCTTATAATCTCCTGTTTTAAAATTGAAATACCCTTGAAAAGAAGGAGGATCACATTGGTTTCCTCATTATTTTCTTGTGGATTAGTTTATCAGTTTGAGGTGGTCTGACCAGGAAATCAGATTCAGGAATTTTTGGAAATGATTAAAATGCTACCAACAGATACAAAATGAACAAAACCAGAAGACAATATAGCCAGGATTAAGAACATCTAAATGGCCAGGGTACCTTAGGGTCTTAGCATCATAGAATCATAGTTCTAGAACTTAGAATGAATTGAATCCAGTATCCTAATTTTACAGTAAGGAAACTGAAAGTTGTGGTTAAATGACTTACCCTAGGTCACATAGCTAATAAGTCTCTCAGTGAGATTTGAGCCATCTTCTTGTCTCTAGTCCCAAGACTCTATGCACTATACTATGAATCTGGGGGCTCTAGTTGCTTCCAGGTAGGTATTAGTACCATGCCAGCAGCCTCAAAAATCTTTGTCTATAGTGGTAAGGAGAGAATGGAGCATGATGAGGAGTTTTTCCAGGGTCTTATTTTTCTTGGAGGACATATGAACTTGGAAAAAGGGCAAGGATGATAAAAGAGCTCTTTTGTCTTCTGTGTACTTTCAGGATCCCTCATTAGGACTTTGACTCCCCCTCTGGCTTCATATATTGGATGCCAGGCTTCACTCCTTCATATATGCCACTTTTCAGTTTTGTCTGACTCTCCATGACCCAATTTGAGATTTTTTTTTGGCAAAGAAACTGAAGTGGTTTGCCATTTTCTTCTCCAGATCCTTTTACAGATAAGGAAAATGAAGTAAACAGGGTGAAGTGCCTTGTTCAGGGTCATACACCTCTTAAATATCTAAGGGCAGATTTGAACTCACAAAGATGTCTTCCTCACTCCAAGACCAGTGCTCTATGTACTATAGCACTACCTAGATGCCCAAGACTTCACTCCATCCTGCAAAGAAACACCTAATAGAGGAGATCATAAAAACAAAACAAAACAAAACAAAACTCCTATCCTAGTGCCAGAGCTCATTTGGGTGCTTCTTGTTGCTGAGCAATCTATCTATCTAATCATTTATCTAAAATCTACTTGACCCAGTAGAGTAGAATAAGGAACAGTGATGGAAGGTAAAGAGGTGTGGACTTTGCTCCAAGGTGAGAAAAGAGGTGATAACAACTAGAGCCAAAAGTCCAATGGTGCTGTCCCACGAGGGAATGCCTTTACTCACTGTAAGTCTTTGAGTCAGGATTGAGTAGCCAGTTATTCTAGGTCAGGTCCAGGTTGTACTGGTTTGCCCTGTTATCTTTCTTTTTTCTTATATTTTGTGATTTTCCTAAATGCGTGCTGTCTCTGTGTTGGTTAGTGTGTTAGGTAATGAGGGTACTGATGTGTCACACATAGCTTTACCCTAAATAATCATGTCTATAGAGCCAGAAGGTACCTTAGGGTCATCTAGTTCAATCCTCTCTTTTCGTAGCTGTAGATGCTGAGTCTTAGAGAGGTTAAGCAACTTGTCCCAAATCGTGTCTAGAGGAAGCAGCAGAACCATGAGTTGGATTTACTTCATCTGACTCCAAGTCCATCACCTTTCCCATTGTAACAGGCTGCATCTTTTGGGATATATTTTCTAGTTGGAATGACAGGGCATCTTTGGGCAAGTCCCTTCCTCTTTCTAGTTCTTCATATGTTAAATGATGGGGTTTGAACAGCTGGATTCTTTACTTTCTCAAATGCCATTAATATGAATCTACATAGTGAAAAAAGTTAATTAACAACAAAAAGCAGGGGGTCAACGAGTAAATACTATAGGAGTTTAAAGAAAGGAAAGCTGAAACAAGCTAGAATTAGTCAAAAAAGGCTTTGAGAATAAGATGAGACTTGAAGTGATCTGAAGTCTTGAGGGATGGGTAACTAGAGAGTATTTTTTTTCTAAATTCTAAATTTAAACATGAGACACAGAGACACAGAAAAAGAGAGGAAGAAAGAGAGGGGAGAGAGAGGAGAGTGAGGAGAGAAAGAGTCAGATGAGAGAAATAGCAAAACAGAGACACATACACACAAAGACACAGAGAGAATGAGAAAGAGAGACAGAGAGAGGGAAGCATTTCCATAGGCATGGCATAAGACAAAGAAATGATTCTAAAAACCTTGAATCTCTATTTCATACCAGTGACTGATGGACAGAAATTACATAGAGAGGACATTTCAGATAAGATGATGACAGACAAGGTCCCAGGAAGGAAGATCTAGAACCAAAAGGAACCTTAGAGTTCATCTTGTATATCTCCTTATTTTACAGTTGAGGAGATTAAAGCCCAAAGAGGAAAATTACAAGAGTTGGGATTTGAGCTTAGGTCCTGTGACTCCAAATTCAGTGTTTTCCCCTCTACACTACACTAATAAGCTAAAAATGCTCATGGACTCTGAGTAGACCAGACTGATTGGAGCACAGGGTCCAAAGAAGGTGGAGATCCATATAAGCTTAGAGAGGGACATTTGAGTCAGATGGTGAAGAGCTTTGTATTTCGGGTTTAGGAGACTGGACTCTATTGAGTAAGCAAATGTAGGCTGCTGAACAGGGGAATTACATTAAAAAATGGTATTTTAGGAAGCCATGAGGGTTCAGTCAACTTGCTAACCTAACCTACTCTTTCCCTTCAAATAAAATGGGCCAGGATTTAAAATAAAAATTCCAGTGTGCTGAATCTCTTTCAGCTCAGTCTTTTCTGGCAAGGGAGCTCATGACAGAGGCCTTTGGATAGGGGGAGAGCCAAAGAAGGGGGAAAGACTGGAGCTGACTACTAATGTTCCCTATTGACAGAGCCAGCAGCTTTTCTAATTAAAGATGCATGGGGCTGCTAAGCACCTTCTGCTGTCAGTCACTATAGATTTGTCTAAGTGGAGCTGGGGGAGGATGTTTCTCAGCTTCCTGGTTGAAAGATGGTTGGGAGATAGAGAACATCACCAGAAACTGTGACACATCCCAAGGTGGAAGTGGGAGGGGTATCCCTTTTTCTCTTTTCTTGTTACTGGCTAACAATAGCTCCCCTTGAATTTCTCTGGAGAGGCTAGACAGCCTCCTGCAGAGAGAGGCCCAGATACCTTACTTTGCCAGGTTTCACTCAGATCATTTTTAGGAACTGGCTACCACAAGATGGTTGATATGCTTCTAAGATTATATTGCTTAATAAGGTCTCCTGCCTACAGGAGAGTCTTTACTGAACGGCAGTAGTATGCCAAAGAGGACCCCAGGTATCTTCCTTTAAAAATATTACCCTCATTTCTAGCTTTATTGTTCCCCCTTCTCTACCCAGTGAATTATTCTTTGTAACAAATAATAAGAGAGAGAAACTGATACAGAGACACAGAAAGGCGCAGACAGAGAAATAGTGACAGAGAACATGGAAATCCAAAATTCTCTGGACCCTTCAAAGCCTGAAAGGCATCCCTTAAGTTGGATTCGGGGAGGAGGAGGGGAAGGGGAGAGAGAATGAGAGAGACAGAGAGATTGAGAAAGATGCTGAGACACATAAATTGAAAGAGAAAGAGATTGAGAGAGACAGAGGCAGAAAAAAAGAGAGAAACAGAGACACAAGCAGACAAAGATAACTAAAGAAGAGGAAGAGGAAAGGAGGAGTAAAAGAAAGGAAAGAAACCAACCAACACATTAAATGAGTGTGACAGTATATGCAATGTCCCACATCCATTGTCTCCCACAAAGAAGGCAGGGGTATGTTTTCTTCTTTCTTCTTTGAGGCCAATCATGATCCTTAAAATTACACAGAATTCAGCTTCATTTTTATTGTTGTGGCCATTCACAATATTATAATTTTAGTACTTCTTGTTTTCCTGGTTTTGTGCTCTCCGTTGCTCAGTCATTTTTCAGTTGTGTCCAACTCTTTGTGACCCCATTTGGGGTTTTCTTGGTAATGATCCTGGAGTGTCATACAGCCGGTAAATGTCTGAGGCTGGATTTGAATTAAGGTCTTCCTGACTCTAGGCTTGGTGCTTTATCTACTGAAACACCTAGCTAACCTTGTGCTCTTCATATTTCATCATGAAACAAATGTTTTACATGCATCTCTGAATCCTGCAGATTTATTAATTTTATGACACAGTAGTTTTCCATTATATATATGCATATATATGTATATATATACATATATATGTATATATACATCCCATTTTGTTTGATCCTTCCCTAATCAAGGACCCCAAGAATTTTAACTGAATTGGATTTTAGTGAGGGAGAGCTATGAAAAGTCACCAGCCTCACTTTCTCCTCCAGAGCCATCTGGATCCAGTGGTCAGATATAGATCAGGATGACTAGAAATGGCCCAGAAATTTTAATCCACTTGCACCAAGGATCAGAATCTTTAAACATTGTTCAGCACCATGGTCAGTGACCCTATGTCAAAGGGTAATAAACACTAAAATTATGAGAGGATGTTTCTATGTAAAGAGCTTATTGAAATAGGGCTTTGGGGGTCATACAGTCCAGTCATTTCACTTTAGATGTGATAAAACTGGGACTTAGAGACATTCAGTGGTTTTCCTTGGGTCTCACAGCCAGTAAGTGTCAGAGACAGATTTGGGACCAGGTCTTCTGACACCAAATTCTACACTTATTCACTGCAGCCACTCTATATCTCTCTTCTGGAAGCTATGATCCAGTATGGAGCAAGTACTTCCTTCCTTCCTTCCTTCCTTCCTTCCTTCCTTCCTTCCTTCCTTCCTTCCTTCCTTCCTTCCTTCCTTCCTTCCTCTTTTTTTCTCTCTTTCAGGAGACAATATTTTAGGGGTTAAGTGACTTGTCCATGGTCACATAGTTTGTAAATGTGTGAGGCCACATTTGAACTCAGGTCCTCCTGGCTCCAGGGTTGGTGTTCTCTATCCACTGTGCCACCTAGTTGCTCCTAGACTCTCTTTATTTAAAAAAAATTCTTAAAGGAATTATGTGGCTTCTGTAGGAAGCTTAGGAATCCCTTAGTCATCCTGCATTTATACAATAATCCCCCAAATAGAATAAAATAGAACGATCTTGTCCATCGTTCTTTGGGATTAAGTATAAAGCTTTCTTTTCAAATGTACCCAGAGAGCTATAGCCATCGAACATGTTGCAAGAACTTGTCTGAGCCCTTCATTCACATTTTGGTATTTCTTCCTTGTGTTGGCTTATCTTGAACAGAAGAGATGATATGATCATGCTTTTTATCTAGTTCCTATGGTGGGTATGGAAGGAAGCCAACTATTTTCTACAGAGGGGTCCCATGGAACCTTTCACACATCATTGGTAGCCTTGAAGCTATTTATTGTGATTTTATTTCTTATGGCTTATTTTCTCTGCTTAAATTCCCTCACAATATCTCATTTCATTGAATTTTGCTTTCTGAGGCGACCTCCAGTTATCTGATAAACTAATCTGCTCTAAGATGTTCATGGTTGCTGATGGCTTAATGTTATTTGCTGCTCAGAGCTATTTGCCTTTTAACCAAGACCTCTTGGAAACTTTCTGAATGAAAGTGGAGTAATAATATGATATCTTTGAAGAAATGTGTTTCTAATGATGGGATGTTAGGATAGTAAACCTGTGAAGGAGACGTTTGGGGATCAAGGTGGTATTTCAAATTTCCATTAAATAGGAAATGGAAGGGTGATATATTGATTGAAGTGTGAAGACCTCAGCTCAAATCCTATCCCTTCTAAATAATGATCGTAATTGTTAATGTCTTTATATAATGCTTTAAAATTCTTAATATACTTTTATGAATATCATCTCATTTTTATCCTAACAAAAACTTTTGGAGGTAGGTGCTATCATTATCCCCATTTTATAGACAAGGAAACTAAGATAAGTTAAATAACCTTCACAGTGTCACAGAACTAGGAAATATCTAAGGCAGAATTTGAACTCAGAACTTCCGGATTTCAGGGGCAACAATTTTGGGGAAATTTCTTTAACCTGTCTAGCCTTTAGTTTCTCCTCTATAAAATAAGGTAACTGGAATAAATGCCCTCTGATCTATGTTCCAACTCTAAATCTATGAAAGTAAGTGACTGGTGGTGTGGAGGTAACCTTGGACTTTCAGAGGCTATGTGGTAGAGCTGTCATGAGCTGGGTCTGTCTCAAGTATGTAGCTTAGGGAAAAATGAGAAACTTGTAGATCATTCAATAGTTCATAAAAGATTTACTTAAATGGTACCCAGTCAAAATAAAACACTTAGCTTGAGTAGACTCAAATCACCTTCATAAAAATAAACAAACAAAGCCTCATGGAAACCAAAAAACAAAAATAAACCAATGAAAAAACTTGTCTGGTCAGCAAGGCAGGGGCAGGTGAAGCATAGTAGCCTTGGGACACTGAAACAGCAGACTCCATTTGGGTGGACCTCTTTATGCCCTCAGATAGTAGCTTCAACAAAGCCTGAAGCCACCAGGAAGAACTATGGAGAGGGGTTATGCCTCAGTCTTTGGTGTTTTAGGGATAGCTTCCTTGCCTTTTAGGGAAAAAAAAAACTAGGTCAAGATACATGGAGCATGGGGAGGGTAGAGGAGATAAAAATAGATGTTGGTCCTGTCACAAGAGTATAAGACCTGACAAGTTATACCAAGACATAAAAGTTTCCAGTTCTGTGACTGATATATTCTTCTGTCAAAGGCTGGACTAGCTAAATTCCCTAAAACCCATCACAATATGAAGGTCACCAGATGATAGATGGGTTTGCTTATGGGAAGGTCCATAAGAACGGTTTATGAAGAGTGTTTATTAAGGCACTAAGGGGTTGCAATTAGCTTCACTGGACAGAGAGATCACAAAGATTAAGTCACAAAGTAGGAAAGTATAGCTAAGATAAAGTTGATGGTAACCCTATGTTGTGTGCCCTGGTAGCCAAGTGTACTTAGTCTTTTGTGAGGTTAGGATCCCTCTGATCAAACAGAACGACAAAGTCAGTGCTGAAGAGTAGGATTATTTTTCCATCATTTTCAGTAGTGTCTAACTTTTTGTGACCTCATTTGGGATTTTATTGGCAAAGATAGTGGAGTGGCTTGGCATTTCCTTCTCCAGCTCATTTTACAGATGAAGAAATTGAGGCAAATGAGGTTAAGTGACTTTCCTAGGGTCACACAGTAAGTAAGTCTGAGGCCAGGTTTGAACTCACTGGCACTCTATCCACTTAGCCATCCAGATATGGTGAATGTCCCTCATTTTATCTTGTCCCTGATGTGTGCTTAATAAATGCTCATTGAATTGAAGGAACTTTAGAACATCTCTGGTCCAAACATTTCATTTTATAAATGAGTAAACTGAGGCCTGTAGAAGTTAAGGTGACTTGCCCAAAGATACAGCCATAAGTAAGTAGAAGACTGAGATTTGGAAGACCAGGTATTCTGACTCCAAGTCCAGCATTATTGCCTTTTGAATTATCCTTGTCTGATTTAGCCACAAGCACAAAGACTATCCAAGCTGCTTCTGTGTGACAAGAGGCCAGGGAGCCCATGAAAGGAGCTTATCCTTTGCCCTTTGCAGAGCTTTGATTCTGTATTTAATAAAGGATCAGGGGTTAGTATAGAAAGCTAAAGCTGGCAAGTCAGAGCTAGCATACAATGTCAGAGCTTAGAGATTGGCTTGTCCATCCAACTCTTTCCCCCCTCTTCCCTCATTCTAAAGTCCTTGAAGAGGCTTGCCCCAGGGTAGACAGTCAGTTGGTAGCAGAACCCAGTGAGAAACCAGGTCTCCTCATTCCCAGCTGGCTTCCTTCTGGATATTCCTCTTCAGAAATCTGTTTCTCCTCTTTAATAGGGAACAAGCAGTAGCTGAAACCTCCCAGCTCCCAGGCACCAAATCTTCCTGCACTGCCAGGGATTTTGTGACTTTTATTTTTTATTTATTTTTCTTCAGCACTACACCTAGACTTGCAAATTACCTTTTGGAATGATATATTTTTGC
This sequence comes from Notamacropus eugenii, assembly GCF_028372415.1. Classification (NCBI taxonomy): domain Eukaryota; kingdom Metazoa; phylum Chordata; class Mammalia; order Diprotodontia; family Macropodidae; genus Notamacropus; species Notamacropus eugenii. Next base: position 47,186,993 of record NC_092873.1, read on the forward strand.
ATATGGTGAATTGTACATCAACTGCAAGTTGTTTACAACTCTGTCACTGCCTGAAAAATGGGCTTTCTCATCAGCAATGTTCTTGAAATCCGTCTGGGACACCTAGAAACCTGTCTTGTTTGGGGGCTAGATATTCCATCGTCCTAGTGCTGTGTGATTAATCTGACCTGCTAGAGATGAGAAAAGGCTCTTGCTATGGAAAGTGACAAAGTTTTTTTGAGAGGGAAATTGGCGTGTTAGAATACTTATAATCACCCTATCTGTGGCAAATCTGACTATGTATGCAGGATGGCATGCCAGCCAAGCCCTGCATTGCAGACAGGATCCCTAAAGGAAGGGCACCATTAGCTACTAGAGAGACTGTTTGGTTTATAATCCATGTGGGGCTAGTTCTTCCTGGAATTTTTGCCCCAAGCATTTCCATCTAAGTTTCTGTTGACAAGAGAAGAGGAGATGATAATGCAATAATTTATCTCAATACTATCTTATTATAATTTTATCTGTGCTCTTAGTAATACTTAACATGTGCTTTAAAGTTTGCACAGAACTTTATAAAATTATCTTGGTTAATACTCACTGTGAGAATTAATCTCAGCTGATACTCAGTCTCTGAGGTATTATTGTTATCCATATTTTAGAGATGAAGAAACTGAGGTAAAGAGAAGTTAAGTGACTCGTACAGGGTCACATAGTAAAGTATCTGGGGCAGAATTTGAACTTGGGGCTTCCTGGTTCCTTTATCTACCCCTCCATCTAAATACCTTTTAAAATCAGTCCAGTGATGGATGAAAACGACCCTTGGAAGACTAAATCGCTGTTAGAAAGGAATGATGCCTGAACTATGCATTTTGAATCCAAGATCCCACACTTGTCCTCTTAGAGGCACTTTTACTTTCCTTTTAAGCTCATCACTCCACTCCAAATATTCATATGAGCTATTGTGCCTGACCTGTGTGTGGGCAAGCTTTTTGAGCCCATATTGGTCTGATCAGCTACAACTGGACACACTGTACTTTGACCTCAGTGTAGTCAGGTCAGATTGGTCCTGTTTGATCATGAAGGACAACAACCAACCAACCAACCAATCAAGCTCATCATGTTTCATAAGATCACAGATTTGTAACTGGAAGCAAAATTAGAGGTCATCTAATCCAATCTTCTCATTTTACAAATGAAGAAACTGAGGCCCATGGAAGTTAATTCATCGATGCTCATGCAGGTAAGATTTGAAATTGGGTCTTCTGACTCCAAAATCAGCTACCTCTCACATGAAATAAGAACATTTTTCAAGTGAGAAGTCTTGGCCAGAGGATTGTATGTATCTAAGATTCTATAGAGGGCTAGTGAAAAATAACCTTCCCCAAAAGACTCAGAATTATTCCCCAAGACAAAAAAGCCCGTTTTGCTCTGGATCTAATTCTCGTCAGCATCTGCATTTCCTAGCATTCTTACTGCTTTGAGCCAAAGTCCCAGTTCTATGATTTACCCACAGACAGACTCACAGTTACTCTGTGCTCACTTTTTAGGAAACAGAAACACAAGACATCCCTCCTTGAGTCAAGATTCATTGGGTATGTGAACTATCGGCACACAGCAAGTCAATAGAAGGAGTGATGTCAGACTTCTAAAAGAGAGAAATTCTCTTGTTCACAGAGTCTTCTATGAAAGCCCCTGTTGGCAACATGGTATAGTGAAAAGAATCCCAGTACGGTAGGCAAAACCACCTGGTTTTAACATGATTCCCTTTAGCCATTCATTAGCTTTGTGACTATGAGCAAATTCTTTAGCATTTTTGGTGGGACTCAGTTTTGCTACTGAGAAAGTAACAGGGTAGTATTTTATCAGCTTCAAGGTCTCTTCTGGCTAAAATCCTCCACAAAAACCAAGAAATCACATAATTCCTGTTCTCAAGTAATCTATCTCTGAAAGGCTGAAAACAAGCTGATAGATCAGATCATCAGCATCAGACAGGGTTGATGCTGACTCTTTGAGATTCAGTCAGTCTAAGGGACTGTGTTCTAGATGAGGACACACACACACACACACACACACACACACACACACACACACACACACACACACACACACACACACCCTAGTTACATATATTACCTGTGCTTTTGCTTTTCATCCTCTGTGTACCTATGACCTTGCAATCTCCTGGTCTCTAAGCTTTGCCAATTAGTTCAGCTTACCGGGACTGTGTGACCGTTGCAAGATTTTTGTGATAGGGGTAGGGGCTTATTGCTCCCTTACTAATTGTGTCCCATAGCCTTAGGGTATTTTTCTATCGTCAGCAGTCATGAGTTTGGGCTACTAGCAACCAGGAGTCAATGAAAAATGGTGAAAAGCAAAAGAAGATCCCCATTGTCATGAAACAGTGAGATTCTCAAAGAAAATCTAAAATTCTTCCTTTTATAAAACCTTGTCTTTCAACGGTCTCCATGAACTCTAATGATATCCTATTCATACACACTTTAGCAACCAGGGAAATTACTGGCTTTAGCGGCAATTTGATAGAATGAGGAGAGCACTGGGCAAAGAGTCAGGAAATCCTTCTTCTAATCATAGCTCTGCGATTCCGGACAAGTCATTTATACTCTCTGGGTCTCAATTTCTTCATCTGTAAAGTATATCTATTATTTTTACCATCCATCTGACAGAGCTGTTGTAAGGATCACATGTGATGATGGAAGTGAAAGTGCTTTGAATAAGGAAAAACGTCATGCAAAAGACTAGTTACTCACCATATCAAGAATGTACTTTCAAACACTAGGATATGTTTGGGGTATTGAATAGAGGGAGTTTTGCATTTTGTATGCAGTTGATCAATCATCAAGCATTCATTAAGCATCTGTTATTTTCTGGGCTCTGGGATAGGCACTGGGGACAAATACAAAAATGAAACATTCTCTTGACAAATACCTGCATTGAATCCAGGGATGTATCATCAATAATATATGACCCATATACATGCATCTATATGTATATGAGGCATCATTGGGTATTTTTGTCATATAGAATTTGTCATATATTCCATCACAGAGTTGAAGGACTGGTATCAGAGATATCTCTGGAAACATCCAGTGATGTTACAAATATAGATTACATAGACACATATTACAGAGGCACATATATGTGTATACTACCATTAGATGTTTCTTTGGTATGTAAAGTTGGAGAGGTTGGTTCTGGATTCTTTCTGTTCTTTCCTGCACGCTGAATAGAATCAAGTTGAATCCTTCTCAAACCTTAAAAATCTCCTCTCCGAAGTGTAAACTATTCTTCTGTCATGGCTCTCTCCTCTCCATTCTGCTTCATTATGGAGATTTGATCAACACCACTCTGTTATAGCAAGTTGCTCAGTTTTTAGTTTTGGAGCAACATGATGGTTGTTGGGTTGGAATAGTCTCCTCGTCCAGAGTTGTTTTTTTTTTTTTTAAACATTTTCACCTTAGTCATGTTGCATAGAAGAATTAAAATGAATGGGAGAATCCATGAAAACAAAACAGAATAAAACATAACACAAGAGGAAATGGTCTGTTTCATTCTGCAATCCAGTTCCATAGTTTTTCTCTGTATGTGGAAGGCATTTTGCTTCAAGAGTCCATTGGGAATTTTTTAAGGTCCTTGCATTGCTGTAAAGGGCTAAATCTTTCAGAAAAATGTCTCACACACTGGGGTTGTTGCTGTGTACAAAGTTCTCCTGGTTCTGCTCCTTTCACTCAGCATCAGTTCATATAAGTCCTTCTAGGCCTCTCTGAAGTCTTCCTGTTCATCATTTCTTACAGCATAATAGTAGCCCATTACATTCATACACCACAACTTGTTCAGCCATTCCCCATTTGATGGGCATCCCCTCAATTTCCATTTCTTGACCACCACAAAGAGAGCTGCTATAAATATTTTTGTACATGCAGGACCCTTTCACATTTTTTATGATCTTTGTGATACAGTCCTAGAAGCGATGTTGCAGGGTCAAAGGGTATGCACATTTTTGTAGCCCTTTGGGCATAGTTCCAAATTGCTCTCCAGAATGGTTGGATCAGCTCACAGCTCCACCAACAATGAATTAGTGTTCCAACTCTCTCACATCTTCTCCAACATTTATCATCTTCCTGTTTTGTCATGTTAGCCAGTCTGATAGATGTGATGTGGTACCTCAGAGTTGTTTTGATTTGCATTTCTCTAATCAAAAGTGATTTAGAACATTTTTTCATATGACTATAGAGGAGCTTTAATTTCTTCCTCTGAAAACTCCATGTTCATATCCTTTGACCATTTATCATCTGGGGAATGACTTGTATTCTTGTACATTTGACTCAGTTCTCTAAATATTTTAGACATTTTATATATTTTAGACACATACTAGTTGCAAAAATTCTTTCCCAGTTTTCTGCTTCCCTCCTAATCTTGGTTGCATTGGGTTTGTTTGTGCAAAAACTTTTCAATTTAATGAAATCAAAATTATCCATTTTGTACTTCATAATGTTCTCTATCTCTTGTTTAGTCAAAAATTTCTCCATAAATCTGACAAATACACTATTTCTTGCTCCCCTAATTTGCTTATAGTATCAATCTTTATACCTAGATCATGTATCCATTTGGACTTTATTCTTGTGTACAGTGGCATTGGTCTATGCCTAGTTTCCTCCACACTGTTATTCAGTTTTTCCAGCAATTTTTGTCAAACAGTAAGTTCTTATCCCAGAAGCTGGGGTCCTTAGGTTTATCAAACAGTAGATTGCTATATTCATTGACTACTGTGTCTTGAATACCTAATCTATTCCACTGGTTTACCCCTCTATTTGTTAGCCAGTACCAAGTGGTTTTGATGATTGCTGCTTTATAATACAATTTGAGATCTGGTAGGGCTGGGCCACCTTCCCCAGCATTTCTTTTCATTAATTCCTTTGATATTCTGGACCTTTTGTTCTTCCAGATGAATTTTGATATTATTTTTTCTAGCTCTAGAAAATAATTATCTCTAGAAAATACTTATTGGTATGGCACTGAATAAGTAAATTAATATAGGTAGGATTGTAATTTTTATTATATTAGCTCGACCTACCCATGAGGGACTGATGTTTTTCCATTTACTTAGATCCGACTTTATTTGTGTGAAAAGTGTTTTGTAATTGTGTTCATATTGTCCCTGGGTTTGTTTTGGCAGGTAGACTCCCAGATATTTTACAGTGTCTACTGTAGCTTTAAATGGGATTTCTCTTTCTATCTCTTGCTATTGGGCTTTGTTAGTTATATATAGAAATACAGATGATTTCCGTGAGTTTATTTTGTAACCTGCAACTTTGCCAAAGTTGTTTATTATTTCAAGTAGCTTTTTACTTGATTCTCTGGGCTCCTCCAGAGTTTTACAGAGTTAATATCAGATAAAAAGTCAGTGGTGCAATCAGTATAGCATAGTGCCCTCAGTTGAAATATTCCTAACATTTAAATGGAGAATCGGCTCTCTACTATCTTTAAAATGTTTGGGTATCTTCAGCTAACCTCTCTATAATGGAGACAAGTTCAGGAGACAGAAAACGGTGAGTTTAAAGATCCAAGTAAAGTATATTATACTGTCTGTTACTGGAAGACAGAGGGAGAAAACATTGGGGAAAAGAGCAGGCTTTATTTGGGGTGATAGTAGTGGTGATTATTTTCCCCAGGGTTTACAGAGGTGAAACAACCAGTAGCTTCTGCCTAAGTTTCTCTGTTCTAAGATGGCTGCAGAGACCCAGTGGCCCACCTCCTTATCTCCCTTTTGTGTAATAGCTCCATTTTCCTTTTGTTTTCTGCTTTGCTCCAAAGCAACCAATGCTTTCCAATGTTCATACTTTCCAGTTCAGCTTGCTAAGTCTTAGCTGGAGTTGTGGAAGCTGTTTGCTCTCTTTCACATCCAACTTCCTTCTAAGAGACAGTGTGTGTGTGTGTGTCTTTTAAAACTCCCAAGTGTTACTCAAGATCCCTTTCTGGCACAAACAAGGTCTTTTTTCTTTTCATCATTATTTTATTTAATATTTTATATTTTCCCCAATTATATGTAAAAATAACTTTTAAATATTCATTATTATTTTTTGAGTTGCTCTAATTTCTAACTGCATCTCTGGCTATGAAGCAATACTTGTCCTTCTGAAAAACAAATCCCAGAATACCAATCATTTCTCAAACCCCTATTATATAAGTCTATATAAATTGCAATGGAGAAGGCAAAGAAAGTTCAGATGGATGAGTTTGTCAGGAAATACAGGCCTGGGGCTTTAGATATATGCTGCATGACCTTCCTTATTGTTTCTCATGTCTCTGAAACTTTTGACTTCAGAGACTAGAATCCTCATTTCATTGTTTTTTAATCTGTGAGAAGCAAGGGATTTATATGTTGTATGGATTAATATCGTAGGACTTAACTGCTTTTGAAATCTAGAGTTTACTCTGCCTTCTTTGGGTACTCATGGTATCAAGTTGAAGCCACCAAATAGCAAAGACCAGGAAGCTGGAGTTACATAGCACCGTCACAGTCATCAAATCTCAGAATGATTAGGGACTTCAGATGTAATCCATTTAAGCCCATACCCAACCATGCAAACCCCTCTGGAGTATTGCTGAGAAATGTTCATCTGCCTTGATAACTTCTGTTCTTGGGAATCCCCTATCTTCATTTCACTGTTGGGTAGTGCTGGTCGTTAGGAAAAATTTCCTTCTTATTAAGCTAAAAATCATTCTCTCAGGAATTTTCACCCCTTGTTTTTGGTTCTGCCTCTGGGGCTGAGAAGGACAAATCTATATGATATTCCTTCTGGATCGCCTGTCAATGATTTGTAGATAGCTGTCTTCCCAATATCAATCTCTCCACATCCTAAGTCTTTGCTTCTCCAGGGCAAACATTTCTAGTTCCTTCAACCATTGTTTGAATGGGATGGTATTCACATCCATTGCTTGTCATAAAGGGCTCTCCAGAAGGATCAATTGATCCAACTCAGTGTTGAAAGGAATGAGCTTGTTTGCCATGTTAATCTCAAAGCCAAAAGTTTAATTTGAGAAGCCTGTGAGAGTGGGAGGCAGGCACAAAAAGGGAAGATTACAGAAAAGCTCACTGTCCTCCTCCCTAATTTTTCACTGGGGCAAGGACTGACAACTCCAAACCAGGTCAACCTCCTGATCTTCCTTACGTAGAGGTTGGGACAACTACCTCCAAAGTGGAATGGGATGGAATCCAACTGAAGATGTCATCAGGGTACCCAGAACAATAGTCTTCAGGTCATGCTAAGATCCCTGGGTTCAGGGTTCCAGGGCACTTGTGCAGCTCTTGGAACAGCTCTGAAGAAATGACTGATTCCAGCATTAGGGGCACTCCCTGACCCCCAACCACAGGTACTGCTTACTAGATATGATTGATTTCCTGTCCTTGAGGTTATAGAAAAAAAGACAACAATTAGATGGGAACTGGAAGTTTCTAGCCCAGATTGTTCTAATTCTGGAAGGTTCTGGATATGAGGTGGAAAGTGACAGGGTACCATCCTAGAGGAGTGTCAAGGCAGAAGAGAGGCCATTACTAAGGAATAGGTAGCCTCTTGGACAAAGAAGACTCCCCTCCTTTTTTGGGGGGGACTATAATATATAGTTGCCAATCAACATACCATTCTTATCATTGCTATCTGGACTCACTGAAGTAAGTGAATTTAAATTCTAAATGTGATTACCAGGATGTGACCAGGGCTGGAGTCAGGAAGACCTGAGTTCAAATCAAGCCTCAGACAAATTCCAGCTGTGTGACCCTGAGCAAGTCACTTAACCCTATTTGCCTCAGTTTCCTCATCTGTCAAATGAGCTGGAGAAGGAAATGGCAAACCAGTCCACTATCTCTGCCAAGAAAACCTAAATGGGGCCACAGACAATTGCACAGGACTGAAAAACATTGGACTGGGACACGTGTAAGATAGCCGGTGTTGTCTTCTACATCCTCCCTTTTGCTGAATAGCTGGTTCAATCTGTTGAAAATCTTATTAGGGTTTTTTGTCTGTTAAGTCTCCCTGGTGACTGACATTGAACTTGTCCACTAAAGTACCTAATCCCCATACTAAAAACCACTGTCTAATCTAGTATTCTCCACTCAGTATTTGTGCCATTGATTTTCTGACCCTTAATATAAGACTTAGATTTCTTCTTATTAAATTTCATCTTATTAGATTTACCCCATAATTCTATCCTGTCTGAAACTTTTGGAATATTTTTCATCCCCATAACCAAGTTGTCAGTGTTTTCTTACTATTTAAACAACTTTGAATTATATTCATTGTATTCTGTGTTCGTCTCTAATGCATCTTCTACCTCTGTGCATAGAATGCTATGATCCTATGCCCTATTTTCCCAGTAGACTTTAAGATCTTTGAAAGCAAACATTATTCGATTTCTGTCTTGAATTTCCATTACCTTGCTTAGTGTCTGATTCAAGAGTAAACATATAATAAATGCTTGTTGATTGTCTCTCTCTCTCTCTATAGAAAGTAAGCATGATGAGTACAGGAATGGTTTCATTTTTGTCTTCATAATTCCAACCCCTAGAACATTGTCAATGATCAGGAAACATTGTTGGATTGAACCAACACTTTGTTTATCTTGTCAGCTAACTGTCCCAATATCATGCTATCTACAGCTATGGGGATTCTGATGCTCACTACTAGGCACTGAAATTCCCACAAAAGGCAGCTAGACAACACAAGTTATGGAGTCTAGGCTTGGAGTGATAATTTCAGTTCCTGAATTTAAATCCTGTCTCAGACACCTAACTACTTATGAAACCCTGGACAAATCACTTGACTTTTATAGACCTCAGTTCCTTCATCTGTAAAATGAGAAAGTTTGAATCAATAGCCTGCCTCCATGGTCCCTTCTAGCTCTAAATCTATGATCCTATGTTCCCACCCACAGGCTCCCTTCTCTTACCTTCTATTCAGATAGATAGTTCCTTTTTCCCAGTCACCATTAGATGTGCAAACTCAACCTCTTTTCCCATGTTGGTTTCATTCTGGAGGGTCTTTCTTCCTTCTCACCTTCATCAGCAGGGTGACTAGCTTTTCATTTGCTCAGCAAATTTTCTCTACATAACATCTTACAAACTTGGTAAACATTAATTCCAACACAAATAATTTCTGAAGAGAAAATAAAGCCTTTGAGAATATGTATTTGTTTTGGCTTTACACTAAAAAAATGTTCAATTGTCTCCAAGGACAAACTGAAGCCATACATGATTGAGGAATCTGTGTTTTGGGATATGGGATTTAAGAGGTCAGGATAAGAATCTCTCTGAGCACACTGATCTCTCCCTTCTGAACAACTGCAGTGTTCTATGATCATCTCTATCACACACTCTGGTACCCGATAGCATACTATATGCTAGTGGCCTTGAGCAGAGACCTCAGAAGCTCAAAGCAGTGGTTCTTAACTTGAGGTCCACAAAAATTTTTAAAAAATATTTTGAGATCCTATGTATTTTACTTTATATATTTAAATATATATTTATACAATATATTATAATATGTAATATAATATATTATATATGTAATTTACATATTTATATAATATATATTTAAAAATATGATCTGGAGAAGGAGTCTAGACTGTCAAAAGTACCCATAATATAAAAAAGTGAGGAATCCCTGATTGAGAGCTAGAAGATACATTAGCAGTTCTGCCTCTAACTCCTCTCCCATTTCACAAACAAAAAAAAAAAGAGGTGAGAGATGTCAAGGTCATATGATTAGTTGTCAATGTCAAGATCCAACACTCTTTCCATCACTCCATGGAAGACTTCTTTTGTTGGTGTTGGGTGTTGTTTAAATCCCTTGTTTCTCTGATTGTGTTGTATAGTCTTGTAAAAGGGCCATCTCCTGTCATCCTGATCTATGTCTGGCCACTGGATGCAGATGGCTTTGGAGAAGAAAGTGAGGCTGGTGACTTTGCACAGCCCTTCCTCATTTAAATCCCATTCATATCTCCTTCTTGATATCATTGGTGCTCTTTGAAAAGGAAGGAAAAACATCAGCAATCTTGTAAGGTAGGGGTTGAGCATGCTTGAAGATTTCTTTGTTCCCTACTGGCTAGTGCAGGCAGAAACAGAAACCTTTTCTCCAGAAACAGCCACCACCTTCATGGCTACTCACCTGGACCAGCTTTCTGTTTGACATCTCAGCCTCCAGGCTCTGCCTGTTGAAATCCATCCTCCACACGAATAATGAATGGGTATTTCTAAAGCTGAGGTGTGACCACATCATGCTTTTGCTCCAATTTTTTTAGTAACTCCTTTTGGAGTCTAGGATAAATTACAAACACCCCTTCCCCTTTGGTTTTTGAAGTTCTTCAGTCTGGCTCTCATCAGCCTGTCTGGGATTTACCCTTCTTCACACACTTTAATGTTCATACCAATTTCTTCCCTGCATTCAACATTTCATCTCCTATTTTTATATTCAAACAGAGATTTCCTGAGGAATATCAGGTCTCTGGATTCAGATGGCTCTGGAGAAGAAGTGAGGCTGGTGACCTGCACAGCCCTCCCTCACTTGAAACAAAGTCAAGTGCAAGTCTGTGATGGCATGGTCTTCTTCGGGAACGAAGGATGAACACAATCCTATGAGTAGATGCAGCTGGCTGAATGGGGACCCACCTAGCTGGGTAACTCAACTCCTCCTCTCCTGTCTGCCTCCCCCTCCCCTTTCTTCTCCTCCCCAAAGGAAGGTAAACTTGGATGTCCAAAAGATACCCAGTTGACTTGGATTTTACTGGCTCCTTTCCTATTTTCTCTCCTCCCTCCTTCCCTCCCCTCTCATCTTCTCCTCTCTCCTGCCCTGTTTTCTCCCAAAACCTTAAACTCTGAAACTTGGACTCCATTGGGGCCCTGCCTGAGGGCTCCTCTGGACTCTCCTAGCTTAACAGTGATTATCAATAGTAACTGTTGCTGTTTCCCTCCCAGCCTTATATCTTTCTTTTTCTTGACCTCATTAAAGAGGCCATGCCCTGGCTACTTCTTAAACTGGCCTATTCAATGAATGGGTGTTGATGCACCCTAAGTAATTGCTTGCAAAGACCTTGGCCTAAAGGGCCCAAGGTCTCCCAGTGCATCCTGGGTCATCTCCAGTCATCCTGAGGAATATCAAGTCTCTGGATTCAGATGGCTCTGGAGGAAAAGTGAGGCTGGTGACCTGCATAACCCTCCCTCACTCAAAACAAAGTCAAGTGCAAGTCTGTGATGGCATGGTCTTCTTCAGCAATGAAGGACAAATACAATCCTATTTCTGTCCTTTCGCCCAAGCTGTCCCCTATTCTTAGAAGGCAGGCCCTCCTCATCTCTGTCTTTTTGAATTCTTCCTAGACTGCTCAACCATCTCCAAAGTCCCATTTCCAGTAGAAATCAATCCTGATCTAGGAAATTACTTTTTCATATATTTTACTTTCTATGCTCTATTTTCTATTTCATGCCACTGTATCCCCAATAAAATGTAAACTCTGTGAGGGCGGGTACTGATTCTCTCTTCTCTGAGTGCTTTCTCAGCAGCTTTCTCTCAACTGCACCTGTTCACATCAGCTAAGTGCCCTGAAGGAACTTTGACTCTGGAAGCCTACTTTCTTGATTGGTGACTACTTTTCTCCCCATACTATGTCAAGAAATCCATCTTTATGTTTCTCTCTGGTCACCTCCTTCCCATCCTCCTTAACAGCCATGTCACTCCAGTAGACATGAACCCTTTCCTCCCCAACCCTTCTAGTCTTGGAATGAAGTTGTTGTTCCTAAGTGGAATGTGTCGATCAATTTCCCTATGGCCTCACTCACCATCTCTGTAACTTCCTGGGCCAACAGCCCCTCCCTGACCACCACTCACTCCTCTATGGCTGTTGTTTCTCCCTTTGGAACGTGAACTCTAAGAGAGAGGGAGAAAGAGAGAGAGAGGGAGAGAGAGAGAGAGAGAATGGACTTTTTTGATATTTGTATCCCTAGGATTAGGTCAGGGTTAAGCACAGTTCTTGACATATATAGTAAGTGCTTTAAATAAAAGATTCTTTATTCTTTTATTCATTGTATCTTTGCACATCCAGTAGCCAGCACAGTGTCTGGAATCCTTGCCTTGCCTTGTTCAATCATTTCAGTCCTGTCTGACTCTCCATGACCCCATTTGGGTAAAGATACTGAGGTGGTTTGCCCCTTCTCTCTCCAGCTTATTTTAAAGATGATGAAGATGAGGCAAACAGGGTGGGTGAAGTTATTTGCCTGGGCTCACCTGGCTAGTAAGTCTCTGAGGTCAGATTTGAACTCAGGAAGATGAATCATCTGGGTGCCAGGACAGGAGCTCTGTGCACTAAGGTGCCACCCAGGTGCCTCAAATAGAGTACAGAATGTGACCGTTGCAGTGATATTTAGGGGGAACATGAATTGTCTGAGGTTTGTGAACTATTCTCAAGAGAACTTGACTATCTGGAAAAACTCAGTCATCTGTTTCTTGCCCAGGTTTCTGAGAATCTCAGCTCCAGTATATAGGAAGTCCCTCTCCTTGTCTCTCCTCCCTCTACCACATTCCTGCATCTCCCAACTTTATGCTGTTCCCCCCAATGGTCTTGTCATTTTTCCTTGAACAATGAAAGTAAGTCCTGTGCCAGGGTGAGCAGCAGGGCATCACTGAAGAAGCAAACAGCCCTTATTCCATTTAGCTTTGTGCTGTCCATGGTTTCTTTACGTCTAATGGTCATCTGACCCCAGAGAACACCTAGTCACATTCCTTAGACTCTGTTAATCTTATCTACTCAAGAAAATACCCAGAGGAAAATGAGACTGAAAAGCTTATAGTTGACTGTTTCAGTCAGTCATTTCTGACTCTGTGACTCCCTTTGGGGTTTTCTTGGCTGAAATAATGGATGGGTTTGTTACGTCCTTCTTCAGCTCATTTTACAGATGCAGAAACTGAGGCAAACAGGGTGAAGTGACTTGCCCAGGGTCACACAGCTAGGAAGTGTCTGAGGCTGGATATGAACTCAGAAGATGAATCTTCCTGACTCCAAGCCCAGCACTGTGTGCACTATGGCACCACCTAGCTGCCCCATGAAAAGCTTGTAGAGTGAAGCAATATCCCTTCTTCATTCTCCCTCTCTCCCAGTTTTGGGATGGAGTCCTTAAATTACAGGATATATTCAGAGCTGGAAGAGACCTCAGGGGCCATCTAATCCAACCCTTTTGTTTTACAGAAAAGGATACTGAGTTCTAGGGATGTTCAATGACTTCACGGGATCATAGACCCAACTGGAAGGAAACCCAACTCTCACATTTTACAGATGACAAAACTGAGGCCCAGAAAGCTTAAGGGATTTCATGGAATTCTAGATGTAGAGTGTAAGTAAAAGGTACTCAAGGGCCATTTAGGCTTGCTCTTTCCCTTTGTGGATGAAGAAACTGAGACTTCCTCAGGAAGGTTTGTCCAGGGGAGCTTGAGTAACTTGTTCAAGGCCACACAGATAGTATCAGGTCAGAATTTGAACTTGGCTCCTCTGATTCCAGTACTTTCCCCACTATAGCATATCACCTTTTCAGATGGAAGGCATGAGAGCTGTTTGGATTTTGAAACATTTGATATTAATTACGTAAGAGGCTTTTTGTGAGCATAACTGCTTATTCAAAGTGGATCTTTTGAGGTTCATGGATTTGGAGCATATATTATGGATTTGGCACTGTGTGTGTGTGTGTGTGTGTGTGTGTGTGTGTATGTGCGTGTGCATGAATGCAAGGCTAGGGACTGAGAAAAGGGGCCTGTGAGTTAGAACGGATGCTCTTTTACGCATGTATGTAAGACACAATCCACAGATGCCTTTTAAAAGCCAATAATCTTCTTGTTCTCTGGGGATGATATGCTAGCTGAAGACACTTCTCTGCTTTTTCTCCTGGCTCTGATGATGGCATTTGGCATTAGCAGTTCAACAAGAGGCAGAAAAAAAGGAGGTTTAAAAAAAAGACCCTGCACAACATCCCTGCTTTTTTCAAGAGAGCTGCAGCTGGGCTGTGGTGGAGCATATGGCCTCGGGGAGGTACATTTTGTTCACTTAGCAGAGTTCCGTGGCCTGTGAATGTTCAACACATTTTAACATTAAAGCCATCAGACAGCTGCCCTGATTCCTGCCTTCCCTCGTTGGCTCTCGGCATGACTGGAGAGTAGCAGAGACACTGGAGTGGCGCATCTCTAGCAAGCCTGTGTTGAGGAGCAGGCCTGTACCAAAGCATCACAATCCTCACTCTTTATCCAAGCCATTATGTCCCACTGACTCCTTGAGACAGGAGGATTACACTCCAGTAAGAGGGACCAGAGTTTGCCCTCCAGGGGGATCATGCTTCAGTCAAGCAGAGAAGAAACACTAGACCAGCCATGGTTGGCAAGGCTAGGGTCTCAATAGAGAAGAAAGAAAAATAAATCCAAGCAGTACCTGGGAAGGAAATACAGTTGGGAAGTGTTGACTGGAACTGCCAAAATGTTCAGTGAGGAAGATTTCCCACCTAGTTCTGTTAATAAAAGTGATGCGTCATTATTGCTCCAATATGTGTGCCATCACTCTGATCCTTGGGGAGATAGGAGCAGTTTGATATGGTGGAGAGCTTGATTAATGCTCAGAAGTCTTGGGGCTCTGTTCCTGATCCTGTGCTAAAGTAGCTAATGTGTCTTCTACTTTTCTGAATTACAAGCAGACTTGTTTTATGTGGTCCCCAGAGTTCAGAACAGGGAGCAGTGGGTAGAATTTAAGAAGAAATGTAGACTCCATGTAAAGGAAAAAAATGAAAAAAATACAATTTCCTAACAACTGAAACTATCAGGTGAAAAGGCAGTCTTCAAAGGGAGGAATCCAAGCTATCAACCACTATGTGAAATGATGAGACAAATATAAATGAAAACCACTCTGAGGTTCCACCTCATGCCAACCAGATGATCCCAAGTGACAGAAACAGAAAATGACAGTTGTTGGAGGATCTGTGTGAAGTCGGGCACTCGAATTTACTCACAGTGGAGCTGTGAATCAGTACAACCATTCTGGAAAGCATTGTGGAACCATGTTCTCAAAGTCAGTAAACTGTGCACCCCTTTGACACAGCAATGTCACTGTGAGGCCTATATCTCTAAGGAGGTCAACAAAAGAGAGAAAAGAGCCATAGATACAGAACTACTTATAGCAGCTCCCTTTTTAGTGGTAAATGACTGGGAAAGAAAGGGGGCCCATGAATTGGGGAAAGCCTGGACAAATTAGGGTATTTGAATGTAATGGAATACTGTTGCACCATAAGACATAATGAAGGGGGTGGTTTCAGAGAAACCTGGGAAGACTTATATGAACTGATGTCAAGTGAAGTGAGCAGAACCAGGAGAGTAGCGTATACAGGAACAGCAATCTTCTTTCCGTTTTGGAAGCTCTCTTTATCAGTGAAGATCACCACCATCTCTGAAACTTAAAGACTTAGAGCTGTGCAGAGATACTGAGAGATTGAGAGAGCTGACCAGAATCACACAGCCAGTACATGTCAGAGGTGAAACACCATGACAGATCTTCCTGACTCCAAAGTCAGTTTTCTATCCCATGTGACATTCTACATTAATTTATTTTCTTATTGTTTTGTTGTTATTTCAGTCACATCCAACTCTTTGTGACCCTATTTAGGGTTTTCTTGGCAAAGTACTAGAGTGATTTGCCATTTCCTTCTCCAACTCATTTTACAAATAGAGAAACTGAGGCAAAAAGGTGACCTGACTGTAGTCACACAGCTAGGAAAGTGTCTGAAGTCAACCTTTGAACTCAAGTCTTCCTGACTCTAGGCTCAACGTTCTATACACCGAGACACCCAGGTGCTCATTCTTCTTATATATCACTTTTAATAATGCTATTGTACCATTAATGCACAACTGAGAGGAAGGGATCCCAGCCCTGGAGCTGTGAGACCTTGGACTTGGTCACTTCACCTCCATGGCCCTTAATTTTGTCATTTTTAAAAATAAAAAAGTTTCTCTTGATCACCTCTAAGATACCTTCCAGCTCTAAATTCATGATATGATGATCTTACAAGTTGCAAAGTATCAGACTTAGACTTTCTGTAAGACAAGGATTCCTAACAATTTTCGTGGTCCCAAGGAGAATTACTATTATAGCAGGTAGTAAGATGTCCCATCACAAAAGGCCTTTCAAGGCTGGAAAACCACTTATTTGGTATGAAGTACCAGGAATTGCTTTTCTGATACAGGTTGGACAAGAAAACTGAACTGTATAGTCTCATTTATCTTTCTGGATCCTAGGATACATTTTTTGTCAAACCAAGTGGATTATAGACACTGTACTGTTTCGTCTGCTCCATGCGCTGTGAAATTCAAATGATCACAGTCTTTATGATTATAAGACTCCATCCGGCAAGTGCCAGGGACAGCAATGCCAAGACATTCAGTGTGGCTTGAAGGAAGGAGTTTATCCAACTTAAGAAAGCTAGCCTGGGCAGGGTAGGGGAATGAGGCAAGGAAAAGAAATGTGTTATCAGGTGTGAACTGATTGAGAGTCAATGAGCATGAACATGATTGTGAAGCTGGTGCAGATGGTGTGCCCTTCCTGAAAGCAAGGCCTCACACCCCAAGTGTCAAGGGTGGTGTCATGAGTGGGGAAGGGGTGAAGATATTTTGACAGGTGCTAGAGGAGCAGAAGGAAAGCACGGGGAGGTGGTAGCTGCTTCCTGCTCATCTGTCTTCACTACTTGATGATCCCAATGTCTAATGAGCAAGATGGTAGGCCAATTCTTGTGGAAAACAAAGACCCTTGTCTTGTTCTCTCCTTTTTAAAGAGACCATGGGTAAGAAGCAAACAGTCACCTTGGGGATGAACAAGAAATATTTCACCATTACTACTTCAATGTCAGTCATTGAACAGCAAGAACAATCATTGTACCTTCATTTTAGCCAGTAGCGAGCTTGGAGTGTAAGCCACTGAAAAAATAATTCTGTTTTGTTCTTTTTGTATGTTTGGCATATGACTGCACATGGCCTAGTGCCTGAAACAGAGAAGGACAGTTAAAAGTTTCCTTTCCATTGTCAAGGCTAGGTGTCTCTCCATTTTAATTCAATATAATTCGATTAACATTTATTAAGCATTTGTTACTCACAAGGTACTGAACTACAGTCAGTGAGGGTTCAAGGACAATAACAAAGTCTTTGCTTTCAAAGGACTTGCATCCTTTCAAACTGAGTAAACAGTGTCTGTCCAACTGCAAATTAAAATATAAACAATAGGTTTTCTTTATCCACTTGATTTTTCTCCTTAAGAGTTAAGCTGATCCCTAGTTCTGGTGCCCTCATTTTCCTGATTGGTAAGTGTGGCTCCAGTCAGGCTTCACCCTGCTCCCTGGACATCTCCTTATAAGGCACCATGTCCCAGGTGCATGTGCCCTCCATGCCCTACTTTTCTTATCTGGAGACACACTCCCATTCATCTGATTTTTGCTCTTGGGATGTATAGGTTAGTTGACTGTGCTGTATCTTGATTCTCCATCTTTGTAATTTTCTAAACCAAAACAGCCTCCTCAAGGCTAGCACTCCATTAGAATGTATTGTGTCTCTCTAGGAGAGGACAGGTACTGTCTGCTTTTGTATTTGTATCTCCAACACTTAACACACACTTGGCTCATGGTCAGTGCTTCCTAAATGCCTATACATTCATGCATCCATCCATTCATTCATTTTTGAGAGATTCTGGATCCCCTCCAAGAGGCTCTTCAGTGTTCTGGGGCAAGGCTTGATGAGATCAGCATATCATTTACACAAGGGAGAATCTTCTAGAAGGATCATATGATCATAGGTTTTGAGCCTCAGAGATCATTTAGTACATCCCCATTTTACAGAGGAAGAAACTTTCCTGGGCCCACATTGGCACTCCTATCCCATCAAGATTTGTACTATATATTAGAACTCCTCTATGGCAGTAATGAATCCCAAGCTTCTTCCTGAAACAAAAGCCCATTTAGAAAAAAAAAATGCTCTATTGTTCTGCTTTGTTTTGTGGCTTTGATTCATCAAATATTACAGTTTCAGAATGGAAAATGAGTATCACCCAGAGGGAAATGGAAAGCCTTGTGGTGGTGGTAAACAGGCAGTGAAAAATTGCAAACAGGAAATTCTGGAGAAAAAGTAGATGTAGGGATGTCATTGAAAAGCATATGAAAAAAACTGGGTTATGTGAAAGTGGAGAGTGAAGCCATATGACATACACTTTCTAGAGAACTCCCATGCTTCATTGGCATCCTCATGATGTTAGAAGAACTCAGGGAAATTCTCCAGTGCATTGAGTGAGCCACTATGGTGAACTTATTGGAAGGTATAGGAAAGAGTCACGCAGGATCTAAAGGCATGAATCAGATGCAAACTGGATGATTAGAAGGAATATCCACATTGGTGAGACCAGAGAACATTTTGCATGTGGACAATTTGATTATTCTTTATGAAAGATATTAGTATTCATGAGCAAAAGAGGTTTTATTTATCCTATGCAGTTCTGCAGGAAGCAGAAATTCATCATCAGAAGGGTCCTCAGAACCCCTTCAGCTCAATACATATTTAACTGGTCATCCTTTGTACAACCTTCTTGACAAATGGTCATCTAACATTCTCTTGGAAGACCCAAGAAAAGTGAACTCACTTTTTCCTAAAGCACACCCTTCAATTTTCAGACATGCTCTAATTATTGGGAAGTCTTTGTTTATATCATTCCAAAATCTGCCTTCCTGCCAAACTCACCCATTTTTGCTCATTCTGAATCTGAACAGAACAAGTCTGTTCACTTATCAACATGACTAAAAATACTCCAAGCCAGCTCTCAGCCTCCCCTCCCCTCCCTACCCAAGTCTTTTCCTCTTCTAGCAATCAACTGTTTCAATCCATCTTTGCAGGTCATGATCCTGAGACCCTTCCTCATTCTGCATAGCATCCTCTGCATATGCTCCAAATTGTCAATTTCCTTCACAAAATATGACTTCCCAAAATAAATACAATCCTGTGGATGAGGTCAGACCAGGGCAGAGTAGAGAGGGAACATCACTTTGCTAGTCCCGCACATTATGTCTCTATCAACATAGCCTAAGGTTGCATTAGCTTATTTTCAGTTTCCATGTTATTCTGTTGACTCATACTGAGTCTGCAGTTCACTAAAACCTCTAGATCATTTTGAGGCTAAATGCCGTCTAGCCATGACACAGGGAGGCTACTCGCTGGTGGAGCTATAAGAGCTATCCAAAGAATCTAGCTTTTCTTTTTGGTGACAATAGCCATGTGTACCTGGTCAAGTGTCACAGAGTGTAAATAAAGTCAGGTCGGATGACAGCATGGGACCAATGTTGTTTCTCTTCAAATAATCTCTATTACAGCTGAACTAGCTTTCTAGTGGTTATTTCTATGGGATGACCTATCTCTATCTCCAAACCCTTGTATGGGCTGGTTCCCATGCCTAGAATGTACTGCCTCCTCTTCTGTGCTTCTTGGAATACCTAGCTTCCTTCCAAGCTAAGCTTGAATGCTGTCCTCTGTAATAAGGTCTTTCCTGATGCTCTCAATTATTAAATTCTCTTTTCTTGAAATTACATTGTATACACTTTTTTTTGTCGTTGTTTTAGTCATTTCTGACTCTTCATGACTTCATTTGGGGTTTTCCCTGAAAATATACTAAAGTGGCTTGCCATTTCCTTCTCCAGCTCATTTTATAGATGAAGAAACTGAGGCAAACAGGGTTACAGTGACTTGCCCACAGTCATGCAGCTAGTAAGTGTCTGTGGTCAGATTTGAACTCAGGAAAATAAGTCTTCTTCACTCCAAGTCTGGTGCTTTGTGCATTATGGTGCCACCTAGCTGTTCCAGAATTTTTATTGCTCTGTATTACTTCTGAGGATCCATAGTGACCCCTGACATACACTGAGAGATATGACGCCATTTCCCTATTCTGTCCTCTGCCTGGTCTCTGCGCTTAATGTAAGCTATGTTTGGTTCCTACTTGCATACTTAAACCTAGGTTCTATCCATTAGCAGCCCAAATCTTTGACTGTAGTGTTCTTTCTGTCTGTCTCTCTTTTTCTCTCTGCCTCTTTCTCTTTCTGTCTCTCTGTCCCTCCTTCTCTCTCTCTCTCTCTCTCTCTCTCTCTCTCTCTCTCTCTCTCTCTCTCTCTCTCTCTCTCTCTGTCTCTCTCTCTCTCTCCGTCTCTCTGTCTCTGTCTCTGTTTCTCTCTTACAAATGATTTCCCTCAGGCTATTTCTTGATATTAAGCTGAGTTATTTACCATACCCTGCTGACCAGTCCTGACTTCTGGTTCCTGCCTCTTTGTCCTTCCCATTTCCATTACTTCTCAGGACTCAGACCTGACATTGACTCTGCCAACATTTTTCTGCTTCTGTTATTAATGTCCAAATTCTCACTTCAGCTCACAAATATTTATCCTTCACGGCACAGTGTAAAGTCATGATATGTGGGGGGAATCAAACAGCAACAACCAAGTGTAATAGACTTGGAATCTGGAAATATGGATTCAAATTCTGGGTCCTGACCCTTGCTTTGTGACCCAGGGCAAGCGCCCTCATGTCTCTGAGTCTCCATCTCGTCACTACTGTACAAAATGATAATGATACATAAACATTTACATATACGTGATATAGAAAAGTTACATAATTTTCTCTACCTATCACATAGAGCTGCCATGAGGAAAGTACTTTGAAAACTCAAATGTGCTGTAAAAAGATGCTTTCAAGTTATTGATTTGCTAATTGTTTTTTCCCAGCTGTGGACATCCTCCAATAATAAAACGCACACACATTTATTTAATAAACAAACAGGAAAGGGATCGGTATACATCAACATTTCCCTTGCAGTGAATTTCCCAAGGAGGAAAAACAGAGACAGCAACAAGAGAAATAGCAACCGAGACTCTTACGTTTCAATAGGGGACCAAGAAATGCTCTTGGGTAAAGCAGCATTTATACAGCAGACTTAGCGATCATAAGAGTGAGAACTCCTGAGTCAGCAAGTTCTCCAAGGGCACCACGTGAACCAGAAGTGCTTGTGAGAAGACACCAGCCTCAATGACCTCTTCCTCTCTTGCCTCAACCACTGGAGAAACAGCTGTTTCTCCTCCATTTCTGATTGGCTGGGCCCAGAACTACTCACTCAATTAAAAACAAAAGGCTGCCTCCCATCCACTCTTCACAATGCCTGGAGAACCGGCTGGGTTTGAAGTCTATAATGCTTATTTATTTTGGGTTTTAATTGCCGGCAGTCTCAGAAACATCAGTGTTATATATAGTGTGGGGCGCAGCAGAAGTAATTAAAATGCGGGGGCCCCTCATGATAGGCAGTAAAACACCAAGTGCAGGCTGTTTAAAGAGAATGTGCCATTGATTTGCCATTCGACAGACACAGGGTGGCTGGTGGGGGGAGGGTTGGCAGGGGAAGGGGGGAGGGAGACATTTAAACTGCCAACAAAAATTACCCTGAATGATAACAGTTAACACTTGGGCTCTGTGGGTACCCACAAACTGCGCGGAGCCTAGAGGGGTGAAAGAGAGAGAGAATACCATTGGTGCAAGCCAGTCTTCTTTAAACAACTACTTCATGAGTCTGTGTTTTTAAGGAAGAGAGCTGGTCAATAAATAGTCATTAAGTACATACTATGTGACAGGCATTGTGCTAAACCCTGAAGATGCAAAGAAAGGCAAAAGACAGGGCCTGCCCTGGAAGTCCACAATGAGACGAAGGGAGACAACCTGCAAACAAGCTCTATTCGGGATAAATAGGACGTAATCAACAGAGGAGAGGTTGAATTGGGGATTGAGAGAACCTTCCTTTAGGCAGTGGGATTTTAGCTGGGTCTTGAAAGAAGCCAGGAAAGCTGGGAGGTGAAAGGGGAGCAGGGAGAAAGTGTCATAGGCAGGAGGACATAACATGGTGTCCATAGGGCAGGGAGAGCAGGGAGAGGAGGCTGAGATACATGAGGACATAGACCTGATTGTTGGAGGGGACCCAGGAGGTCACCTGGTCAAACTGCTATCACTTTATTTATTTTTTAGAATAGTTAAATTTGTTTATTGATACCTTGTTTTCACCATGTATTCCTCTTGATTACCTGTCTCAGAGAGAGAGAGAGAGAGAGAGAGAGAGAGAGAGAGAGAGAGAGAGAGAGAGAGAGAGAGAGAGAGAGAAGGAGACAGACAGACAGACAGACAGACAGACACAGACAGACACAGACAGACACAGACAGACACAGACATAGAGATAGAGAGACACAGACACAGAGACAAGGAAAGAGACAGAGAGAGACAGAGAACACAGGTCCAGAAATGGTATGTGACTTACCCATGGTCACGCAAGTAGGAAGTACACCAACGACAAGTACTCACCAATAGAAGGAAGGGTCGTGTTTTGCTTTTCCCTTATCACAATCTTGATGTTCATTTTGACCAGAGCACAGACAAATTTAAATGTTGCATTTGGCACACAGGACTGGAAACTGAGAGCTACAAGGGACTTAGGCTCCCATCCAGTCCAACTCTTTACAAATGAAGAAACAAGCCCAGAAACATTAAGCCACTTTCCTAATGCCATCCAGCAAGGAAATGTTGTGGGAGGGAATTCTGAACCCAGATCCTTTGCCATAGTTCTTTCTGCTGTATCACATGCTGGGGGTGTTAATCTCTGGTAGGACTGGCCCTGGATTGAAGAGTTTGTCACCTGGAAACATCAGATAGCCCAATGAAACCTAGACAGTCATTCTCCCTGAGCTCTCTAGTAGGGAGGGAGACAATATGCAGATCTCAGGGAAATGGAAGCCAACGCTGCAGGGAGTGATTAAGCAGAGGACAACAGTCAATGAGGGGATACATAGTTAGCTTTGATGGGAAGAATCCCAAAGGATCTTGAATCTATCCATTCTCTTTTTGCCACAGATACTTTTCTTCTGGGACATGGGCATTAGGACTGACTTTGCGCATAGCTGAAGTGGGCAGCTGCCTACCTGAGGATCCTAAGCATAGATTTAGAACTAGGAGGACCCTTAGCCCAACTCTCTCCTCTTAGGAATGAGGGTCCTAATGTCTAGTGACTTGCCTGAGAGCACTCAGGAAAACATTTAGGAGTTCCAAAAGCCCCCCTCCCACTTTGCAGAATGCATGAAATTCCAGTCGTTACTTTCACTCCTGTGAATTAAGACTGTCCCAGAAGGTCCCTGATAAAGTGTACACAGGTTGCTCTTTTAATGCAGTTGGGTGGTGCAGTAGATAGGCTTGGAGTTGGGAAAGCCTGAGTTCAAATCATGCCTTAGAAACTTACTAGCTTTGAGACCCTGGGGCAAGTCGCTTAACCTCTCTGTACCTCAGTTTCCTCATCTGTAAAATAGGCATAATAAAATACTCTCCCTCACGGGTTTGTATGAGGATCTGATGTGACAATACTGAGCCTAAAAGTGTGATGTGTTATTGTTACTGCTGTGATTAACAATTTACTAGTCGCCTAGCAAGAATGAGGCTGCGAGGGAGGGAGACAGAAGACAGCTAGCCTTTATGTGGCATCATCTGGGTATTTCCATTGGAGGAGGAAGTGGTTCTTGCTAAAGCATTAGTTGGTGCCCAGAACATCTAGTGGGTGCTGGGGACAGAGGAGAAGAGGAGTCCCCCAACCCCTTTCCCATACCTTCAGCTTTGTAGTTTGGTTTGTGGCTATCTCTGCAAAGGATATTAGGATGAACTGGATATCCTTTGAGGCCGATTCTACCCTTGTAGAGGCCTTGAATCAGCAATTAGGAGAAAAGCTCCCCCAAACTGTAAGATAATAGATTCATAGAGTTCCAGGAGGAAAGTATAGCAGTCATTCATTCCAACTCAGTCTATGAAAGAGTGGTCAGGGGAGGGAGAGTGGGATTTGGAGAGAGAGATGTGGGGCTCAACCCTGTATCTTGCCATTTACTTCTTGATGATCAGAAAGTCACTTAACCCTGGGCCTTGGTTTCCTCATTTGTAAAATAGGAGGACTATTACCGGTGACTTACTTCAAAGGATCCCTGAAGCTTTCTTTAGATCTGTAAGCTAACAAAACATGGGCCTCAATTCAGCATAGCTAAAAAGTCCAAGAGCCTCTGTTTGAATACTAAAGGGACAAGCCAGTGATCGTCTCCTTGGCAACACATTCCATTGTTGGACAGCTCCAATGATCAGGAAACCATTCCCTATATTTAGCTAGAATCTGCCTCCCTATAACTTCCACTCTTCCTTAGAGCAGAATTAATTTCATCCACATTCATCTTTTTATATTCGCTGACCCTCTCTTTTGAAGCTGGATATAGAGAATTTACTTAATAGGAATCAAATGATTTTCTTGGTCTCATATGGAGGGTCCACCATGTGTCTCCTCCCTCTGTTTTCCATTCAGGGAGGATCTGGGCAGCTAATCCTTGTTTCCTGTGCCCCCATCTCATATTCTAATACTACTCACCGTATATCCAGTACATCCTCTGTTTTTCCTGGCTTTCCTCCCATTTGTCCATGGATAAGTCTCTTCTATCTCTGGACTCAGTTTCCACATCTATCCAATGAAAGGGTTAGAATAGAACAAAAGTCCCCATCAGTTTCATAACCTCAGTTTCATTAGTGTTTGGATGAAAATGATGATAATAGTGAAACAGAAGTGGAACTGATTATCTCTAACTTTACACAAGAAATTCAGTATTAGGTAGGTTTCTTCTACAAATTGCAGAATTCTATGAGTTCAGGGTCTTTAGACAGGTCCCACATTATCTCTGATCGCTCATCTACAACCACTGCCTTGTTCTTCCAAAGTGATTTTTCTACCATTCATGAGATTATTCCATGCTGCTCCCCAATTCCAGTCTCTTTACCTTACTAATCCCTTCTCCATGCAGCCACCAGAATGATCCACCTCAGTTATAGATTTGACTGAGAGACTCCCCTGTTCAAGAAATTTAAGAAACCCCACATTGTCTCTAGGAAAAACACACATGAAAAACGTCTCTGTTTGGTCTCTCAATCCTTTAACAGTCTGGCTCTAGCTTATCTTTTCCAGGATCACTGCATATCACTTCACTAACCACCCTCTATGTTTTAGCCACACTGGTTGAGTTGGTATTGTCATATACAACATGAAGGTTTCTCCTGCTTTTATGTTTGAAATGGATTCCTTCCCTACCTTTGACCCTTAGAATCTTGAACTCCTTTCCACTCAATCACCACTTCTTACATAGTTTTCTTGACCTTTACCCCAGCTGCCACTCTTTGCCAAATATTATATTTATTTATTCATTTACCCATTCTTTCATTATCTACCATCTATCTATTCATTCATTTATTTATTTTTGCACATGATGATTTCTCCAATAGAATACAGTCTTTGTAAGAATGGAGATGGTTTAATTTTTGCCCCCAGCACCAAGTACCTAGAACATAGTATTTATTACACATTGATTGGTTGGTTGCTCATGCCCTTGATGTCATGGAAAGAGAGAAAGGTTTGGAGACAGATGATCTGAGTTCAAATCCTGCTCTTATTATTTCCAATCTGAGGGGCTATGAACAAATGACTTCCCTCTCTGAACCTGTTTCTCATAATGTAAAATGAGAGGTTTGAAATAATTGAGCCCTAAAATGAGAAGACATGAATTATTTTCACTTTGGGCTTTGTACCTCCAGTACCCCACATAAAGCAAGGACATACTAAATGGGCAGATAGGTAGTACAGTGGATAGAGCATCAGGTTTGGAGTCAGGAACACCTGAGTTAAGATCAGGACTCAGAATTTTACTAGCTTACTGTTTGACTGTGGGCAAATCACTTCATCCTGTTTGCCTCAGTTTCCTTATCTGTAAGATAAACTGGAGAAGGAAATGACAAACCACTTCAGTATCTCTGCTAAGAAAATCCCAAATGGGGTCACAAAGAGTCGGACATGACTGAAATGACTCAACAATAACACACTTACTAAATACTTGTTGATTATTGACTCAATTAATATCCCTTTCAGTCCTAAACCTTATGATGCCATAACTCTTGCTGTAATCCAAATATGTCAGATCTGTGACATTTTTCTTATCCCTCACAAGAGACCCTGTGACACATATAAAATAAAAAAGTTGGAACAGGTGGCCTCCTGGTTTTCTTCCAGTTCTAGGCATATGATTTTCCTATCTGGAGACTCCAAGTGACTTAGCTTCTTTGGGGATCAGTTTCCTCATCTGTAAAAGGAGAGGAGTTGGATTAAACTATTTCTGAAATCCCTTGTGGTTCCATATCTACAATCCTATGATTATAATTGATGAAACAGGAAATGCAATGAGGAGAGGAAGGGTGGAAGAAAACTGGGAACCAAAATTCTGGTAGCTTTGGTTTGCACCAACTTATGAAACCCTTCTGGTGCCAACTCTTGGAAATGAAAGATGATGGTGGGGAAAGGGGAGGGTATTATTGAATAAACTGGTCATATTTGGCTTCCCCCCAACCTTATGTACAAAGCCTTATAAATCAGGGGGTCTTAACGGCTCCCTGGGGGAAAGCAAATGTTATTTCTTCTCTCCAATGCATAGCAAATTAGAAGCACAGTGCGTCCGAAGGCTCATTAGAAAATGTTTCTGAAAGGCAACACAGCCCATTAGGGTTCATTATGATCAGGGATTTTATGTTCTTTACATTGTGACTCCGT
This sequence comes from Notamacropus eugenii, assembly GCF_028372415.1. NCBI lineage: Eukaryota > Metazoa > Chordata > Mammalia > Diprotodontia > Macropodidae > Notamacropus > Notamacropus eugenii. Next base: position 47,213,717 of record NC_092873.1, read on the forward strand.
TGGTTAAGGGTTGAGTTCCGCTCTTGACATTGCCAGATGTTTTGGCTTAGCTGAAGACCCTGACTCAGAATTCTTGGAGGGAAACCCAGTTGGCAGCAAACAGTTTCCTGCCCCAAGCAGAGCCTCCAACTCTGTGGTCAGAAAGCTCATGATTAGTGTCTTCAGCACTCGTATTGCAGACAGAGCTTAGGTTTTTAGAGAACCCTTTGCCAGGTCTCCTGTGACTGACTCCAGTTACCTCATGGGGAGTGACTCCTGAATCCATTTGGTTCTAAGGGTCACTGGGGTAACACCTGGAATGCATGTTGTCTCCTCAAGCTTCTTTGTGACACATCACACAAAGTCATCTCTGTTGTTTGTGGCTCTTGGGCATGATACCAGCAGATTCCCATATGACAAGAGGGGAGGGTCGATTTACAGCTGGGAGAGATATTAATGACAAGCAAGCTCAGCTTCTTCATTTGTGTTTGGTTTGTCTGGGTTTTTAGATTTTTGAAAATTAAATCTCTTGGTTTTGAATTTGATGAATGAGAGACACAGAGATTGGAGGAGAGAGACAGACATACACAGAAAGACAGAAAGATAGAGACAGACAGAGAGACACAGAGATTGGGGAGAGAGAGAGAGAGAGAGAGAGAGAGAGAGAGAGAGAGAGAGAGAGAGAGAGAGAGAGAGAGGGAGGGAGGGAGGGAGGAAAAGACACAGAACGACACAGAAATTGAGGGGACAGAGAGATAGAGAGAGACAATGACACACAGAGGGAGACAGAGACAGAGAAACAGAGACAGACAAGCAGAGGCAGATTCAGAGATTGGGGGAGATAGAAAGAGAGACAGAGACAGGGAAAGACAAAAACACAGAGAATGGGGGAGAGAGACAGAGCCACAGAGACATAGAGACAGACATAGAGACTGGGGGAGAGAGAAAGAAAGGGAGACAGAGAGAGAGACAGAGACAGGGACAAACACAGAGAGGCAAAGATTGGGGAGAGAGACAGACAGACAGAGATAGAGACAGAGATGGGAGAGAGAGATGGAGAGAGATAGAGACACAAATAGGCAAGGAGAAACGGAAACACATTTTCAGATACCATGAATTGGAGTCCAAAGAAGGGCAAGGTGACTTGCCCAGACATTGCTGGGAATTGATCCCAGGTCTTTGGATCTCTGATCTCATAGACTGTCCTTGTATTTCGCTCCCTCCCTAACCTGTGGTGCATCTTTCTCTCCATGTTAAAGTGAGTCTCAAAGGAGATGATGCACGTGAAATTCTTTCCAAACTTTAAAAGTGTCACACCAATGCCTCTGGCATTGTTATCCTCATCATCCACTCACTGTCACTATTCTCAGAATGCGGAGCCCTGAGCTCAACTTCCAGCTCATTAATTATGTCATCATGTGTAAGTCTCTTAATGCCTCTGTGCCTTAATTTCCTTACCTGTAATGTGTAGACTCTAACACTGTCACAGTCTACCTCAGAGGAGCTTTTTTCATAGTCTAGAGTTGTGATATAATTAGTGTAAGAGAATTCCAGTGTGGAAGTTTACATCAGCACACAGGTCAGCAGTTCCTCTAACGTACAATCTTAGGGTATCTGCTGGACCACAGAGAGGTTATAATGTGCTCAGGTCCCACAACCAGTACGTGTCAGAGATGGGACTGGAACCCAGGCATTTCTGACTCCAAGGCTAAACCTTTAGGCACTAAAACATGTACCTCTCCTATAAACCTGCAGCTCTTTTACATTGCCAAATAGGTGATTATTATTCGAAGACCTTTATATCTATTGTAAACCTAGGATTGCAAGCATGTTAGAAAAGATAGTCATCCTCCCATTTTATAGGTGTGAAAACTGAGGTCTTCAAAGTCGTAGAAAGATTAAAAAACTAAAGATAAAGATAATTCTCTCCCTCTCTCCCTCTCTCTCTCTCTCCTTCTCTCTCTCTCTCCCTCTCTCTCCTCCTCTCTCTCCTTCTCTCTCTCTCTCCCTCTCTCTCCTTGTCTCTCTCCTTCTCTCTCTCTCTCCTTCTCTCTCCTTCTCTCTCTCTCTCTCTCTCTCTCTCTCTCTCTCTCTCTCTCTTTTTGTTTCTGTGTCTGTCTCTATCTCTGTGTCTCTCTTTATGTCTGTCTCTCTGTACTTCTCTGTCTCTGTCTCTCTGTCTACCTGTCTGTTTCTCTGTGTGTGTATGTTTGATTCTGTTTCTCTGTTTCTGTGGCCCTCTGTCCCTCTCTGTTTCTCTCTGTCTCCCCCCGCCCATCTCCTTTAAATGCATTATGGAAGGAGGCTGGTTGCCTTTAACAAGCCAGCTCCTTGTGGGTGGGTGCTCTTGAGAGCACCTTCTACATCATTGATCTTGTTCCTGCAGTGAGTATCCCCAGGCAACCGATAAATCTTATTCCAGTTCAAGAGACTTGGATCCATGTAACAAACGGTTACAAGGAAACTATTGCGGTGTTGGGGCTGTCTGTCCACTGAGTGATCCCTTGCTGCTGCCTGTGGGCCTTGCTTTAAAGAGCTGGAAATAGCAACATTGGAACTTTTGAGGCAAAGAAGCTGTGGATGGAGTCAGGGGGAGAGGAGTGTGTGCATGTGTATGTGTGTGTGAGTGTGTGGAGGGGGAACCTTAGCTTTAGAAATCGGTGTTTGAGCAGGGTTCCTTCCATCAGCAAACTGAATGCATGCATTCCAAGAAAGGAATAATTTATACTAACTCTTTCAGGAATAATAATAATTGCCCTCTTTTTTAGAAGATTGAAAATTTTTAAAAATTGTAATAAAATGTATGCTTGTTATTGAGCAAAATAAATGGATAGTTTCAGAAAAATATGTGGAAAGCAAAAAAAAAAAAACAGTAGAAGAATTGAGCAGAGGTTCATAACATCATTGACTCATAGTTTTAGAATTGGAGGGGAAATCTAAAGTCATTTAGTCCAAGCCCCAGGGAAGTTAAGTAACTTGAAAAGAACCCCTGCCTTCAATGGTATATCTGGGATTTGAACTTCTATCCATGGTGATTCTAGTTCTGACAGCTAGGTGGTGTAGTGCATGGAGTTCTGAACTCCAGATCAGAGAGAGCTGAGAGTGAATCCTGCATCAGACCCCTAAGAGTTGTGTAATCCTGGGCAAGACACTGAACTTCACTGTGCCTCAGTGTCCTTTTTGGTAAAATGAGATAATAACAGGCCCTGATTCTCAGGACTGTTGTGAGGATCAAATGAGATAACATATGTAAAGCACTTTGTAAATGTTAAAACACTATATGAATGCTCAATTTAATGAGGATGATGATTCTAACATGATAGCGAGGCAGCCGCAGTTTTAGATAAAAATATAGTGATGGATACATAGAGAGAAAGATTTAGATATGTATATGTTCATATGTGGGGTGTGTGGATCAAATATATATATTTATATATATAATATATACATATATTTATGTATACATATATAAAATCTATATGTGTACATACTCACATATATGCACATATAAATACATATATGTATTTACATAATTTTATGTAATTTGCATAACTTTTATGTAATAGATATAATATATATAATACACTTGTGTATGTATATACCTGTACATATTTACATAATTTTTCATAAGCCCTCATGACTAACAGTATCAAAGACCTTGGTCAGATCTTCAAATGTTATGTACAGATCTCTGTTCTGCTCCTGACATTTCTCCTGGAGTTGTCAGGCAGCAACCAACATATTGACTGTTCCTCAACCTTTTCTGAAGCCACGATGGCTCTCAGGTAGATGACCATCTTCCAGGTGAAAGATCATGATGCACGCTTGATGGATTTTAGATAACAGACAAAGCTGAGGGCAGAGCCAAGATGGTGGAGTAGAAAGACACACATACTCTAGCTCTTCCCACATAGCACTTAAAATACCTGTAAAAAATGACTCTAAATAAATTCCAGATTAACGGAAGCCACAAAATGACTGAGTGAAAGAGATTTCCAGCCTAAAGTAGCCTGGAAGGCCAACAGGAAAGGTCTATCACATGGAGCAAAGAGCACAGCCCACAGAGCACAGCTCAGCATTGGTCACAGTGCCGCAGGGAGAGGACCAGAACAGGTCTCTGGTGTGGAATCCTCAACAGCAGCAGTAGTTCTCAGATTCCTCTACCCACAAATGCCAAAGACACTCCAAAGGTCAGTGAAGAAGCTATTGCTATCGGGTGAGAAGGGAGCAGGGTCCTCCCTAACCCTGGCCCCAGGCAGTGGTGGCAGGCAGCACCACCAGCATCCATTTTTGGAGCTCTCAGCCTAAAGCCCCTGCTCTGAGCTGCTGATCTGGGTCTCAGTTCTGAGTGATGGTCCAGGGGTGATGAAGAATGCTGGCTGGCATGGTGGAGCTGGTGGAGGCTCTGGAAATGGAATTCTACTTGGAGATCCTGGGCAGAAAAACTTTGGTAGCTCTCAGACCAGAGTGCAGGCCAGGAGAGGAGTAAACTCCTCTCCCTTGATTGAGCCACCTTGGAGGAACTGAGAACTTACAGGTCCCCAGAGTATACCCCCCTCTTGACAAACTACTTTAAAGTCAAGTAGCTGACTGGTAAAATGCCCAAGAAAGGGGAAAAAACAAGAGTATAGAAGCTTACTTTCTTGGTGAACAGATATTTTCTTCCATCCTTTCAAATGAGGAAGAACAATGCTTACCATCAGAGACCTCCAAAATAAACATGCGATGGTCTCAGGTCATGGAAGAGATCAAAAAGGATTTTGAAAATTAAGTAAGAGAGGTGGAGGAAAAATTGGGAAGAGAAATGAGAGAGATGCAAGAAAATAATGAAAAGTGAGTCAACAGCTTGCTAAAAGAAACCCAAAAAAATGCTGAAGAAAATAACATCTTTAAAAATAGGCTAATTCAATGGAAAAAGAGGTCCAAAAAGGCAACGAGGAGAAGAAGGCTTTAAAAAACAGAATTAGCCAAATGGAAAAGGAGGTTCAAAAGCTCACTGAAGAAAATAGTTATTTAAAGATGAGAATGGAGCAGATGGAAGCTAATGACTTTATGGGAAACCAAGAAATTACAAAACAAAATGAAAAGAATGAAAAAATAGAAGATGATGTCAAATATCTCACTGGAAAAACCACTGACCTGGAAAACAGATCCAGGAGAAACTATTTAAAAATTATAAGACTATCTAAAAGCCATGATCAAAAAAAGAGTCTAGACATCATTTTTCATTGAAATTATCAAGGAAAACTGCCCTGGTATTCTAGAACCAGAGGGTAAGATAAATATCGAAAGAATTCACCAATCACCTCCTAAAAGAGACTCAAAAAGAGAAACTCCTATGAATATTGTAGCCAAATATCAGAGTCCCCAGGTCAAGGAGAAAGTATTGCAAGCAGCTAGAAATAAAGAATTCGAATACCATGGAAATACAATCAGGATAACACAGGATCTGGCAGCTTCTACATTAAAGGATTGAAGGGCTTGGAATAGGATATTCCCAGAAGTCAAAGGAACTGGGGCCAAAACCAAGAATCACCTACCCAGCAAAACTGAGTATCATACTTAAAGGGAAAAAAAAATGGTCATTCAAAGAGATAGAGGACTTTCAAGCATTCTTGATGAAAAGACCAGAACTGAAGAGAAAATTTGACTTTCAGACACAAGAATCAAGAGAAGCATGAAAGGTAAACAACAAAGAGAAATCATAAAGGACTTTCTAAAGCTGAACTGTTTACGTTCTTATGTGGAAAGATAATATTTGTAACTCTTAAGACTTTTCTCAGTATTTGGGTAGTTGGAGGGATTATACACACACACACACACACACATTTACAGACAGAGAGCACAGAGTGAGCTGAATAAGAAAGGATGATATCTAAAAAAAATTAAGGGGTGAGAGAAGAATATATTGCAAGGAGAAAGGGAGAAATGGAATAGGGCAAATTATCACTCATAAAAGAGACAAGAAAAAGCTTTTTTAATGGAGGAGATGAGAGGGGAAAATGAAGCTTACTCTTCACATTTGGCTTAAGGAGGGAATAACATGCTCACTCAATTTGGCATGAAAATCTATCTTACACTACAGGAAAGTAGGGGGGAAGGGGGACAAATGGTGACAGGGGGAGGATAGAAGGGAGGGCAAATAGGAGAACAGAGTAATTAGAAGTAAACACTTTTGGAGAGGGACAAGGTCAAATGAGATAATAGAATAAATGGGGCCAGGGTAGGATGGAGGGAAATATAGTTAGTCTTACACAACATGACTGTTATGGAAGTCTTTTGCAAAACTGCACATATATAGCCTATATTGAATTGCTTACCTTCTCAGTGGGGATGGCTGGGGAGGGAGGAAGGGAGAGAAGTTGGAATTCAAAGTATTAGAAAGGAATGTTGACAATTGTTTTTGCATACAACTGAAAATAAGAAATATAGGTAATGGAGTATAGAAATCTATCTTCCCCTACAAGAAAAGAGAGAAGATGGGAATAAGGGAAGGGAGGGGTGTGATAGAAGGGAGGGCATATTGAGGGAAGGGGTAATCAGAATGCAAGGTATTATGGGGTGGAGAGAAGGAAGAGATGGGGAGAAAATTTGGAACTCAAAATTTTGTGGAAATGAGTGTTGAAAACTAAAAATAAATAAATAAACACTAAAAAAAGATAACAGACAATGCTCTAGTGCCTTCCCAGTCACCAACAGAATGAAACAAGGCTATGTGCTTGCTCCCATGCTTTTTAGCATGATGTTTCAGCCATGTTGACAAATACTTTCAATGAGGATGAACACGGCATCAAGGTCATCTACTGCACTGATGGTAAATTCTACAAGGCAAGACCAAAGTTGAGGGAGTGCTGGTGTATGATTTTCAGTTTGCAGATGATTGTGCACTCAGTGTAGCCTCTGAAGCTGAGATGCAACAAAGTATGGATCAATTCTCTGCTACCTGTGCTAATTTTGGTCTAACAATCAACACTAAGAAAACACAGGTGCTCCATCAGCCACCATCACATCACTCATATGTGGAACCATCGGTTACAGCAAGTGGAGATGTTTTGAATGCTGTGGATAAGTTCACTTGTCTTGGTAGTATACTTCCCAGGGATGTACATATTGATAATGAGGTTGATGCACACATTGCCAGAGTTAGATCTGTGTTTGGGGGGCTCCCAAGGAAAGTATAGGAGAGAAGAGGTATTAGACTGACTACCAAACTGAAGGTCTACAGAGCCATTGCGCTGACCTCATTGTTGTATGCCTGCGAAACCTTTATATTCTACCAGCGCCATTCCAGGAAACTGAATAGCTTCTATTTGAACTCTTAGGAAGATTCTGAGGATCACCTGGCAGAATAAGGTACCAGACATTGAAATCCTTCCTGAAACTAAACTCCAAGTATTCAAGTTATGTTTCAGAGATCACAACTCCTATAGGCTGGCCACATTGTTTGAATGTAAAAAATGTGCTTGCCAAAAAGATTATTTTATGGAGAACTCACACAGGGCAAATGTTCACATGGTGGTCAGAAGAAGCGATACAAGGACACTCTAAAGGTCTCTCTCAAGAACTTTGGATTTGAATGTGCAACATGGGAGACACTGGCACAGGATCACTCAGCATGTTGTGCCCACATCAGAGAAGGTTCTGTGCTCTATGAGCAAAACAGAATTGAAATAGCTCAAGGGAAAAACACAGGATGAGCAAATTTAGAGAATCCATCCTTAATGTTCACACGGACTATTTGTATCCAACCTGTGGTAGTGCATTCTGAACTCACATTGGTTGACTCTAGAATAGTGATGTCATTTTGATCCTCTTTGAGAACAAAGAACAACCAACCAACCACATATTTACATATATACACACGTAGGTATACACATATACATATATACACATATACAATGTATTACATGTATATGTATATATCTGCACATATTTATATACATACACATATGTGTGTATATATGTATAGATATTGCACATATATGTGTGTGTGTATTTGACTTCATTCACTAAATGGCATATTTGATATAGATGAAAGAAAACCCAAAGGGGTGAACCATAGCAAATTTTGCTTCTCTTGATTCACCTGGGGACTGCCTTAGATTTTGAAATAGCATCTTATATCAAGAATCTGAAGGTGCCTGATGACATTGTCTCTTCCAGGTTTCTCATCTTACTGATGAGGTCTTATTTATTTCACAAAGTTCCCATAGACGATTAACGGTGGGGCCAAGATTTGTGTGAGTGCATACTCTGACCTCAACATGATCAACGAGATGTATTGGGTACTATTTCTAAATAGTGTTTAGAATTCTAAACTTAGAATTCCAAACATTGAATAAAGTACATCAAGGCTGGCTCTTATTCTTGACAGTTTAAAACAAACACTCCCATGGGGCATTTGGACAGCACCACATGGAACACAGCTTTTAGATGTCCCAGCGAACTTCATTCTAGTGTTAGTGGTGGGTGACTCATAGAACAACTTTTGTGTGTTATTGTGAAAGAAAGAAACATGCTCTCTTTGGGTATAAACAATTGAAGTCACATCACTTATAAAATGTAAAGCTGGCATTTCCTAATACACTTTACGGGCTGCAAAGTACTTTACACATTTTATCTCATTTTAGCCTGCGATAGGTTCCTTGCAAGGGAAGTGTCATAAGAATCATGTCCATTTTATAGGTGAGAAAACTGAGGCTCAAAAAGGCATAATGACTTAATCATGGCCACACAGCCAGTAAGTTCCTCTCTGGCTTCAAGTCTAATAATGCTTATTCTCTCCACTGCATAAGGTAGCTAACTGGCACAGTGGATAGACCTGTGAGTTCAAATCTTGCCTCAGTCACTTGTGTGACCCTGAACAAGTTACTTCACTTTTGTTGGTTTCCTCATCTGTAAAATGAGGATAGCAAATAGCACCTATTTCAGAATTGTTGCAAGGATCAGATCTTTGTAAAAACATTTAGCACAGTGCCTGCCACACTGTAGGAGTTAGGTGAATACTTCTCTTCTCCCTTCATTGATTAGCCATCACTCCATACTGTATCTCACATGCTATTAAGATGGAAGATAGTTTAATCTATTTTCTCATATAGTAAGAGCATTTCTCATGTAAGATCTCTTCCCTTTGACAGTATTCTTCAAGGACAAGGATGTTGTCATCTCTACCTTTTTGTAGCCCTTTGCCAGATCTATAACTAGGGTGGGTTGTCCAAAGCTTTGTCCCAGGCCTATCAGATTTAGAAGGGGTACTAAAAGTATTTTTAGTTCTTTAACATCATAGAAACAAGTTTTCATCTCAACACCCAGTTAGAAAGAATTATTAATGAAATTTGATCTTCATCAGCAACGAAGGACGAACACACAAAAAACAATTAATGAAATAGTACAGGATCAGATGGAGACTTCTTAACTCCAGAGGAACTCTTCCCTGGATTCATAGTAGCAGTAGCTTGATGCCCCAGGGCTATGTGTAGTCTCCTCCATCCCAAACTGAACTGAAGACACACATTTTGTGACTGCCCCTGCCCCCAAAACCAGCATCTAGTACAATAAATGTACAGCCATTAGATATTCGAAAAAGATGATAGGAACTTAGCTGGTGATTTCTTTAGTACAGGACTTCACAGATGAGGAAACTCCCCTTAAAAATGCAGATTGACACCTTTTCTGCAAACCATAGGCTTCAAGACTTGCCTTGACATTGACAGATTAAGTGACTTGACCAGTATACGACTGAAGAGCAACCTTCGTCTCCCTGATCCTCTATCCATGACAGCATGCTATTTCAACATCAAAGCATCTGCCTAAAATTCCACCCCAGAAGAAAACTGGATATACATTTATTAGGTGCTAAACTAGCTGTCTGGAAACAAGGTGGTACAGTGGATAGAGCACTGGGCTTGAAATCAGGAAGACTCATCTTCCTGAGTTCAAATCTGGCTTCAGATGCTAGCTGTGTGACCTCGGGCAAATCACTTAACTCTATTTGCCTCAGTTTTCTCATCTGTAAAATGACCTGGAGAAGGGAATGGTAAATCAGTCCAATATCTTTGCCAAGAAGACCCCACAAATAGAGTCATAATGAGTTGGATTTGACTGAAAGAAGAAGGGCTCTTTGGGTGCCACTTACCTTGTTTTTAAGATGAGGAAGGAGGTTGGATTAGATTCACTCCATGGTTCCTTCTATATGTTTATCTATAATCTTCTGAATGACTTGATTCCGTCTTTATTAATTTCTGTGTGACCAAGTCTGTGTGACCTTCTGGAACCTCAGTTTCTCTATCTGAAAAAATGCAGTGGTTAGGCCAAATGCCTTTCATGATCCCTGTCAATTCTATTTCCATGATCCTTCATGAGGATAGTTCTTTCTGTGTCTTAGACAGGGCTGTAGGATGAGAAAGGGCTTCTGACTTCAAATGAAAATCTTAGACGAAATAGATGTGGTCAAGGAGAAAATGATAAAATACATAAACTTGAATAAAATAGAAAGATGTGTGATAAAAGTGAAATAAGGTGTGTATATGTGTGTGGAGTGGGGGGGAGGAGTTGATTTACACTCCGACATATATCAATAAGAAAAGATGACAGGGATTGAGGCTGAGGAAGTGGATGTACATCCTATCCCTGAACTCATGAAAGGAGACTCAGAGTGTAGCAGGGGGAGCCGACATGTTCTCTGTGGTTCAAGGCTTTGATAAACTAGCATTTCTGCCTCTTTGGCCAGGCTCCTCATACCCTCAGAAGTCAGACTAACAGTTAATTTTGTATGAAGGGCTTGGCAGGTGTTAATGAGATCTGGGGGTTAACACCAATTTATCTCTTTTCAGCAAGGCTACCCACTTTCTGGGTAGAATATCCTGGGTTGGATCTCTGGTGGCCTTACCTGTCACTGATGCCCAGATTTTCCTTGGGATATTAACAAGAGGTTTGCTGGATGTCAGGTTCATGCTTTAGAAGGTCTCAAAATCAAGACTGCCCAGAGTTCATCCAAAGGGTCATTTGTCAATAGCTTTTTTTTAATGGATTGGAAGAGGGGGAAAAATTCTGGCAGTCTCAACTAAGGAGCGAGGATGTAAATCTCCCAAAGAAAACCAGCACAAAGGACTGACGCACTTTACAAGCTGTAAACCATGCTTTTATTAGCCATTTATGGGCCAGTTTTTTATGATGCAAGTTTAATATTAAACTATAAAGTTCACAATGCACTTATAAAGAGAGATAGACTTATTTAACTATTCTTGACTTCGTCGTCTGGCAAATGCAGGTCATTTGGAAGGCAGCCCCAACCAGTCGGGTCCACTTGCATTGTCTGAGACCTAGGAAGATTCTTTGTGGAAGTGGAGAAAGGCTTGCCAATGTTGGTGTATGGGCAGGAGGGAGCCAGCAATCTCAACCTTAAAAAGAACTGCACCAATGAAGAGGAGGTTGTTTTCCCTTTCACTTTCCCTGGTTGTGAGGCCTCCCAGAGATTTTGGATTTATTTAGGGAAAAAAGTCAAGAGAAAGCTGAACAATTCCAAGACTTCTTTGGAGTCATGACAACCCTGCATGGTTGTCTTGTATAATGGAGCCCTGGACTTGATGTCTAAAGACTTGGGTTTTAGAAAGGACATAGGTTGGTGAAATTTGATAAGAGAAATGAATTATTTTTGCATCCTGTTTTGACTCTTATTTTTTCCTTAAAAATTTTAAGTGATATATTTCTTTCACTTCAATCTCTTTTTCCAATACATCCTTCTCTCCTCCCCAACCCAGAGAAGCATACAAATAGGAGGGAGGGGGTTTCATCAACCCTTAATTCATGTTATTACATAAGTCCTAGAAAGTGATTAAGCAGTAAAGTAGGTTAATATTCCTACCATATCAAAATAGAGTAATAGCATGGGATAAAGTTTTACTATGTAAATGAGACTGTCTATTTCCTGATCCCTTTGTCTGGTACAAATGCCTTGGGTCAAGAAGGGAACATTGTGATTGGCTGAGATAATGTCATAACTTAGATCTAAATATAAAAATAATAAGTCAGTTTGGAAGGTTCAGGATTCTAGGACTAGAAAAGCTTTATGTAGGCACACAGTACTAGATGTTTAATAAACTCCATGACATAAATCATAAACAATATGCTAGTTGTTTTTAAGGTATTCAATTACATTTGAGCCCAACACTTTGGGTTTCTATTTAGAGCTCAGAGAGGTTCATTAAACCACAGATTTAGTGTTGGAAGGGAAATGAGATGTAATTTACTACAATGCCTTCACTTTACAGAAAAGAAAACTACAGCTTGCCCAAGGTCACATAGCTAATTCAGAAGCTCTAGGAGTTTGAAGCTAGGTCTCCTGTCTCTAAGTCCATTTTTTTTTAACCACCCTGCCTGTTCATTTCCAATGAACTGCATTTCTGCTCAATTGTCATTAAAAGAATATAAGCGAGTGATTGGGCAAAAGATGATATGATATATGACTAAGGATTATAGGACTATCTCTTTCCAAGATGCTTTTGGTGCCTTTAAAGACTAGGTAGAGAAATGATGAATGTCTTTACCAAGATGGTGACTTCCTTGAGCCTAAAAATTTCTCCCAGAATCTCAAGGCTCACAGCAAAGCACATTTCTGGACAAATATGTGGACAGATTGTCCACATTTCTGGACAAATGTCTATGGGAAGCAAGAGTGGAAGCTGAATGTTCTTTTTCAAAGCTACTCTGCCCATCACTCAGTGAGCTGTGGTTGAGATCCCTTCTTCTGTTTACAGAGCTCATTTCTACCAGGTAGTGATGACCGTCAGAAAATGAACATTGGTGCTTTCCACATTCACTGGCTCTCTCATTCTTTTCCAAGTCCTATCTCTGGGCTCATTCCTGCCATTGTGACAATAATCACTCAATCCACATAAAACACAAAGCATTTTGTGCTCCTTTCATTTAAAAGTGAGTAGTGAGTTCATAGTCCTTGGAGAGTGCTATCAATGCACCTGATGACCAGAGTTACCTGACCTATGGGCTGGTTTAGAGACATAGGACAAATTCAAATTCCTCATTTACAGGCAAGTGGGAGACATGGAAATTTTATTTATTTTACCTGACACTGGATGAGTTTTAAGCAGGATCTTTGGGGAAGATCATCTGGGCAGTAGGTTAGAAACAGTAACAATCACTAAAGCTGGTCCCTTTGAGGACATTCCTGATCAGAGCAGCAGACTTGTGAGCAGTCTAGGGTTCTACTCTGGGTTTTATCACTCTAATGAGATTGTCACTGGCTTCCCATTTTCCTTGGTGATGTCATAGTTATTAATGGACACCTTATAACTGTTGTCTTCAGCTTTTCTTATCCTTGGTCAAGTACAGTGGAAAATTGAAAGACATTGAATTTGGAGGTGACAGACAAATATAAAAGGTTATAGCATAAACAAATTGGAGAAGAAATTAAAGAGACAACCTTGAATAACCATGGATAGGGAAGGTCTTGGGGTGAGGAAGAAGCATAGAGATGATTCTAAATGTTGAAATGGAAAGTTCTGATTAAATAAAATTGAAAATTAGAAAGTAAGTAGTTCATTGGGTAAAAATTTTTGCAAAGAATTTCTCTGACAAATGTCTGATATCCAAGATATATAGGAAATGGATATGAGTGTAAGAGTGATAGTCAATTGTCCAAAATTTAAACTGTCCAAGTATATGTAAAGAAAAGGCAGTTTTGAAGGAAGAAAAGAAAGTTATCAAACAAAAACATTGAAACTGTTCTGTTCATCACTAATAATGAAAGACATGCAAATCAAAACCACTCTGAGGTTTTACCTTATACCCAACAGATAGGCAATGATAAGAATAAAAGGAAAATGAGAAATGCTGCAGAGCAGAAACACAGACAACAAGCATTTAAGTGCCTACTATGTGCAGGCACTGTGTTAAGTCCTGGAGATTCAAAGAAAAGTGAAGAGCCCTGCCCTCAATGGGCTTATAATCTACTGGTGGAAATAACATGCAAACAACCATGTACAAATGGATAAAGTGTCATACCTGTAATCAAGAAAGACTAGAGTAAAATCCGACCTCTGACACTTAATATCTTGACCATGGGCAAGACACTGAAGTTCCCTGGGTCTCATTTTCCCCTTCTCTAAAATGGCTATAAAAATCTTTGTAGCATTGTCCTAACAAGGTGAGTCTGATGATCAAAGATTATTATGTATGAAGAGTGACCTGTAAATTTGTAAGAAATTACATACATTTTAGTTGCTGATGCTCCATGATGGCATTGACAATATCAATCAAATTTATATTTCCCGTAGTTCCTAGATCTGAAAATAGCTTGCATTTAAGTGAATGGTGGTTGAATGGAATTAAATTGAGCAGGGGGATGAGGAAGGGAGAAGATGTCTTGGAAGAGGTGTTTCAGAAAATTCACCTTGTCAGTGGTGTTCCAGGTGTATTGGAGGTGAGAAAACCTGCAGTCAAGGAGAACAACTTTGAGGATGCTTCACTAATTGGAATCCTAACTAGGATATTAGTAGACATGGGAATGGAAGGGTTAAGCAGAGATATTTCAAAGACTTTGTAGGTTGTGGTAACTCACGGGTAATGACTGATCAGTAATGAAGGAAGGAGAAGAGGCTATTAGAGACAGGTTTCAAAGCCAAGTATATATGTGTCACTGACACTCGGTCTCTGTATATACACAGGATGACTTCTACATTGAATTATGTTTGCTTAGAGTTGGTCAGATCAGCCATGCCCCCAAAGAGAAAGATATTTAGAGTCTTGACAAAATTCTAGAAGACATGATTAAAGGAATAATCTGTGAGCATTTAGAAATGGAAATGGAGGCTATCTATCGAGTGCTGTTCATTGTCAGCCACCTTTCTGTAAGGACGGGCTAACAGGAGTCAATTCAGCTTGTATAATTCTGATGGTCAGTTCTAGGTTGGATTAAACCATTGTGCCCTTCTCCAAGACTCCAAGATTGCTGTGTCTTTGCTCTGGAGCAAGGACTGGAGATTGACAAAGACAACCGTGAAATAACTCCATTCAGAGAAATAAATATACAAAAGGAGACCCTAACACTGATACTGATTCAGTGCTACCCCTTCTTAACCTTAGTCAATCAATGCCTTGAATGTCTTCTACTCAATCAGTCAATCAGCAAACATTTATTAATACCAAGTTTGAGAAGTAAAGTGGCTCAGTGGATAGACAACCAACCTTGGAATCAAAAAGACCTGGAGATTTCTTCATGAGGAGTTCATAGGTTCATAGGTTTGGAAATAGAAAGGACCTTAGAGGTCATTGAGTTGAACACCTTCATTACAAAGATAAGGAACTTGAGGCAAACAGGAGTTAAATGACTTGCCCACATAACTAGTAAATATCTGAGGTGTGATTTGAACTCCCAACTACCTGACTCCAAGTATGCGTCTCTATTGAGTCTACCATGCTTTCATTCAATTAAATCAGAGGTCTGGTTAAAAAGTACAAGCACTGTGCTAGGTGCAGGGGATAAAAAGACAAAGTTCCTACCCTCAATAAGCCTGCCTTCCATTTGATGGAAGCAAAATGTCTACAGGTAAGAGATAGGGAGTGGCCCTGTACTTTCACTGATACTGGGAACTCCCAGATGAGGGAACTTCTCTCACCATTGTAGGTCAGCATCCACTCTGACTTAGAGTCTTTGAAAGCTCTTACAGCTTCAACAGACTCACCCAAAGTCACAGAACTAGTATATACCAGGAACAGGACTCAAAATCATGTCTTCCTGACTCTGACCCTAGCTCTCTCTCTACCATACCAAGCTGCCTCAAATAAAGGTAAATGTCTATAATGAAAGATCTCTCCATCCATTCAACAAACATCCCAAAGCAACTATTGTATACAGAAAATCCTATGCCAGGTACAGGGGAGGAGAGAAAGTTTAGATAAGACTGAGTTCCCACCTTCAAGGAACAGCCCTATGATGTACATGCTATTAATCTCCCCATTTTATAAATGAAAAAACTGAGACTTAAAAATTATTAAGTGATTTATGATGACTAGTTCTTGGTGATACAAGGCAAAAGCTCACCTATCAAAGCTGGGGGACTTAGCAATGGAATTCTGATGCTCACAGGGATGAAGATAACTGGAGAGTTGAGCCAGGGAAGGAGGCAGCTGGGAAGCAGTGTCCAGGGCTGGCATGAAAAATGGAGGCCCTAAGGGTTAAGTGACTTGTTTGGGGTCACAGAGGTAAGAGTCATCAAAAATAGGGTTTGAACCCAGATTCTCTGACTCCTGAATTAGTACTATTTCTACCGCATTCCCTGGCTCTGGAGTCAAAAAACTTGGGTTCAAATCTTAGCCCCACCTTATCATATCTGTGTGATTCTGTACAAGTCACTACCTTTCAGGACCCAGTTTGACTCCCTGACCTGCTATGTCCTTTCTGGCTGGCCATTCATATTTATTTATCCCATTCACTGGGATTTATTTATCCCATTCGTACTGTATTTATTCCATTCACAACAAGCTCTTTTCTAGAGCAGAATGCCCTCAGGGAAGTGGTTAAACTCTGGACATCTGAGGGCTCTGTCTATCCATTCCAGACCACTCCAATCTGGCAAGCCCTAATTTTTATACTTATAAACAAGCAATCACTTAGTGGCATCATAGATGCAAATAGGTTTCCATAATTACTTAAAATTAAATCCACAGCAGAAGTGGACAGGGCCAAATCCCACACTTAATTGATTACAACAGACTGACATCATCAATAAGGAAGGCGCCAAGGTCAGCAGCATGAGTAGCCAGCTCATATATTTCTCAAACTTGGTTATATACAAGTAACCAAATAAAAATCATTTCCTGCTGTTCAGCAACAGGGTCTAGAGTTGCTGAGAGAATTCCATTTGTGTAAAGTCTCAGGCAATCATTTCCTGAACATCCGGGAGAAAGGTGTAGAAGTTTCTTGGAAAGGGTTGGTTCAGGAATGAGGTCAATCTTTGGGCAGGAAGTAAGTGGATCTCATTCGCCTACAGAAGAAGCTCTATTCAACATCCATGTTGTTAGGGACATGGGATTACAGATCATAGAGATCGTCAAGGCCACTGAATTCAACTCTTTCATTTTACAGATCAAGAAACAGAGCTGCCCAGAGAATTTAAGTGACTTACTTAAAGTCACACAGGTAGTACATATCACAGTTGGAATTTAAATCCTTATCCTGAAAAAAAAGCCATTTCTTCCTTCCTCCTGTACCTGGAATGTTTGTAAGCTAAGTGCTAGGCCCTGCCAATATGTTCTTACTCCCACAGAATGTCTCCATAATATGAAACTCTCTCGTTATTTCATTATAATTTAGACACTGGCTGAGTTAAGATTGACCTTGGTGCCATCTAGAGTCTGAAAACACCTCATTAGCCTATTGCAAGGGTACCTAATCTTTTTGGAGATGACATGGACCCCCACCTATCTGGAGAAGTCTATGGCCCTTTCTTAGAATTTTTGATTTTAAATATATAAAACTAAATGCATAGTATTATAAGGGGAATGAATAATAATATTAAATGGAGTTAGAAATATAATTGTTTTGTCTATTTTTGAAAAGTTCATATATCCCAGATTAAGAATTTACAGGTTTTCCCCCAACCTCAAGAATAAGTCCAGAAACTCACCAAAAAGCTGTCTACTAGAGTCTGTTCCCTCTCTTAATGCTGAAAATATTCCCAATTGAATTAGATTTAATTTAATTTCTTGCTCAAGGGTTGTGGTTGGCCCATAACTGAAAACCTGAAAATTTGCCGTAGTCAACATTGTCCTCAGATAAAATGCCTAAGAATTCATGGGCTAATCTTTAATGTATCTGTTCCTTTTCCCATTTGCTGGGGTCTATACCTGCACTGATAGCTATTCATGACATTTATTTTATACACTATTGCTGTCATAAGCAGAGATTCCCTTTGAAACGGAGCCTTTGACATCCAAATTAGTCGCTTTGGAAATCTCTCCCTTTTCAAAGATCTATTGAGAACTCCTCTCATCTGGAAGAAGGGGAGGCAAAAGAAAAGAAAAGATTCATATAAAACCTTTGCAATCCTCTTTTATTTGCAGAATTGCCCAAACCTGTACTAGATGGAAAAAAAAATCCAGGAAAGGTTTTCCTGACATTTCATTCATATCAATAATTTCTAATTATCTCCTATGTCTCTGTGTGAGTCTGCTGGCAGCCCAGTTGGTATCATGCCCTATGAAACTAAATGCAGATGCTAGGTTTTCCGGTGAGGTTCAGTTGGAAGTAAATGAGTAAATCAACCTGGTGTTGGAGAGAAAAGTCTAAATGTTTTCTCTGTCAGAAGGAATCAGCACAGATGTGGGAGGGTCGCAATCTCATTAGCTTAGGAAGCTACTATTCCAGGTATCTGCCACAATGGTAAATGGGGTAAGGACAGGTGATTCCCAGTGGCTTTTCATCCCCAACAGTGAAATAGCTTTAGTTTGAGGCACATTGCTACATGATGATTTTGAAGATGGAAGGGTTGAAGTTGACCTTGTGTCACTGGGGAGAAAAGCCTCATTAACACTCAACAGAATGATCGAATCTTAGAATTTGGGAGCTGAAAAGGACTTGTATTCTAGTCCAGTTTATGTTGGATATGAATTCCCATTATAGCTTAACCGACAAGTGGCCCTCCAGTGTCAGCTTGATAGGATAAGGGATCCTCCGTCTCAGCTCTAAACGTTTTCTCTTCACCTCAAACTTAAATTTTCTCCTTTTGGATCTTGGTCCGGGGGAAAGAACTTCGACTTTAGAGTTAGAGATCTTGGATGCAATTTCTATTCCAGATGTTTGCTACCTGAGTGATCTTGGGAAAGTCACTTAATATCTATGAATCTCAGTAACCTTATCTGATTTATTAGGGGGCTGGGATAAATGACCTCTAAGGACCCTTCCCACAATAAGTTAATGATCCTGTGGATTTCCACCCATATACTGCTCCTGGTTCTGCCCTCTCTTCCATGCCACAGTCATTCAAATATTTGAATTTTCTCTTTTTGAAACTAAAAATTCCACCTTCCACAGATCTTACCTGGATCATCATCCCATACCTCACTCCAATTCCATTGCTAGCACCTTCTTACTGAAATTAACTTTCTCTCTTTGTATCATATTGTTTACATCTGGTCTCTCCCATTAGAATTTGATGTCCCTGAGTGAACATTTTTACCTTTATTTATATCCTCAGGACCTACTACATTGTCCAGCTTATAATAATAGATGCTTAATAAAAGCTTTTCTACTAAACATTTTGAGTTCCTATAGTTGATCCTCATTTGTTATGGACTCAAGATTCTTCCTCCTCTGGACATGCGCTAGTTGACTATTTTTCTTCTTGAGATATGGCATCCAGAGCAGTTCTCCATGGAGCAGTAAAAGACCTACAGAAAGGCCTCCAATACACAGGGTCTATCCCTTCTGAAAGAAAGGAAGTTTAACAGGATAAGGTGCAGAAAAGTTGCAATCTGCACTAGTGGAGGAATTACCCCTATCCTTAAGATCCTAGACTCATCAAAACACTGAAAATGAGGTCAGACAAGCCTTTGTTGGTGCCATAACCATGTGCTAATTACAAACACACTTCATTTAATCATTAAAGTAGGTCAGCCAGGTTTCCTAATTGTCAATACTTCCTTAGCTATTGCCTTGCATGTAAATTTGAATTGACTGTACATTTGAAAGAAATATGACTGCTTTTCTGTAAACATGGTCTATAATTCAGCTTAGCCACCTCCCTGCCCCTGCAATTAGTCTAAGCTACTGAGGGTTTATTATATCTATAAGCGTATAATTAAAAACAAAAACTCACTACCCCAAACCCCCTCTTAGTGAAATGAACTCTGCTCCTTATTATGTTAGGTTTCAGTTTCTGTTCCAAATTCATCCATCCTTGTGACAATAAGAATAGCTCTTGTTCACACAGAACTTTAAGATTTGCAGAGCACTTTACAAATATTATCTCAGAGGCTCCTAGATCTAGAGCCTAAAGGAAGCATCAAGATATTCTAGTCCAATCCTTGTCCATCAATTTATAGATGGGGAAACTGAGGTCTAGGAATTGGATTTCCCAAAGTCACCCACAACACATGTTAGAGTTTGAAATTTGAACCCAGAACTTGGACCCCAGAGTTATTGATCTTTCTACCACACTGCCTCTTATTCCTGGAATGCTCTCTGTCCTTGTCTCTACCTTCTCTGGCTTCCTTCAACATTTAGCTAAATGTCTGCCTTTTGTAAGAAGTCTTGCTCTGTCTGTCCTCTTTGTCTCTAATTTAATCTCTATGTATCTTGTATGGATGTAGCTGTTTTGGTCTCCCCCATTAGAGTATAAGCACCTCCAGGGCAGGGACTGCCTTTGCCTTTCTTTGTATCCCCAGCATTTAGCACTGTGCCTTGCATACAGTAAGCACTTAATAAAGGCTTATTGACTAGACTTGACTGTTTCTTCCTTTTGATTTCCATAAAGACATCAGGAGGTAGGTTGTTAACTGCATTTTACATCAAGGAAATTGAATGTCAGAGCTTTTAGGTGACTCATCCAGGAACAGGGAGGTAGTGTCTATGGAATTATGAGAGGCGGCTAGGTGATGCCATAGTGCTGGACCTGGAGTCAGGAAGACTCATTTTCATGAGTTCAAATCCAGCCTCAGACACTTACTAGCTGTGTGACCCTGAGCAAGTCACTTAAAACCCTGTTTGTCTCAGTTTCCTCATCTGTAAAAGGAGTTGGAGAAGGAAATGGCAAACCACTCCAGTAACTTTGACAAGAAAACCCCAGATGAGGTCAGAAAGAGTCAGGCATGACTGGAAAATGACTGAATGATTACAATGAGATTCTAATTGGTGGAGCACTCAAGGAACACGGGACAGCCTCTTCAAAGTCATGAGGGCAGGAGATGAGATGTTGGGCTCAGGCATCAGCCAGTATACCACTGTGATCGAAACAGAGTAGCTAGATAAGTGGGAATTGTGTTACAAAAGAATGGGAAGATCAATTGGAGTCAGATTGTCGGGGCTTTCATCTTCAACTTATGGAAGTCATCATGTAAGGGTGAGAGGAAGAAGGCAAGTAGAGGTAGGTGGTTGAGAGGCACTGAGGATTCACTTTTTTGTATTTTGTTTTTATATTCATTCATTCATTCATTTACTCACATGTCTGTTTATTCATCTAGCTATTTATTTATTTATTTTGGTCAGCCTAATAGAAATAGGAGGTTTGCTGCTTCTTTGGAGGAAAAGTAAAATCTAAGCGAAAAAAAATAAGATTTTGCACAGTCTGTGTCTGATGATCAAGACCGAGACATGGGTACATCCAGTATGGTTTATAATTAGGAGAATGACTTAAATAGGAGAATGTTCTGCTCTTGTCTACAGGTTTACAAAGATGAAATTAAACTAGGGCTTTCTATTGCAAAACAATAAGGAAATTGAAGGCCAATTATACCAGCTCATCAAAAAAGCTGGTGAACTGGAGAAGATTTTGCATTTCTGAGCAGAACGACTTTTCAGATGAAAGAACTTATTACAAGAAATTGAGAACATCTGTGCCATCAAAGACGGAATGTGGTGAATAATTGGACAATCATAGACTGGCAGCCATTTGAATACGCGGCTGTTTGTAAAACCCCTCGTTCCTGGGTGGAACTAAGGGAAGTGATCAAAATTCAACATTTAGAGAGGATTCGACTTGGCTTATTTGCTCTTGGACTTCTCCCTGGCTGCTACTTTAGCTCTGAAAGAAATCTGCTTGTTATTTTTTTCATCCTGTTTGAGTATTTGTCATGAAAACAAGGGCATAATATAACAGGGGAGGCGAGGGATTGATGACTAAGATTACTCCCTGGTTTAATTTTCACCCTCTGTCCTTCTAGGATGAAGACAGCAAAGTCATTAACATCTTTTCTAAGATTCACAGGATCACAGGATTTAAAGCTCGGTGGGGCTTTAGTGGTCATCTAGTTTGAGTATCTCATTTTACAGAGAAGGAAACTGAGGTATAAAGAGATTAAGATAGATCAGAATTTAAGAATATTTTAAAGGACCAAGTCAATTTTGGGCATCAATTGCTTCACCTTATGCTTCTAGTGTTAAGTACCTCGCCCAAGGTCATGCAGCTACTGAGTGGCAGAATGGGGAGTCTCCCTTGGAAACAACTTCCCTTAATCATTTGTGTCCTTATTAGCATCAGGATAACCTCTTATGCTATATTCCCATAGTGGTCACACACATTTGTGGTCACACAACACTCTTGATTCAATATCTCAAATGACCTTTAGTGAATCCAGAAAGTTCTGAGTGTCATGGGACTTCAGAGGTGATGTAGCTCACTCAACCTCTTCCTTTCCTTGGGATGACTGGGGGGCAGAAATCCTCTCTTCAAAACACCAGCTGAGTGGTCAGCCAGTCTGCTTGAGGACTTCTAGGCAGAGGGAGCCACCACCTTTCTCAGCAGCTAATTCCACTTCAAGACAGCCTTCGTCATTAGCACAGCTATCTTGGAGTGGTCTAAATCTGGCTCTTTGTGCTTCATTGTTCCTCTTCCTTCAAGGACCAAGCTGATGAGGCGAATAACTCTTCTGACTGACAAGGCTTCAAATTCTTGATGATCACTACCTTATTCTCCCTCTGTCATATCATCTTCTCCAGTCTAAACATTCCCCTTTTATTCGACTGAGCCTCCCATGGCATAATCTTGGGGCCCTTCATTTTCCTTCTTGTTTTCCATCTGATGGGCTATAACTTGTCAATGTCCTTTTTTAAAATATAGTTCCTTTTGCTGAGATAGGGAGTTATGGGTAGAGAAGCTCTGCATATAAAGTCAGGCTGGTTTTTCTTTTTCTTTCTCTATGTTGGTTTTATCAAACTGTTTTTTCTCCCTCACTTAATTCTTTATTAAAATGAATGACTCTCTGGACACATTAGGAGATAGAGATCATATAAAAACAAAAGATCTTGATAAAAGTTTATTTGAAATTAAATGTGATGGCTTGAAATCAAATGTAATGCTGAAGATGAATTCTGATTGGATCAGAGCACAGTAATCCTATTGTCTTCTTATTCTTGAGGCTAAGCCTCTGCTGAGAAAGCCAAAGGTTCCAGTAGGCTTTTTTTTTTGCCTGTTACATCACAGTACTGTCTCATATGGCATCCATGGTCCACTAAGACCCCTAGATTTTTTCCAGAAAAATTGCTTGGATGGGCAGTCATAAGTGTGCCTTTTCCCCTTTGCTGGGAATCAAGTTCTCTTATTATAAAAATTCACCGCATCATGCCCCATTTCCCTTCCTCTTCCAACCTGCCTAAGACAGCATTGTTGCTGGGGATGGGGAATAAAGGCAGGAATTATTTTGCTGAAGTTCAGTAGGTTGATTCCCTATTTTGATCTCCTTGAGGGTTGGCAGCTTATCATACAGTGTTCCGTGACACATCTCACCCTTACCCCATTAGTATGCCTCCCCAAGATTTATAGAAATCCATGTATGACCTCTTTCTTCTTCAGAGAATCTGGGATTTGTGTTGCTCTATCTTTGAAGAGTCAGGGACTGGTCACCAGCACACAACCCTTCCCCTAAGCTGGCACTACCAGGGACTAGTGCTCTCCTTCGGAAGAGCTTATTAGTTCCGAAATAGGGAGAAGAGATTGGGGAGGATCATCTTATCTAGTTAAAGGGGAAAAGGTTGTTAAAATCAATATGACCCCTCAAAATAACGTGCTTTGTCTCATACCTTGCTTCCTCCTTGAAGGCTGTTGGTCTCCTTTTGTAGACCTGGGCGATTTGAGTGCAACTGGGCAGCATTTGAATACAAGTTCTAATAACCTAAGGTTCAGTTTTGGTCATGGAGAAAATATCTCAAACAAGAGACAAAAGGTTGTATTTCAATAAAAAGTCAATGGGAAGAGAAATTCCTTCCATGATTTCAAATCCTTGGCAAATGTCTTAGTTCCTTCTTCCTTGATTTCTGCTTTCAGGAGAGTTAAAGGTGCTGTTGTAATCTAGCAAGAGTCTCTTGTAAGAAGGAGATCCATAGAAACAACCAGAATATGTTATAGGCACATTGGATTAATGAGATCTGCTTCTCTGGGGTTTCTACCAAAGCTTACTTTGGGCTGTTTGATCAGTCTTCATTGGAACAGAATAATTTAAAGGAAAAAAGCCATTTCAGTCTGTGAGTTTCTCACATCCCCTGTTCATAGTTTCATCATCTATAAAACAAGAGGGTTGGACAAAATTTCTTCTTAGGTTCATTCCCACTCTAAATCGATGATCCTATAAATGATCACTACCCCAGGCTTAAGTTTCCTCCTTTGTAAAATGAGGGAGCTGAACTGAGGCCCATTTCTCCTCTAGATCATGATCCCATGACTTCTCTGTGCCTCAGTTTCCTCATTTGCAAAGTAAGGAGATTGGACTAGATGTCCTTGGAAGTCTTTTGCAGCTCTAGATATGTAATTTTTGTGCTAGCTTTCACTTGCTAATAGATGCCATACTGGGGAAGGAGAGTGAATGTTCTCAATACTATGAAATTTGGCCCCCTGGTCCAAAGCCCCTATGAACACATCCTAGTTATGACTCTGACATCTATCATGTGTGCAGTTGGTGTTGGGGATACACAAAGGAATGAGACATAGCCCTAGGCTTCATGGAGTTTATAATCCCTCATGGATTATTATTAGCTGTTGTTCAGATGTTTTTCAGTTGTGTCTGACTCTTTGTGACCCTCTTTGGGGTTTTCTTGGCAAAGATACTGGAGTGTTTGGTTATTTTCTTCTCCAGCTCATTTTTTTTCAGATGAGGAAACTGATGTAAACAGAGTGAAGTGACTTGCTCAGGGTCACATAGCTAGTAACTGTCTGAGGCTGGATTTGAATTCAGCTGCCTAAACCTATGGGACCCAAACCTTGAAAAAAATCATCTGATGAATGTTGCTGACAATTTATCTATTTAAAATTCACATAATGAGTGGGTTTTCTGATGTTTATGTCTCATGCAGCTACCTCATGGCGATTTACTTTGGAATGGATATTGTGATAGGAAGGTCTAGGACAAGGAATATCTAATACTTACACACCTTTTTTCACTATCATCACACTTGATCCATATGGGAAAATAAGTATGGCTCCATTTTACAGATGAGGAAAATGAAACTCAGGGAGGGAAAGCGATTTGGTCAACATTCCAGTGGTATTTAAATGGAGGCAACTGTCCCCCAAATTGTTACACTAATGCATGCTCTCCCTACTACTCTCTATACTTGCTTTATGGTAATGGTAAATAGAAGGCGATAAAGTGTGTTGGAGGGGATTCAGAAAAGAGTCTTTTGAGTTGTCTGTTATAGAATATTTTTCTTGGATTAGGGAGTTTGGACTGGAGCCAAATAAACAGTAAAAAGACCCCCTACAAGGTTGCCTGGGTTAATGAACCACTGCTGCTCCCTAGCACAAGTTACCAGAGATGCATTCTGAGTATCACTGGATTTGAAGTCAGAGGAACTCATTTGGAATCCTTCCTCTGTCACTAATGAGACTGTATTTCCTTGAGAAAGTCCCTCACCCTTTCTAGGGTTTAGATTATTCAGTTTCTAAAACAAAGGAACTGAATTTGATGATGGTAAGATGATTATAAAGCAGGGTGTGTATGTCAATTCAAGTATGGAAGACCAGATCTCTCGCCATTCCCAAGTTAGTTTCCTTGCTCAATTTTATCCAGGGTTCAAAGGCTGTCTAGTGATTACACTCAAGAACATATTAAAAAATTACCAAAAGATCAAACTCTCTCTCCCCCATCTCCTCTCTCTTTTTTCCCATTTTAATTACCTTTGACCTCCACTGAGTGTATAAGAGATTTGAATTCACCTTTGGGCACTGAGATGATCTAGAAGCATAGTTAAATAGGGTTAATTAATTTCAAGTCTTTATTACAAAGCAATGGACTTGTAGAAGGGCAGAGTTGGAAAGAAACTGAGAAATTTCCCAGTCCAATTTTCTTATTTTTCAAATGAAGAAATTGAGACCCAGGTAGGGGAAATAACTTGCCAAAGCTACACAGCTCATTGGTGGCAGGACTCAGGCTAGAACAAAGGCACCCTTTCTTCCTACTGAGGGTGCATTATACAACCTTTATCATGTCATACCTGGTACTGAATTAAAATAGTTTCTGATAAATCCCATTTTTTCATTTGTATATACCAAAAAATCCATCCAAGAGGAATGTTAGAGCCAGGTCATGATGTTTCTTTGAGCATGCATGCCTTCTAGCAGGAGAAAGAAGAAAATTCAGTATATAATGCTCATATTTTGTAGCAGAAAAAACACATATTGCAAGCTGTCCCTGGCTACTGCCTAAGAAAAAATGTTCAATTTCCCTCTTGTCTGGATCATTTCCAGCAGGCTTTGGTGTCAATGAGACCTCTTCTCTTCTCGGTAATCCTCTTCTTGGAATAAGATGTTCAGGCTGTATTTTTATTTCATATGCTTGCCACAAGTTGTATGCTTATAAAAGAACCTCTCTGACTGTGGATCATAAAATGAGAAACTTTAATGAGAAAATGTGCAAATACTCTTGGAGGGGTCCCCAGTCTGTAACCTATTCCACAACACTGAGAGTCTGGCAAAAGGTATAGAGTCACGACGGAGGCGGGTGAGTTGACTGGGGCATACTTGAAAGGTATGATTGGTCACATGTCAAAGTTTGGCTAAAGCAGTCTCATGTTTTGACCATTTACATTGGGTGCACAGACCCAATTGTCCTAGAGCAAATCTTAGGCAAGCTCATACACGTGATGATGATGATGATGACGATGACGACTTCGAAGATGATGATAACAGTGATGATGGTAACTAGGGTTTCTATAGCATCTTAAGGTTTGAAAAGTGCTGTACAAACACCGTCTCAGTGGATAACATAACCTAAAACTCTAACGTCCTTACAGTGACTTGTGAATGATTCCATCTAGCTTAAACTTCCTATTCATTCAGTCATGCAACAAACACAAATGTATCCACTGTGTGTGGAGATCTCAGGTGCTGAGGCTGATGCAGAGTTTATGTAAGACATTGTCCTTGTCCCCTTAGAGCTTACAGTGTACTGGAAGAATCAGATACAAACACAGATAACTAGGATTCTCAGTGATACTCAGTGGGGGAGTTCACTGAACTGATACCTGGGTTCCTATATAGTAGCTAGGTGGTGCAGTGGATAGAGTGCTGAACCTTGGAGTCAGGAAGACCTGAGTTCAAATCTGGCCTCAGACACTTACTAACTGTGTGACCCTAGGCAAGTCACTTCATCTGGTTTGTCTCAGTTTCCTCATCTGTGAAATGAGCTGGAGAAGAAAATGGCAAACCATTCTAGTACTTTACCAAGAAAATCCCAAACAGGGTCATGAAGAGTCAGATATGACTGAAACAACCAAGCAACGTAAATACCTATATCTCACATTCCAGACACTGGACTAGGCGTAGAATTGGATAAGAGGAAACAATCTGGATTGCATTTGGAAAATTTCATAAGACTTTCCATGATCCTACCTACTCCCTGAAACAAAGACTCTTTTAAAAAATATTAATCTTCTCCAGGTGATGCTGAAAGATTATGAATCATGAAGCATCATATTTTTGAAAGAATCAAAATTACATAGTCCAAAGAACATTAGAAAGATAAATGGGGAGTGAGTGGGTGAGACTGGGGCATAAATAGGTTATAGTTCATTACCAAATATGACTTTTATGTGGGAAGTTACATAAACTATACCATCCAGGAAATATGGTATCGGAAACAGACATAGGTAGTTCAGGTAACAAGCATAACATCCCCATATCCAGGAGTCATTTTTAAAAAAGTATTTGTAACATTTTATTTTTCCCCAATTCCATGTTAAAATGATTTTATCATTTGTTTATTTTAAACTTTGAGTTCCAAATGTTATCCCTTCCTCCCCTCCACTTTCCCTGAGATGCACCACAAACTATTAAAAACTGGCTACACATGGGGTTGACCCCTTTTGGAGGATTAACGGGGAGGAGGACACAGACAAAAGGCATAAAGGATGAGAAGGTGAAGGCTGTGATTTTGCCATTGAACAACATTCTAGAGATCACAGATCCATTGGGTGATGAGCATAAGGCTGACACTAGTGCCCAAATATCTATGAGAGATCTAAAACACTGATGTGTAAAGTCAGGAGGTGAAGATCACAGCAGGATTGCTGGACAAGATGGCATTACAGGTGAAAGGTGAAGAAGGTAAAGGAAGATATTCCAGTAATTGGGAAAGTACCAGAAAACACAAAGGGACAAGAGAGTGGAGGGTCTCTAAGGTCCTCTCCTACTCTCAATCAATGATCTCATGTTTGGGGGATGCAGAGGGATCTGTGGAGAGTGGAGAGGTAAGGATGCATGGTAGGCCTAGAATTATGGGAGACCTTGGAGGCAGATTATAGAGGGCTATGAATGTCAGGCAACAGAATCTGAATTTGATGTAGTAGTCAAAGGGGAGTCAGTGAAGATTTTTGAACAGAAGAGAAGCATTTCTGGATCTAGGTATAAAAAATGTTTCTCTGGAAGCAGTATGGAAAATCAATTGGAGGGGGCGAGAGAGGAGGAAGAAAAATGTTCTAGGAGACTATTACAGGAGTGAAACCATGGGAACAGAGAAAAGACAACAGATATGACAGTTGCTACAGAAGTGAACCTTGGGAAATAGACATGGGAGGCGAGGTTAAGGGAAGGGAATTCCCAAGTGGGCATTCACAAGTCACTGTAAGCACTCTATAGTTATAAAAATGGGAAATGGTTATATATTTTACAAAAATAATGAAGACAAAAAAGGAATGGGATTAGGGAAAGAGATTACCAGCTCAATTTTCTGAATGTTATAGGTTACACAAACAGAGATGCAGTCCATCTTTGGGTCTCAGCTTCCACATCTATAAAACAAGAGGGATGGAGTAAATGACCCTTGAGATAATTTCCAACTCTAGGCCAAAGATTCCTTGATTCTGAGTCCCTTAACCAACCACTTAATCAGTTTTCTTATCTGTAAACATGGGGTTTGGGATAGGAGAGCTGTTCCAAGTTGTCTGTGAAGTCCTCTCCAGATTTTAAGTCTATAATTTTATGATATTCATGGCTATACTCAAAAGTACAAATTCCTAATTTTGTATCTTGTGGCTAAATTTTGAAAGATGAATATGTCTAATGTGTGGCCATATCACTATGTGCCTGAAATGGGGTGGAGCAGATCCTGGGAGATGAAGAGGTCAAGGAAGCAAGTGGTTAAGTTGCTTGAATATTGAAGATCTCACAAATTATTGAAAGAATGAGGTAGAAAAGAGGAACATAAGAAAGCACTAAATCATGAAGAAAATCAGAGAGATGACCTACATAGGTATATGATAAGCCAAGAAGGAGGAGTGGAGGATAAAGGGAAGATTTTATGAACCTCAAAAAAGGACAGCTCACTGAGAGACTCAATTCAATTCAATGAAATCTGTATTATATATTTACCATATGCAAGGTAGTGTGCTAGGTAGTGAGGACATAAAGACCCCCTCTGCCCACAAAAAATATCCTGCATCCAAGGAGCCTGCATCCTACTTGGAGGATGCACCATTTGGGGATATAGTGACGTACAAAATGATTTGAGGAAGGAAAGGTTACTAACAACCAGGGGCACCAGGAAATACTTGAGTTTCCATTATGGAAACTTCAGAGATAAAGAAGGCAGAGAGACTTGTCATATTTTGCTTCTGTTTCCTCTGCCAGGACTGACCTTTGAATTGGAAAGAAGAAGACAGAAATATCTAATACAGAGTGGATACCCAAGATAAGTAAGGAGATAGTGAGAGGGTCCTCAGCTGCCCTTGACAAAGCTGAGTCACCTGGCCCAGGTGAACTACATCCTCAAGTGCTGAAAGGACAAGCAGATGGGATTTGTAAAACCACTGTCTGATATTTGAAAGAGCACGTGGAACATGAGGGACATGAGGGACAGAGAAGGGCAAATGTTCCAATTTTTTTAAAGAAAGAGAATGAAATCTACAAACACTAGACCAATGAGTATGACTTGAATTCCTAGAAAAATTCTAAAACAGATTGTTAAAGACCTAGCTAATGAGTATTTTTAATTGAAGCAGTGATCATAGGTGTCAGAGTTAAGACCCCCCCAGAAATGGATAAACAAGGCAGAAAATTGGGCAGAATACGGGCAAGATGAAATTTTAATGGGGATGAAATGTAAAGCTTTAATATGAGTTCCAGAAATCAATGTTGTAAGTACAAGATGATAGAGACATGGACAGACAGAAGGTTATCCAATCCAATCCAATCCAGTCCAATAAACATTTATTAACCACATACTTTGAACCAGGCACAGGACAAACATTCACATGGCATCCAGAAGAAGAGATACAAGGATACTCTCAAGGTTCCTCTTAAGAACTTTGGAATTGATTGTGTGACATAGGAGACACTGGCACAGGACTGCCCAGCATGGTATGCCCTCATCAGAGAAGGTGCTGTGCTCTGTGAGCAAAGCAGAGTTAAAGTAGTTCAAAAGAAATATGAGATGTGCAAACTTAGAGAATCTACCCCAAATGTTCACATGAGCTATTTGTGCCTGACCTGTGGTAGAACATTCAGAGCTTGCATTGGTCTGATTAGCCACAGTTAGACACTCTGTAATTTGACAGAGTGATGTCATTTTGGTCCAATTTGAGGATGAAAGACAGCAACCAACCAGTTAAGCTGGTGATATAATTAATGAAAAGACAGTCCTTGCCTCAAGGAGCTTATAATCTAATGGGAGAAGACAATACACAAGAGACAAAAGATCTTTCTCTGGAAGAGGTCTGAGGGTATGAACTGACCACAAGATGAGTGTGAGTAGATGGTACAATATGGTGGCTAATGACATGTTCGGCTGTATTGAGAAGTATAGATTTAAAGAAAAGGAGATGACAGCTCTTGATTACTCTCTCCCTTACCAGATCACATCCAGATGATTGTGCTCATTTCTGAGTGATATATTTTAGGCAGGGCATTGATGAGTGTCCAGAGCAGAGCAGCCAGGATGGTGAAGGACCTTGTATTTAGATCATGAGATCATCGATTGAAAGAATCCACTGAAAATGTATAACCTGGAGAAGATATAATTATGTTCACCTACTTGACAAGCCGTCATGTAGAAGAGGAAGCAGATTCTCAATTTGGCCCCAGAGGGTATATATATGCCTATATATTGTATACATATATACATACATACATACATATGAACATGTATATACATATGTATACATATGAACACAAGCACACAGCTGACTTCCATTCTTGGATAATGAAATTGCCTCTGCCAATGCAGCATATCCATATCCATATCCACATCCACATCCACATGCATACACACGTATGTTTATGTATACACATACACACAATGCATATATGTGTATGTATACATATATATGTATGTATAGATATACTATATACACCTATATAGGCATATAGCATGCATAAAGGTATGTGTATTATATATGAAGATGCTATATACATAAAGATACATGCACACATATATGCACACCTATACACACCTGCCTACATAGGCATGGGCGCATGTATATATTATGCATATCTACATACATAGATACATACATATATACCTGCATTGGCAGATGGAATTTTGTTATCCATGAGTTCCCGCCACCGATGAAATGACAGATCTGGTATTTATCCACCATGATTTGCACAGTGCCTGGAATCTAGTAGGTACTTAATGAAAATCTATCGCTTTGATTGATTTGGAGAGGGATTGAACCAGAGCCCTCTAAGACCCACCCACTCAACTTCCAGCCCTGCAGACAGCTATCTGAGTCACTGGGGATGGGAGCCCAGTTTCTTTGTCTATGCCACGTGACTCCTGGGAGGGGTGGGTGGAGGGTGGGGTACTTTGGGGTGTAGAGGAGGAGGCCTCCCCTCAGCTCTCTGAGAGGTGGATTCTGGAAGCAGGAATTTTCTCAGCTGTCCTGGTTTTCATGGCTAGCTCCATAGCCATTCCCTCTTACCTTGATACAGGGCAATATAATAACCAGCTTTCAGAAGGACAGACAGTATAATGAATGGATAGTAAAACTCACTCATAAAAACAGTGGAGTGTGTCTCAGAGCGTGTGTGCGCTATCCTCTCTCGATTTACTACTCAGCCAGCTTTGCATTTTCATATAATTTGCAAGTTTCCTATTAAAAATAAGCATTTAATGTGTGTGCAATTAATTTTAATTTTTCCTCTTTCCCCCCTCCAGGTGATAAAAAAAGAAAAATAATTCTTTTTACAGCCGTGACAGAACACTGATAACGTAGCCACAGAGTTCATTAGGTGGTAATTAATGTATGTGAAGTATCTTGTAAATATTATGTGGTAATAGCTCTAAGTAAATACGTACTGTATATTCGGAAGTGCAGGCTTCCCTGAATGAAACGGTCCCTAATTAATTCATTTAGAGAAGAAGCCGGTGTCACCTCTGATTGTCTCATAGAACTGGTGTCTTGCTTTGGGAAAGGTGGCAGCCAGGAGCTCGCGGTTAATTACGGGGCTTTGACATTGGTGGGGACCGTCCTGGCTTCGCTAACTGGATTGGACAGATGCCCCTGGATCTCAGCCTGCCATTGTTGCAGAGGATGCTGGGAGACTCCAGTGACAAAGCCCATTAGGGATGTGGAAGGTGGCAGCGGGGACCTGGCAGAGACACGTGGTTCTTTCTAGAACGCCTTCCAATGAGTGCCTCTTCACCTCGGGCTGCTTAATGATCTCCGATAGACAGACAATGCCGGGCCGGCCACTCTGCCTCCTCGGCGAGGCTAGACCCGCCGCTGGGTTTTTGTCTGTTTGATCCTCTTGACTGGTCCATGAAAGGCTTTTGCCTGGTGCTGGCGGGGCTTTTTTGTTTCTCCTCAAAGTAGGGCTCACCTGAGCCGTCACTCCTGGGGATGCTCGAGAGTCGTTAAGGGGGATGGAAAAAAAAGAAAGTCCGTTCTGGCTAAATGAGTGGAAGATTTTCTCCATCCCTTCTCTGTCTGTGGTTTTTCCTTAAAGAGTCTAGGACCAATCTTGACTATCAGGGCCCGAGGTGTTCTTTGAGGATCTCACTGTATGCTGGGAGGCAAGCTCCTCTTAAAACTTACTTTGTCGGAAACAGAAATGTCTTCTGAGTGGGGAGAGGGGGAGGACATTTTTGTTTTTTTCAACTTGATTTAACGCTGCATAGGGACCTCAGAGACCATCCAGATAACCCACATCATTTTATAAAGGAAGAAATTAAGGCCTAGAAAGCTTTAACTAACTTGCCCAAGGCCACAAAGAGAGTCAGTCTATAGGATCATAGACCTAGGACCTTGGAGAGACAACCTTATTTTATAAATGAGAAAGCTGAGACCCGGAGAGGCTTGCCAGAGATTGCTCAGATTCCAAGTAACACCGTGATTTGAATTGAGGTCTTTTAAAGTATTCATTCTCTCTATTACATGAAACTATCTCTGTTTTCTTTTACTGAAGCTTTAATAACCACTTATGCCACACCCTCCCCCTCCAGGACCCTGCACCTTGTCCTCTGTCCTCCACCGTATCTATCACCCTCCACAGTAAGAGTAACCATTTGTACCCAGTGGAGAAGGCAACTGCTTAGGGAACATAATGTAGTGGCTACAAGGATGGTCTCCCCTTCTGAAATATCCCTCCCCTTCTATTCACCTCCATCCCCAATACCTGATCACCTCTACTTGAGATCCCTTTGAGAGGAACCAAAACTTTCCAGTCCCTGGAAATACAAGGACATCTCTAATCTAGTCCAGTGGTATCTTGGGAGCTGCAGGCTGACATATTGTTCAGTTAATTCTTACTCAAACATTATCTACCCTAGAGGGATTATAGGATCACAGTTTTAGGACTGAAAACTATCTCAGAGGCTGCCTAGTAAGAGGGGCACTTTGTGCAAGAAGGGGATTACTGTATAATAAGACTGGAAAACATTATGATCCCACATTTACAGATGGGAAAAATGAGGCAGAGGGTTTCTTAATTGTTTTTTGTAGGGGACTTGTCACAATATGGTCATTGTCAGAGTGACTTAATGTAATATGGGGAAAAGAGCGTAGTATGGTACCATGGGAAGATTGCTGGACTTGGGGGTCATAGAGCCTGAGCTGAAATGCCAACTCTGTCACCTATTGCCTATGTGACTTTGGTCAAGTCATGTCTCTGGACTTCAGCTTCATCTCCTATAAAACGTTAGATTCAATGACATCCAAGGTCACTTCTAAGTCTTGGCAACTTGAGGTCTTCTCTCTGAGGTCCCTCCTGGACCTACAAAATCATGAGAAGCCTCAGCTATGCTCCTCCCTTTATTTCCAACCCACTCTCCATTTTCTACGTGGGTACCTTCCTTCCTTCCCCATCCCCTATACTCTTCCTTCCCTTCAAATGAGCTAATATTTGTACAAGTCTGTCACACAGTGCCTGGCACATAGTAGAAACTTAATAAATGCCTATTCCTTTTCCCTTTTCCTCTTCCTTCTCATCCCCTTTTAAGTTCTTTTTAATATTCTGTTTTACTCATTAAAACATGAAATCCTTGAGGACACAAACTGTTTTTTTTCCTTGTTTCTGTATCCTGAACACTTAGCACAAAGGTTGGCACATAGTAACTGCTTAATAAATGCTTTATCCATCCATCCACCCACCCAATCACCTAAGGTCACAAAGGGAAAGGAATACCCATTTATGTAGCACCTACCATGTGCCAGACTCTTTACAAATGCCTTATTTGATCTTCACAATCACCCTGCAAAGTAGGTGCTGTTATAATTCCCGCTTTACAGTTGAATAAACTGAGGCAGAGGTTCAGTGACATACCCGGGGTCATACTGGTAGTAAGTGTTTGAGGGTGGATTTGAATTCATCCCTTCCTAATTCCAGGACTGACCTTCTATGTACTATGCCACCTAGCTGCTAAGGGTTATGACAAGTAGAGCTGGGCTTTGAACTCAGGTCTGTTGAGGGTAAATTAATGTGTTTTTTCTACTATACTGTGATGTCTCATCACAGATTTAGAGGTGAAAGGGTCCTCAAAGGCCATCTAATTTAACTCACTCATTTTACCTAGGAGGAAACTGAGTAAGGCCCAGGGAGGGAGAAATATTGTGAACAGAAAGATCACTAGCTCTGGAATCTGAGGACCTGAGTTCAAATCTTGGCTTATTACCTGTGTGATTCTGAGCAAGTCACTTAACCTTCCTGGGCCTCAGTATCCTCATCTGTAAAATAAGGTATCTGGACTAGATGGCCTTTGAAGTCCCTTCCTTCTCTAGGTCTAGGCTCCTCTGTAGTGACTGACTCAAGGCTGGATGGGGAGCCAATTAGGTGGGCCAGGAGGTGACCCTGGTTTCTCTAACTCTGCATGCATCCTTCTCTGTACTATATCATACTGTCTTATCCTTGCTGCAGAAATACTCCCTGTGAACTTCTCTGTCTTCTATCTGATGGACTGTGGCTGGCAAGGGGGTGGGAAACTAGGCCAAGGTCCCCATCAGAGGGAGGCTTTCCATTTGGAGGTTATGATGGGTAGTAATGGGGCCTCCCTGACCTTTTAGTGGGGTTACCAAGGTGAACAAGGCAGGCTTTCATAGATCCTGGAAGCTGGCCAGGACCTGACTCCTGACCAACTGCCTTGAGGCATAGACTTGCAAAGTCTGTAGAGTTAATGGTCCTGCTGATTTAGAAACCTCTTCTAACCCTGGGCCTAACTAAGGGAAGTGGATGTGCTTTTGCTGATGGTTTCACAAAGTCAAGTCCAAGAGCCTGCACCTAGCATAGGCAGATCTCGTTGACTGGTCTTGAATTTTGGAACATTTCCTCATCTGGCACTGGAGATGAAAATACAAGCTAGTGTGCCTTGGGAAGGTATCAAATTATTATTGGACCAATAATGACTCCCATTTCTTTTCAAAGAAATGCATCTTTATTTTTTATCTTTTGTTTTTACATTCTGACCTACTGAAGCCCCTTCACCTACAAGAAGAAAGAATAAGTACAGTGGAGAAAGAGTTAAATGTGGGTTGGAGATCCACATCCCACCTACAAAACCAGGGCAACTTATTCCTCTTGATCACATGCCAGCCAGGTGGGAAAACAGAGGAGACAATATTTTTTTGTGTTTAACAGTAATATTCCACTGCTTTTATGCCCCAAACTTTAGTCATTTCCTACCTTTCTTTATTTTTAAAGTCTAGAAAACACCTTGATCAATCCATGAAGGGACGAATTTTAATTTAATGCCTCTCATGTACCAGACCTTGTGGTGGATATTGGGAACACCTCAATGGGAAACAATCTCTGGCCACGAAGAGCTCACATTCTAGGAGACACAAGATATGATAGAGAATAGTGACTAAGGAAATGAACTTTTATCTAAGGAGTCATAGAAAACACCAGAGTGATCTCAGGGCAATGTGTCAGCTCCCCCTTTCTAGCAGCAATTTTGGTATTGATTGGATTATTGTTTCCTGAACTAGTGGCTGAGAGGTGGTGTATACAAGGGTGGTGTAGTCCCTGAGCGTATGTACCCAGTCAGGCTAGAAGTTCCTGCTGACATTTTCCCATTACTTCCACAGTAACTCTTCATAGCAACAGATCCATAGTGAATCTTCAGTCTTCTCTTACTCAGGAGAGTTGTATAGGTCTACAAACAAGATTCCCCAAATGGCCAAGCACCTGTGTCTTGGGGCTGGCTAGTGAAGATTGGTTCACTCACTGTTCAATTCATTTAACACCCCAAAGTAAGAGAATTCATTTAGGGGGAAGCAGAGGAGCAGGGTGTCCTTGTTTTCCCTTCTTCATAACAATCCATTAAAGTTAAGATACTCTTATCCCATTTCACTGATGGGGAAAGGAACCGCAGGGTAGGACTTTACACATTGTAGACACTTTAAAAAGTGACTTTGCTCTCAGTCATTCAGATGACGGTGACGCTCATTATCAGTGTTATCATTCATATAGTGCTCAAGGTTTGCAGATTTGATCCTTACAACAACTCTGGGAGGTAGGAATTATTTTAACTCATGTTACAGATGGGGAAACTGAGGCATAAAGTTACTTGCTCAGGGGTCATACAACTAGTAAATATCTGAGGCAGGATTTGAACTCAGGTCTTCCTGACTCCAGGCAGGCACTCTATCTAGTGTACTACCCAGCAACCTATCAGGATGAGGATTTGAGCCTGTGCCTTTTGAAGTGTCTTTTCCAGGCTCTTCTGCGTTTGCCTTTATGTTCCTTGAGGTCAAGCCCCTTTCCCCCACAGGATATTGTTTGAGGCAGTCTTGAAAGCCTCCCAAATTCTTCTTTCAGGTTCCTGAAAGTTCCACCACTTGGGACCTTTGGACACTCCTAGGTAGATGTAGTTGCAACATACGGAAAGGTCATACATTACTGACCACTGACACCATAATGCAAATTAGTTTATTATACCAGTTAGCTGCTAGCTCTCAAGAAGTAGAATAGAGAGAAGGTTCTGCCTGGTTGAGAGAACAAAGGGTGTTATAGGATTAGAGATTTAGAACTGAAAAGAACTCCGGAGTCTGTCTAGTCCAGTTTTACAGAGAAGGAAACTGAGGCAAAGAAAAATTTAGGGGCTTGTGTGAGATTGCATAGACGATTAGTAGCAGAGGAAAGATCTGAATCCAGGGTTGAAGATCACAGGATTTTAGAGGTAATCTGGTTCAACCACCTCATATTTATAGAAGAAGAAACTGACTTGGGTCAAAGCCCATACAGGGAGTAAGCATCTGAGGAAGGATTTGAACTCAGTTCCTCTGACTGTATAGTCAAATCTCTTTCCACTATACTATGTGTTTTTTTTTCTCCCTCCTACTCTGTGAGTCAATGAGTCTAAGAACTGGAAAAGAAGACAAAACAATGAATTCAGGACATCTTATTCCTTATTCCATGAGAAATGCTCTTTGGGGTGAGTAGTTGGGGTGGAGGTAAGGGGAGGCAATATGAGAAAAGACATGGGTGGAGAGACACATAAAAGAGGAAAATGGTGGGGGAAGAACCTCAACCTAGCCTCATCTGCTGCAGAGACCATGAGCTCACCCTCCTTTTGGCTTTCATGATGGGGTAAGCCAAGGCCAGTGTTGACCATTTTCCCTACCCCCCATATGCACTCACTCCCCTTCTCCAGAAAGCATAAAAACACTCATTTCCCAGTAGGCAATGGGCATCTTCTTCTCATCAAGGCCTCTGATGGAATCCAAGATGGAGCCCTCTTCATTTCCTGAGCTGGAGCGGAGCACATGGGAGTCTTCTCCAGAGGAACCAGAGCCACAATCAAGGCTTTCCAGACACAGTTCTCTAATAGTACAGTAATCAGCAGTAATCACCCATACTGCTTCTATACAGGATACCTAATAGGATTCAGCAACTCTGTAGTGAATACATTTTCATCTACAGGACTAAATGCAAGCATACATTACCTGTTTAATTAAAAACAAAATTCTCCAGCCAACAATTTACTCCCTCTCTGGGGTGCATGTTACATACATTACTGATGTTTTCTTTAAACCCACTATTACTTATTCCTCAAAGAACCCACTGTTGCTTGTGACTGCCTTCGTGGGCTGCTATTGAGGAAAAGAGCACCCTGAGCCTGTTTTTCTCAACTAGGAAGAAAAGGAATGTCCTGACTACAGGTTTGCTGTTCAGTTGTGTTTTGGTCCTCTCCAACCTTTGTGACCCCAGTTGGGTTTTTTTTTTGGCAAAGATACAGGAGTG
This sequence comes from Notamacropus eugenii, assembly GCF_028372415.1. NCBI lineage: Eukaryota > Metazoa > Chordata > Mammalia > Diprotodontia > Macropodidae > Notamacropus > Notamacropus eugenii. The sequence continues at coordinate 47,252,530 of NC_092873.1, forward strand.
GTTTGCCATTTCCTTCTCCACATTGTTTTACAGATGAAGAAACTGAGGCAAACAGGGTGAAGTGACTTACCCAGGGTCACCCAGCTAGTAAGTGTCTGAGGCTGGATTTGAACTCAAGAAGATGAGTCTTCCTGACTCGAAGTTCGGCTCTCTGTACACTGCTTCACCTAGCTGCCCCAAGTACAAGTTAACAATTTGCAAGTACAGAATGGAAAGGTCTAAAATTCGCATCTTAAACAAATTGGTAAAAAAAATATTCATTAACCAGCCAATATGAACCTTGAGCTCTCTGGTTCCATGAGGGGACTCAGCCTCTCAACACAGATGACCCCTTAGCCTTCCCTGCCAACCAGACCCTTGAATTTAACACATCCTTTTTTACATCACTGTTTGGTGCTTCTAAGTCCTTTAGCTGTGGATGAAATAGATAATTTGGGTTACTTGGAGAGACTGACATTTCATCTTCCACCTTTGTAAAACCTATCCCCAACGCATTGAAATCTCTCATCATCTTCATCTGTTAGAAGCCCTACCTCCATTCAAAGCATGACTCAGTGTTCCCTTCCTGCATAGACAAAGATTTTGCCAATTACTAGGACTTTCCTACATGATATTTGCTTTGTGTATACATGTATACACACATACACACATATATATATACACACATATATGCACGTGTATATACACACATACCTATACTTGTAGACACATGTAGACATATAGTTTATGTTTGCATATTCCCCATATATATGTATATATGTGTGTATATATATATATATATATATAAAATACACATATATACTTATAGGTAGGTAGAGAGCCTGTAAATAAACACACCATGCATACGTATGTATGCACATATATACACATTTTCAAAATTTGCTTATCTGTGCCCATGTTGTATTCTCCTTAGTAGAATCAGTTTTTTGAAGACAGGAACTTTCCATTTTTGTCTTTTTGTGCATTACATTAATCAGTGGTAATCTATGTGCCAAGCACTTTGCTAGACACCAAAAATACAAAGACAGAAGTGAAACATTTCCTGTTCTCAAGGAACCTATAGGCTATTGAAGGAGACGTAATGTGTATGTATGTATGTATATACATGTGTGTATACACACACACACACACTGTGTATATATATGTGTGTGTGTGTGTGTGTGTGTGTGCATACACACACAGATGTGTGCGTAAGGATATGCAGCCAAATAAATATTAGGCAATTTTAGGTATCTAGTATAATGTATCTTGCCATAGGAGGTATTTAATAATTCTTGTTGATTTAATTATATTGACTCTCCTACTGGATTGGTAAGCCTGGGGTAGTGGTATGATTGAACAAAGGGATTCAGGATCAGGAGAAAGAGTAGATACTTCCAGATCTAGCCAGATGCTTGGGTCCTTCAGATGCTCGTACATCTACTGGTAATGCTGTAATTTTCTTGTTTGTTGTTTGCTCAGTTGTGTCTGACTCCTCATGACCCCATTTGGGATTTTCTTGAGAAAGATACTAGAGTAGTTTGCCATTTCCTTCTCTATCTCATTTGACAGATAAGGAAACTGAGGTAAACAGAGTTAAATGACTTGTTCAGGGTCATGTAGTAAGTATCTGAAGCCAGATGTGAAATTATGAAAATGAGTCTTCCGGACTAGTGCTCTTAGAGGCCCATATTGTAATGTATTGCAATACAGTATACAGAAGGCTCCAGCTTCTTAAACTTGGAATGCAAACATAGGACAGGGAACAGACAAGTCCACTAGGCTTCAGTGGACATCAGCCTTCTGATTAGTAAGTATCACAAAGGAGATGAAATTGTTTTGGATTGACTGATTCTTGGTGAACACCTGTTGAGTTGGTGATCGCTGCTTTCCTTTCTAAATTCTTACAACCATCCCATTAGTAATTGATTTTAGAATTTTTCTGGGGAGCTAAGTCAAGTTTATCGATCTGCCATTTCCCTGATTTGAAAATCAGGACATTTGCTCTACTTCCTCATGGTTCCTCTTCTTTCATTTTTTTTGAGGTCTTTCAAAGATGGTTGATAATAGTTTCACTACCATATTCTTCAACCAGTTATTTCTGGGGTGCGTTGTACTTTAGCTTATCAAAGGTAGCAGCTCAATTGTTTCTCTTTTGTTGTCTTTTTATTTTCGATTTTGATTCTCCTTTAACCATTTTTGTTTTCCTGGGTGTCACTAACAAGTTGTATGATTTTCAGGCAACTTGTTTGACTGCTCTGAGCCTCAATCTCCTCATTTGTAAAAATGAAAGGCTTGGATTGAATAATCTCATGATCCTGTTAACTCAGAATTTTAGAACTGGAAAGAACCTTCACTTTCACCTAGTGCAATCTAATTTTGCTGACAAGAAAACTGAGGTTCAAGAAAGTCAAGTGATTTGCCTAACACCACACACCTTGCAGTAGCTCAAAAGAAACATGAGATACCCAGATGTAGACACACATGCTCATGTGGACTTTGTAGCCCCACTAGTGGCAAAGCCTTCTGAGCTCACATTGGTCTAGTCAGACACAGCTGGACATGCTATACATTGGTCCTAAAATAGTAATGCCATTTTGGTCCTCTTTAAGTGTGAAGGACAACAACCACCCAACCCACCGACACCTTGAGAGTCAGTGTGGCAGAGTGGGCATAAGTGATATTTCAGGAGTTGGGAAGACCTGTTCGGAAACCGCCTCTGACATTCACTGTGTAACCATGAGCAAAGGGTTCAACTTCTTCCTGATCCTCAGTATTCTCACCTGCAAAGTGGGGATGAGTATTCTAACCAATTCATAGACTTGTGTTGAGATTAAGATATGCATACACACATATGCACACAAACATACATACTTTTATATATACATATATGTGTGTAATACATACACACATATACCCATATGGTATCTACACACACACATACACACTTATCTGGTATCTATATACATATATAGTACACCCATATAAAATACATAGTACATGTATGTACACATACATAAATATACATATACCAATATACTTAGGCATACATACACACATATAACTTTGCTAATTTAGGATTAACTGTGGTGAAGTTAGAATAAGCACCACCCCTCTCCAATATCGCAGTCTCAGAGGTAGAAGGAACCTAGACTGGCATCTACACAATCAATCGATTTACTACCTGCCGGGTACTGTGCTAGAAGATAGAAGACCACACAAAGAAGTAGCTCATGTACTGGCCCATCCCATAGTTGAGGGGAATCTCCACTGTGCTATATCTATGTGACAAGCAGTCATCCAGTCTATGGCTGGAAAACCTCTGATGACAAGAACCTTTCTTCCCAGAGATTCCATTCCCCTTCTGGATGGCTCTGACTGATAGGAAGTTTTCTCTTCCTATCAGGTGGGAATCTACTTTGTTGAAACTCCTAACCACAACTCTTAGTTTTAAGGCCAAGCAAAGCATACCTAATTCTTTGCTCAATTCCATCGTTGTTGCCCATCGGGCAATTGAAAAGGAACTCAGCCAGATGTGGAAATTAATACCTCACGTCAATTGAAGGCTGCCTTTGCCACAGATTGTTTTCGATGACGAGCCAAAGCTGATGACTCGGAGTAATTGAGGTAATATTTCATGTGATATATACATATTCCTCCTTGATGTATCTGATTCTCTAACTAGCCATCATCCTATTTTATAATGTTATCATATTTTTAATTATATTGTACATACTTGTTTGCAACTATTTGCTATATATCCAGGGTGACATTACCGTAAATTAGTTTTTACCCACTGGCTCTGACTGTTTTTCACTACAAACTGAGCCATAAATACCACACCTGAGGAAGCTGGTTCACATTATTTATTTCACTGATATGTGACCACAATAGCAATATGTAAAGGCGAGATGCCTTGAGAACTGGAATGTGAGAAATGCGGGAAGGGAAAGAAGCCCATACCGTGGGGCTCACGGGCACAGCTGGTATGCAGTTTGGGAGCTGGTTGATTAGAAAGTGGTCTGTGAGACAGGTGCCTGCTTCTCACCTAGAGAAGGTGGCCTGGAGAGATGGGTCAAAAGGTGTTGGCTTTAATGAGATGAATCAAGATGAAAGTCTTTGCTTGCTAGCTGTGTAGTCCTGGACTGTGAGATTCTCTTATCCAAGAATCCATTTCCTACCACAGAAAATTGAATTCAATAAATTTCAATAAATGATTGAATTTAACCTAACAAATTAAATGTTTATGAAAACCCTACTCTGTGTAGGGTGAGAGGCAGCATGGATCAATGGAAAAGCTGACAGAGACCTTCTAGTCCAATTTCCTCATTTCTCAGATGAGGAAACTCAAGTCCAGTGTGGTCAAGTGATTTATCCAAGATCACACTGGTAAGATCATAAATCTAGAGATTGATGGGCCCTCAGGGACACCACCATTTTATAGATGAGAAAAATGAGAGCAAAGGAAGAGAAGAGACTTTATCAAGGTTATCAGCCTCGTAACTCTCAGAGACAATTGGAACCCAGTTTCTCTGTCTCTAAAGGCATTGTTCCTTCCATCATGGCACCGTGACTCTCTCTAGGGGCCAGGGCTTAAGCCTTGGAGTCAGGAAGATCTGGGCTAGAATTTTGCTTCTGAAACATACTAATTTTATGACCTCAGTTGGCTTCTTAGTGCCCAAGGCATCTCTCTAAGATTATAAATCAAAGATGAGTTGAGGCTAGCCATTGGTGGATAAGGATTTCCACACTGTAAATTCCATACACGAATGAAATCCCAGGTCATTCTCTCCTTCCTCCTTCCCACAACGTGCAAGACACTGTGCCACTGTGCTGGGCACTGTAAGTATGACAAGAGTAGCTAGGTGGTGCAGTGTATAGAGCATTGGTCAGACTTGAGTTCAAATCTGGTCCCAGACACTTGCTAGCTGTGTGACCCTGGGCAAGTTACTTCACTCTGTTTGCCCCAGTTTCCTCATCTGTAAAGTAACCTGCAAAAAGAAATGGCAAATCACTCCATTATCTCAACCAAGAAAACTCTAAATGGGGTTACAGAGAGTTGGACATAATTGTGAACAGCAAAAATAAGTTTGAAAGATATAAGTATAAAAATGAAACAATTCTTGCCCTCAATAAGCCTGTATTCTAGTAGAGAAATCCAACATATGCACAAACTAGGAAATACTATTCAGTAGTCTTCAGTAATATGAAATCATTTCGGGTAAGAGAGAATGCTAAGTGAAGTAAAGGAGGAGAGTATCAAGAAAGACCTCATGTTGGAAGTCTTACCCAAACTTTGCTTCAAGGAAAGCTAGGGGTTTTGGGAGCCCAAATGTCTCCCAAATTGGTGGAGTTGGGAGATTAATAAGATTTACCTTATTAAAGCAAGTTGGGAGACAATATAGTGAAACATTCTCCAGGTTGTTGGGGAGGTTGATGAGAATCATAGGAAATGATGGGCATAAAATTGCTTCATTTTGAAGTTCTACAACTATAAATGTACAATACCCTAAATGTAAGGTGTGTATGATATTATCAGGTTGTTTGGGGGTAGACAGATGACTATAGGCTCAGACTATGAACCTATAAAGCTAAACCTACAGCTCATGAGATTAGCCTGGTAGGTAGAGCCAGCAGTTAGGCAGACCCAAATTTTAATGCCATCTGTGATGATCACTAGCTCTTTCATCACGGACAAGTCATTTAACTTCAGTGTGCCTCAGATGAGCTGTGATCAATGTGGTCTATCCAGATTCTTCATCTATTCTGGTCTCCTTCTCTCCCTCCCTCCTCTCATTCTTCCATAGCACTTAGCACAGTTCTGGGCCCTCAATAAATGTTTGCCATCCTCCCTTAAGGACTGGCTTTGGGTACCAATTCCACCCAAAAACCTCCCTCAGCGAAAATTACACTGCTGCACATAGAACCAGCAGGGAATCCGAGGGACGTCTGACATTTTAAAAGCCTATTTCAGCTGCTCAAAGAAATCTGGTACACATTCCATCCCTGCCCCAGCAGAGCCTTTGAGATAGCCACAGCACGCAGCATCCTGCAAAACACTGCCATCGCTCAGGGGATGGCCGTGTGAGAGGAGACAGGCAGTATTATGTCAGGGGCGGTGAAGGAAAAGAAGCACGTAAAAGAGAGCCTCTTGTCTCCTCAGCCAAATCCCAAGGCAGAGGCAGCTACTTCCAGGAGAAATGCCCTCATTCAGTAAAGCTTCAGAGGTGAATAAACATGTCAGGCCTCTCTCTCACCAAACTGGTCAGAACAGCAAGCAGCTCTCCAGACACCCAGACTGGGGGCCTTCCCATCCCATCAGGGACTGATCTCATATTCCTGCCCCTGAGACTACTGGACCTGTTGGGCCAAGGTGTGCTCTCTGCCCTTAGTCAAATCTAATAGGAAGATAAGCATGGTTGGACAATCTGTCCTGATAGGGCAGAGATTGAATTCTCTTTCTTGGTGAATCAGGTAGATGGTGTTGTGGCTGAATTTGCAGGACATTCTGTTATTACTCCTTTCTCCCCAGGTGGGTGGGTATTTTTTCCATGCCTTAGCTCTCCAGAATGGCAGGTCCTAACTATGGACAACAGAAAATTTCCAGGAAGAACAAGACTGCGTCATGTCAGTGCATACGTGGCCCTCCTTCCCAAGATATAATAGCCAGAGTCACAGATCTCCTCATCAAGACAGAAGGGAGGGGGAAGTCCAAGACTATCACTCTTGTGGTCTTACCTATTTTCTGCCTTCTTACTCTCTCATATTGTGTGCTGGAACTCACATGGTGGCTAAAGCTGGTCCAGTCAGGGTACACCAACAATGAAGGGTATGCTAAGCTGACTTGCATACAAGTTCCTACCCTATTGCAGATGAGTGAAATCTGATGTCTGTATGTGGTGGCCAAGGCCCGCTGACCTCTTTTGCTTCCCATGCTTGTGACTGTGCTATATTTTTCCTTCCATTTGGGGTATCTCTCCCTAGCTACACATATATAGTTTTGTTTATCCCTTAAGATACAAGAATTGGCTGAGATAGGAATTCAGAGAAAGGAACATAATTGGTGTGACCGGGCCCACGTGACCACAGGAGTTAAATGCTTACTTCTGGATCTAGTGATCAAGAACTTGGGAATTCCTGGTAGAGGACACAGCTTTCCCAGACTGGCAGGAGGTCAGAGGCCTACTCTCAGCAAATGTATGATGCCTTATGTATACTTAACCAGTCTCCCTTGGTGGCGCTTCATCCAAGTCATGCCCAATAATGGAGAATTCTCTCCCAGTCCGTCTTCTCTTCTCCCTCTCCTATTTCACTTGGTGATCTCTTCAGCTCCCACAGATTCAATCAGAATTACTGACGATGTTGAGATCTACTTCTCTAGCCTTAATCTCTCCCTTAAACTCCAGACCTTCATTTCCAACTGCCATCTGGACATCTCTGATTGTTGGCCTTGTCCACATCTTAAGCCCAGCACGTTCAAAACTGGACTCATTATCTTTCCTCCCAAACCTTCCTCCATTGATTTGGGCATCACTGTCCTCACACTTACCCAGGCTTGCAACCTAGGTGGTATCCTTGACTCTTCAACCAAAGCTCCGCCATCTAGTCAGCAGCCAACTCTTCTCTGCCTCCTGGCTCTCCTGACTTCCTTCCAGTCCCAGTGAAAAGCTTACTTTCTATGAGAAGACATTCTTGATGCCCCTTTGTTCACATCCCTTCCCTCTGTAACTATCTCCAGATCACCTTGTTTCTAGTCTGTTTTCACATTGCCTCCTATGGCCTATGAGCTCCATGCAAGCAGGCACTGACATTTGACTTTTTCTTTTTTAATCCCTAGTATGCAGTACAGTGCCTGGCACATAGGAAGTGTTTAATAAAAGCTTATTAACTAACAGATACAGGTAGGTGGCTGCCGTGGATAAAGCAATGAGACTTGGAGTCAGGAAGACCTGAGTTCAAATTTGACCTTTGGACATGTGCTAGTCGTGTAACCTTAGTAAAGTCTCTTACTTTTTGTTTGCCGAATTTCCTCAACTGTAAAATAAGAATGAATGTAAGATGCAAATAACACCTACCTGGCAGGGTTGTTATGAAGGTCACATGAGATAATATTTAGAAAGTACTTAGCTCAGTTCCTGTGTTTAATAAATAGTTATTCCCTTTTCCTTGGCATCAGAAGATAGAATCATCGATCACAGGGCTAAAATGAAGGGAGCTTAGAGACCTTCTACGTCATTGCTTTCATTGTAGAGTTGAGAAAACTGATGCCCAGAGGAGTTAGAATTAGGAATTACATGGTAATAGGGGATAGGATCTTGGATTGAGAGATTTAAGGTCATAGAAAGAACCTTAGAGGTCATCTTCTGACCTCCTCCTCCCAATCCCCCATTTCACAATTTAAGAAACAAATTCAGAGAGATGTGATTTTCCCAAAGTCAAACATCTGTAAGAATCAGAGGGAAGATAAAAACCAGTTTCTCTATTTCTAAAACCTAGGTTCTTTTCTCTGCATCCAGATATCTCCCCAAGACAAAGTGAGGATGGTAGATTCAAGACCTGGGTTTAAATCCCAATTCTTTCACTTACTTAAGAGATTGCGTGACTTTGGGCAAGTAATGTTGTCTCTAGTCCTCAGTTTTAAAGCTGTTCATCTCTAAATGCCTAAGATGATATGATTCTAAATAACTATTTAAAAAATAGAACATGATTAATGTCTCAGTAAGGTACGATCAAGACTCCATATGAGAGTTTTAAGAAGGATCATTTATTACTAGGGAAATCAAGGAAGGCTTCTTGTAGGAAGAGGTGGGTCTTGAAGGTGGAATCTCAGGGTCAATCAGTGCACGTACACACACACACACACACACACACACATACCACACACACACACACACACACACACACACACACACACACACACTGTCCTGGCAATCTATATCCCCACACAATGACACCTAAGGAGAGGCTGTGGTAGAATGACCTCTTCTGATAACTGGTTTATCTCACCCTGGAGGCCTGGCTGCCATGTGGCAGTGGGAAAGCCACTTATTCTGTGTTTAACATGCCTCACACCCGGTTTGCTCACTCGCTCCTTCACTCATTGCTGCGCTGAGGGCTTGTTTACATCACACTACTCTTGCATGTTATTTTATGCAGCACTTTGCTATCAAAACAAATAAAAAGGCTGAGCAGCTTCCTTCCCAAGGGAGAAAACAAACAAACTTTTTCCTAGTGTTATCAAGTTCTGGGCTCAGGACCAGATAGGTCCTCCTGTCACACAGCAGAGAGGGCCTTTTTCCTTCCAGTTAACTCCAGCTCTCCATTTCAGGAAAGATATTACCAAGATAAAAGGAAAGAACTTGGAATTCTTTCTTAAGGATCAGTGAATCTGGTAGCTCAAACTTTATAGCAAACCTTAAGCCCAGACAGATGAGCCGACATCGCTGCAGGGCAGGAGAACTTGGTGACTCATCAACGTTAAACAATCAAGGGTTGGATTCATTAGGGGAGGAGGTAGTTTGAAATATTAAACCGGAAACTGAATTACCTTCCTCATCTGTGTTTGGCCACAGAGTGGGAGTCTTCAGGAAACCCGGTTTTCCTGATTATTTTATGCAGAATCCTTTATCATTCCCCTAAGAGTCAAAAAGCCTTCATCATTCCTCAGAAATAGCCTTCTATACTCTTACACTCTGGCGAAACTATGGTCTCACTAATGTGGGCATTATCTTTGATCGACCTATCAACATTTCTTAAACACTTTCTATGCCCTAGGAGCTCTGTGAGGTGGTGAGGATACCAAGATGAAAGTGAGAAGGTTCCTGACCTGCAAAAGATTGAGCTCTATCGGAGGACACAGCACACATACACACACAAACACACACGCATACATACATACACACATATATACATATCCATATGTATAGGGATAGACATATGATAGAAAAATAAACATATAGACAGATGGTAGAGGGACAGAAGGACAGACAGACAGATACAGACAGAGAGACAGGTAGACAGATATGATACATAGATTGACAGATAGATGATAGATAGAAGTATAGACAGAGACAGACAGGTGGATATATAGAGAAATAAGTAGACAGTTGATAGAGAGATAGAAGGATAGACAGGCAGGCAGACAGACAGACAGATAGATAGATAGATAGAAAGATAGATAGATAGATAGATAGATAGATAGATAGATAGATAGATAGATAGATAGGTAGATAGATAGACAGAGGAATAAATAGTAACTGTGATGCATCTGACACCATGCTAAGTACTGGGATACAAGACAGAAATACAATGGTCACTGACCCCAGAAACTCACAAGATTGGGAAACATCTTTGCCTGATCACCTTTTACTACTCTTTTCCACGTTCTCCCAAAAAATTTACGTAGAGGTTATATCCACTGTGCTGGAAGCCTTCCTTACTTTCTCTGATGTTGTGGGAACAGTAATGAAGCAGCAATATTGGTTATCTTTACCTCTGAGTGACCAACTCATATTTTTCTTTCTTTTTAAAAAAAGTTCTTTTTTTTTTTTTGTATTTCTTTCCTTTCTCAAACCACAGAATAAAATAAATAAAAGGAAAAAAAAAACTTCCTTAAATAAATAAGCCAGGACAAGTAAAACCAATTTCCATATCCTTTAAGTCTGTCTCATTTTGTACCTGAGTCCATCATCTTTTGGTCAAGAAGTGGCTAGCAGATTTCATTACTGTTCCTCTGGAATCATGGATGGCCATTGTGTTGATCAGAATTCTTAAAGCTTTCCAATTTTTAAAAGAATCATTATTATTATACAGTCTGTACTTTTCCATCATCCATGACAATGGCTCATACCACTGCATAGACCAAGGTAATTGTTAATTAATCGTCAATTGTTAGCACTATATAGCACCAACTATGTGCCAAGAACTCTGCTATGCAATTTATAAATATCATCTCCCTTGATTCTTATGACAAACTCAAGAGACAGATGTTATTATCATCCCTGTTTTATAATTGAGGAAACTATGGGAAATAGAGGCTAAATGACTTGCCCAGGGTCATACAGTCAGTAAGTATCTGAGGACGGTCAGAATTTGAACTCAGTTCTTTCTGACTCCAGGCCCAGAATTCTATCTAGAATGCTGTTCCATCTAGAATGGCATAATGGCTAAGGAACCTGGATTCAAGTCCCACTTCTGACTCTGTGTGACCCTAGACAAGTTGTATCCTGGGCAATGATCTAAGACTATATACTTTTCAGAGGAATTTCTGGCTTCCATTGTCTGGGAGACTTCTCTCCACTAGAAAACATAGATCTAATCCCTGATGGCATTCCTCTTGGAGAATTCAAGATGTGTAATATATTGCAACTTGCTCACACCAATCATGGGCTCATAGAGTTGGAACTGATGGGGATCTTAGAGTTCATCCTGTCCAACCTCCCTCATTTTTTTTTTAAAATGAGGAAACAGGACCCCAAAGAAACTAAGTGATTTCTTCTCGGTTACACAGGTAGTAAGAAATAGGGCAAAGATTCAACCTAACATTGAAGTTTTGGGTCAGTCTGTGGCTGTGGTAAGGGGTCAACCTTTGGTTGGGGGAATGGGACATTCTATGGCTGTGATCAGGTTAAGGTTATGGGTCAGTCTATAACTATGTTAGGGGTCAACCTACGGCTGGGGTGAGAGGTCAGTCTTTGATCAGGTTAAAAATCAAACTGAAGCTGTAGCTGTAAAACCTAATTAGCCCAAGGTGATAAATGAACCTTTCCTTGTCTGTTCTTATTAGGCACGAGTGACCCCTTTGACAGGAAAATAAATACAGGAAATACCGAAACAGTCACTCAGCATGTACTGGGAAAAATGATGGGCATTTCTCTAGGAGGAGAGACCACATGACTAATGAGGAAAGACCCACAAGAGACAAGGGGGAGCAGATGTATTGAAAGCCACCTTTAAGCAAGGAAAGCCTTCTAGGTGGTTCACACAGCCAGAACAGAAGACACAGCAAGGTCTGCCCAACTAGTAGATTGGCTCCAACAGAGCAAGGATAGCCATCTGGGTTGCCAAAAAATCAAGATGAGTCAGTGATCCAGCTTTTTGAACAGAGATGGAAACAGCCCATGTGGGACTGCTGATTTTACCGTTAACTCATGAATGTTCATACCAGTTTTCATTTGCTTGGTCTATGCTCTCATTATAATAGGTGACAACAGGCTTGCATATGAATATCAATGGTCTCTATCAGTTCTCTGAGCAGTCAAGAAAAAAATGAAGCCTTACATCTGAATGCCAAATTCAGAGTGCCATAATGTGAGCAAAAGAGAATCCATGACATGGAGGTATATGTCGAATGATGTAAGCAGGACAGGCGAAAGCTGGAACAGGAAGGGGTTAAATGAAGACTTCTATGGCTTACATAATATAAAGATAGTAATATAATAAGATTAGTATAATATTATATTACATATAGTATATAATAAGGACAGCAGATAACTGAGAATGGAAGGGAAATGGAGAATAATAGGAGATATTTGATATTATTGGTCTGTTGATGGCTAGAGGAATTGCCAGAGAAGGAGAATTGGAATGGCATTTGTCTGATTCATCTGCTATGAGGTGACCTCTGAATGGGGATAGTAATGTCCATATAGATATAGTATTATAGATTTAAGTGATTCGGTGGTCATTTGTACTTGGCATTTTAAAGGTAAGGAAACTGAGGCTCAGAGAAGTCCCGTGTGTATATATGTGCATCAATTATCTATCTATCTATCTATCTATCTATCTATCTATCTATCATCTATCTATCATCCATCTATCTCTCTATCACATGCATACATAAATACATACATAATGTTTATGTTTACATGTCTATATATGTCTATACATACACATATACACACACATTTGTATATACACAGCGATTTTAATGTCTAGACAACAAAGATTTCAGACACTGCATTTGATGGGTTGTGGGGTATTTTGGGACAATGAAACCCATTAAATCAAACCATATGGGTAGCCTCCAACCTGCTCTGCCATAGAAACTGCAGATCAACAACAGAGGCCGTATAACAGAGTTTGAGGAGTAGTCATATAACAGTCCAGTTTTCACATTCAAAGATCCTAGAAGGAGCTATGATTTGGTAACCCAATGGGAAGTGCTCTGGAGCTGGAGTGAGAGAACTGGAGTTCATGTTCTGACTCTGCTATCGTATGACCTTGGGCAGGTCACTTAACTTTCCTAGCTCTCAGTTTCTACATCTGTAGTAACAGGAGGGTGTTGAACTTGGTGGCTTCTCTGAGCTGCTTTCTACCTCTATGATTCTATTTCATGAGTGTGGGAATTCTTGGCTACTAGTGTGTGGTTTATAATCAATAGGTACTGGTGAACTTCCTGAGACTCAGAGAGTAAGAACCAGAATGCTAAGAGAATGGAAACCAGCAAAAACCTATCACATTTATTCAGCCCATCACTGTGCTAAGTACTGGAGGTACAAATAAAAAGTAAACACAGCCTCTGTGCTCAAGAAGCTTATATTCTAGGGGGAGGGGGATAATACATACAGGGAAGTGGTGATCAGGGACTGGTATTTTGGTCTGGAAAGTTATTAGGGATGTTAAGGGTAGCTTTAGGGTAGAAGACTGATGTACCCTTTCCAGGATCAATGTCAGAGTAGAGTTGATTTGCTTAGACAAGTAGCCACTACTACTCTTGGAATCAGGAAGAAGAAGGGTTTACATCTTGCCTTGGATACTTACTGGTTTTGTGACTTTGAGCAAGCTACTTAACCATTTTGTGCCTCAGTTTTCCTCATTTGAAAAAATGACTGGATTGTATTTGAAGGCTTCCCTTTAGATTTAAATCTATGATCTTGTGGTCTTTTTAATTCAATAACTGGAAAGTGGTAGAAAGAAGTTGGTGGGACAGGAAGGCTACATGCATATGATAAGAATACTGGTGAGAAGGTGGTTGAGGATGGGTTGAGATGTGATGGGTGATATCAGGAGGTAACCATCAATCAGGAGAGCAGAATCCCAGGGTAGGAATTAAGTCCTCCCCAAGCCTGGTTTCTGATAAGGCAGCTTGGGAGCAGATGGTTGGGAAGGTGCTGTGTATCTTTTATTCTTGAAGAGCACCATGACATCAGGAAAGTGATGGCATGACATGCAAATGAACTGAATTTAAGTGAGGGAAGGCTGCTGAGAAGTGGAGTCCATTGGAGATAGGATTTGAACCCAGGTTTTGCAGAACTCATATTCAGCAATTTATCCACTAAGTCAGAACATTCTCATTATAACTTCAAAGGTAGCTGAGGATATCTCTAGACGACTTTATCTGCCGGGAGTCACATTAAAACCATAAAAAATACCTCCACTACTCAAATCTTTGTCCACTTCAGCACCCTGTGACTTCAGAGACCAGAGTCTCTATCAGAAGGCACATAGAGGGAAGAACCAGTAAAGATGCCCAATAAAACTGATTGTTTTGTTTTCTGGGTATGATAAGGTGTCTTAGCAGCCAGAGTTTCCCATACCACCCTCTCATTTCCAATTGGAGTGTTCCTTCTTGGTCTGTAGCTTCTCTAAAGAGAAGACAAAATACTGGCTACATCTCTGGATCACAGCACCTGGATCACTTGATAGTACAATATCCCCCTACAATAAAACCTTTGGGTATTTTCATAATTCTAACATCAAATCAGTCTAAGTGTACCATAGTAGGCCTGATGGAACCATCTTTGGCCCAGGGGTATTGAGAGAATCACCCTCTTCTTTGTGAACATCGTTTGTCTAGATAATGTACATCTATCAAATTGTCTGAAGTTTTGGGATATTCACCATGCAGTGTTGGGAATATTGCAGGGACAGAAAAACTGACAGGGCTCTGGGAAGGGTGATCCTCCTTCATGGTCCTTGCTATCCCTGTTCTGTATGGTCCAGCTGTCTGGCTGCCAACTCAGCAGTGGTAGAATAGGAGTCATAAGCCTGAGCAGTGTCTGTGTTTCCTGGGAATCTGCACTCAGCCCCTTTGCCATTTCAGACCTTGACAAAGAGACACTCTACATCAAAATGGGGTCTATATGCTAATAATGGGAGGGAGGTAGAGGATGAGAATTCAAATTCTGCCTTCAATGTGACCTAGGAAAGATTACTTCACTGGGCCTCAGTTTCCGGTTCTGTAAATGCAATGGGATGAGTAGAATAGATGGTCTCTTAGGAGCTTTCTAGCCCTAAAGCAAAAATGGAAGATAATGAGATAACTCAGAGAAAAGATGGTTTAGGATGTGATGAGACTTATGGGGAGAAGGGACTACCATGTGGTCATGGAACACAGTGGAGCTAACTGGGCCATGTGTATATGAGCTGTGGATTCATTAGCTCCATGCTTGGCCTAAATGAACACTGTGGCATTGACTTGCTGTATAGTTCCATGCCTAAACAGCCAGGCAGAAATACATGGTGGGTGGCACACAGAGTACATAACATCCGATTTGACTAGAGCCGCCAGGAATAGGTCTATTGTGAATTGAGGTGATTTAGCAACGCCTCCAAAATCAAAGTACAGTACTTGAGAAAGAGAAAAATAAAATACCAGTGTTTTATGGGAAGGAAGCTGTGCAGCTGGAAAACTGTTGAGGTTTGAAAATGGAGAAATTGTACCTTTCTAAGAAGCAGCAGGTAAGAATATACTGGGTAAGGATGCTATTTGACCATACTCCAATTCTCATGAAATACAGCCTCATGTTTTTTTTATTTTTTACTGCCCACCCTAGTTGGCTCCACACAGTCTTAGAAATGTATAATGAGGGATGATTCTTCACTAGCCACATACATGACAAAATGGGGCAGGCAGTCAGAGAACTTAATGGGGCTCCTTCTGATTCTTTCTATGCATGGGAGACCAAATTTGTGGTTTATTGTCTGATCTCTCTTGAATTTTCATATGGTTTTATGATGATATCAGAAAGCTAAATGATTGGAATACCAACAGAGTCATGTTCTAAACATGGCCCAGTGGAAAGAACTTTAGCTTTGGAGCCAGAGGACCTTGGTTCAAATCTTGTCTCTGTATGACCTTGGGGAAGTAACCATTATGGGCCTCATCTGATCTATGATCCCTGTTTTTATATTTATTGCACCTACCTAGCATAATATCTTATGTTTTATAGGGTGTTATATAATTAGTAATAACAGCTGATAATTAACAATAGCTAATATTTATTATAAAGCACTTAGCATGTGCCATGAGCTATGTAAAGTACTTTAGAATTATTATCTCACTTGATCATTACAACAACCTTGGGAAGTAGGCAATAATATTTTTATTATTATGCAACAATAACAATAAAAATGAGTTAGCATTCACATATTACTTTGGGGTTTGCAAAGCTTTTTAAAAATATGACCTGATTTAAGCCTTACAATAGGCCTCATAGGTAGGTGTGATTATTATCCCATTTTACAGATGAGGAAAGCAAGATTGAAAGGCTAAATGATTTGTTCCAGGGCTCCTCAGTTGGGGAGTGTCTCAGGCTAGATTTGAATTTCCAAATTCCTAAGTCTGGCACCAGCCATGGTACCCACCTACCTCCTGTTGCCTACTTAAAATTCTTGTTGATTGACTTGAAGATGACTTCTCTGAATCTCAGTTTCCTCATTTGTCAAATCCAGGCCAATAAGCATTGACCTACCTATTATGTGCAAGAAACTGGATATGGTACTGAGGATACAATGGTTTCTGTTACTAAGGAGTAATCACTATATTGGAAAGGTGGGAAGGGATACAATATATAAGCAGATGAGTTATATATATTATAATTTGAGGAGCAAAGAGAGGGAACCAGCAACAAAGGAGATGAGGAAAAGTTTTCTGCAGGCAATGGCAATTGACTTCTGCTTTGAAAGATATTAGAAATTTTAAGAGGTTATGGGTGCATTGTATGTAAGGGGGACAGTTGTTCAGTCAGTAAACAAACATTTTAAAAGCACTTGCTATGTGCCAAGCATTGTACTAAGCATTGGAGATACAACAAATTCTAAATAAAACCTTTCATTCCCTCAAGGAACCTGTATCATAATGAGGGGGGACAACAGGTATGTGTATAAGAATATACATTGCCTATAGAAAATGAATACAAGGTGGCTCCAGGAGGGGTGGTGATCTTAGCATCTGGGACAATTAAGGAAGAGCTCCTGTAGAAGATAGTGCCAAAGGCTCCTTTCCTTCATGCCATCATTCTCCTGGTGAGGCTTCATGGAACAGTATAGCACAGAGGTGGTAGGTAGAGAGCCAAGTTTAGGAAACAGGAAATAGACCAGATTGGATGGAATAGAGAGGGTGTGAAGGGAGGGTATTTGGAAAGAGAGCCCAGATTGAGATTGTGATGGGACTTAAAATGCAAATTCCCAGGGAGACTGAGCCAAGATAGCAGAGTACAGGCAGGGACTCACCTGAACTCTCCCCCAAACCCTTCCAAATACCTTTCAATAATGACTCTAAACAAATTCTAGAGTGAAATAAATTCCCAGTCCAAGACAACTTGGAAGGTTGGCAGGAAAGGTTTGTTGCACCTGAGTGAGAGTGGAGCACAGTCCAGTTTAGACTGTGTCAGCACAACCTCACTCCAAGCAAACCAGAAGCAAGCCTCTGGGTGACTGAATCACCAGCAGCAGTAGTGGTTTCCAGTGGTTTCCCAATCCACAAATGCCAAGGACAACTTAGAAGGTCAGCAGGAAAGGTCTGTGGGACCTGGCTGAGAGAGAGGATCAGTCCAGCCCATCCTCAGACACAGCAAGCCAGACCTTGGGAGTGACTGAACCAGCAGCAGCAGCAGCAGCAGCAGCAGCAGCAGCAGCAGCAGCAGCAGCAGCAGCAGCAGCAGCAGCAGCTGCCTCTGCAGCTCTCAGCCCATAGACAGTAAGGGGCTCGAACAACTGTTCAGAAGGGGATTACAGGAGTCTCTTTGCTAGTACTGGTGAAAGACTTTGCTGCTTTGCTTATAATCAGATATGGATTGCAATCCTGGGTGGCAGTCCCAGAATGAGGAGGAGCACTGGCAGAGCAGAGCTTGCAGCCACAGTGGAACAGGAATTCTTCTCACAGTTCCAGGACAGAAAAGAGTACTTGTGGTCCCTGACAGATCAAAGCACATGGCAAGAGGGTAGTAAATACCTCTCCTTAGTCATACCACCTTGAAAGAACTGAAAACTTCCAAGTTGCTAGAAGTATCTCTGAAAATAGCTGCACAAAACACCCTCCATCCTGGAAACAAAACCCTACTTTAAAAAACAGTAAAAAGTCAAGTAATTGACTAGGAAAATGAAGAAACAACAGAAAAAAATTCTGACCTTAAAAAGTTATTATGTTGAAAAGAAAGATCAAAACATACACTCAGAAGAAGTTAACAAATTCAAAACTCCTATATCCAAAGCTTCCAAGAAAAGTATGAATTGATCTCAGGCCATGGAAGAGCTCAAAATGAATTTGGAAAATCAAGTAAGAGAAGTAGAGGAAAAGTTGGGAAGAGAAATGTGATTGATGCTAGAAAATTATGAAAAATGAGTCAACAGCTTTGTAAAGGAAACACAAAAAATACTGAAGAAAATAACACTTTAAAAATCAGACTAGGCCAAATGGTACAAATGGTACAAAATGCCAATGAGGAGAAGAATGCCTTAAAATGCAGAATTGGCCAATGAAAAAGAGGTACAAAAATTCACTGACGGAAAAAAAAACTTAAAAAGCACAAAAGGTCAAATGGAAAAGGAAGCACTTTTGTGCCTCACTGAAGTGTTCACTGAAGAAAATAATTCCTTAAAAATTAAAATTGAGCAAATGGAAGCTAATGACTTTATGAGATATCAAGAAAAAATAAAACAAAACCAAAAGAATGAAAAAATAGAAGACAATGTGAAATATTTCATTGGAAAAACAAATGACCTGGAAAATAGATCCAGGAGAGTTAATTTAAAATTTATTGGACTACCTGAAAGCCATGATCAAAAGAGAGGTAAATATTATCTTTTAAGAAATTACCAAGAGAAACTCCCTTGAGAGTCTAGAACAAAGTGAATTATACTGTCCACTACTTTGGAATGATCAGGGGAGAAGGAATAGTAGCCTCTGGCGTAAACTGGTGGACATTGAACAAATATAACTGGGTGGTGGAAACATAAGAAAAGAAGAGAATATAAAATTTTAAAAAACCTTTGTGCATATTTCATCTGTTGCATAATAGAGTTAAAATTGAAGTGATTACATTATTTTCCAAACATACATACAAAATGGAAGTTATAACCAATCAGTGGTCAAGTCCACTTAACAAGCAAGTGTTGGTAGGCAGCCATGTTGTCCATTGTCAGGAAGTCTAACATGCATTGACTGGAATATGTGCATGTAATGATTTGTTTACAATACAATACTATACAACTGCATGAAATAATATCAAGTCATCAAAATTTCAATGCAAGAAAAAAACACAAATTTACAATAAATTATTAAATTTAAGATGTGCCATTTAAAAAAATTTTACATGACATTTTTTAAAAAGCATTAAAGGGTTAAAGAAAGTATATTTCCAGTGGGGAGCACTGAATAATTTTTTTTTATTAATTTTTAACATTTATTTTCACACAATTTTGGGTTACAAATTTTCTCCCCTTTTCTCCCCCCCCCCCAAACCCGAGCTTTCTAATTGCCCCTGTGACCTATCTGCTCTCTCCTCTATCCTCCCTCCCTGCCCTTGTCTCCGTCTTCTCTTTTGTCCTGTAGGACCAGATAGCTTTCATGACCCCTTAACCTGTATTTCTTGTTACCCAGTGGTAAGAACATTACATTTGGTCCTAACACTTTGAGTTCTAACCTCCTTAGCTCCCTCCCTCTCCACCCCTTCCTCCTGAAAGACAGGCAATTCAATATAGGCCATATCTGTTTAGTTTTGCAAATGATTTCCATACTAGTTGTGTTGTATAGGACTAATTATATTTCCCTCCATCCTCTCCTGTCCCCCTTTACTTCTATTTTCTTATGGTCCTTTCCCTCCCCATGAGTGTCGACCTCGTATTGCATTCTTCTCCCCATGCCCTCCCCTCCATCCTCCCCCCCACCCTGCTTGTGCCCCTGTCCCCCACTCTCTTGTATTATGAGATAGGTTTTCCTATCAAAATGAGTGTGCATTATATTCTTTCCTTTAGTGGAATGTGATGAGAGTAGACCTCATGTTTTTCTCTTGCCTCCCCTCTTTATCCCACCACTAATAAGTCTTTTGCTTGCCTCTTTTATGAGAGATAATTTGCCCCATATAACTTCTCCCTTTCTCCTCCCAGTATTTCTCTCTCACTGCTTGATTTCATTTTTTTTTAATATATGATCCCATCCTCTTCAATTCACTCTGTGCACTCTGTCTCTATGTATGTGTGCGTGTGTGCATGTGTGTGTGTGTGTACTCCCACCCAGTGCCCAGATACTGAAATGTTTCAAGAGTTATAAATATTGTCTTTCCATGTAGGAATGTAAACAGTTCAACTTTAGTAAGTCCCTTATGATTTCTCTTTGCTGTTCGCCTTTTCATGGTTCTCTTCATTCTTGTGTTTGAAAGTCAAATTTTCTTTTCAGCTCTGGTCTTTTCGTCAGGAAAATTTGAAAGTCTTCTATTTCATTGAAAGACCATTTTTTCTCCTGAAGTATTATACTCAGTTTTGCTGGGTAGGTGATTCTTGGCTTCAGTCCTAGTTCCTTTGACTTCTGGAATATCCTATTCCATTCCCTTCTATCTCTCAATGTAGAGGGTGCCAGATCTTGTGCTATCCTGATTGTATTTCCACAATACTTGAATTGTTTCTTTCTAGCTGCTTGCAATATTTTCTCTTTCACCTGGGAATTCTGGAATTTGGCCACAATGCTCCTAGGAGTTTCTCTTTTTGGATCTCTTTCATGCGGTGTTCTGCGGATTCCTTGAATATTTATTTTGCCTTCTGGTTCTAGAATCTCAGGGCAGTTTTCCTTGATAATTTCATGGAAGATGATGTCTAGGCTCTTCTTTTGATCATGGTTTTCAGGTAGTCCCAGAATTTTTACATTGTCTCTCCTGATTCTATTTTCCAGGTCAGTTGTTTTTCCAATAAGATATTTCACATTATCTTCCATTTTTCGAATCTGCGCGGTATGTTCTGAGATATCTGTCTTTCTTGAAAAGTCCTTAGCATCCATCCGTACCATTCCAGTTTTGAAAGATCTATTTTCTTCAGTGAGCTTTTGAATCTCTTTTTCCATTTGGTTAATTCTGCTTTTGAAAGCATTCTTCTCCTCATTGGCCCCTTGCACCTCCCTTGCCAGCTGAGTTAGGCTAGTTCTCAAGGTGCCAATTTCTTCAAGATTTTTTTGGTTCTCCTTTAGCAGGGAGCTGATCTACTTTTCATGCTTCTCCCTCATCCCTCTCATTTCCCTTCCCAGTCTTTCCTCCACCTCTCTAACTTGATTTTCAAAATTCCTCTTGAGCTCTTCCATGGCCCTAGCCCATTGGGTGGGCTGGGACACAGAATCCTCGATTTCTGTGTCTTTGCCTGATGGCAAGCATTGTTCCTCCCCATCAGAAAGGAAGGGAGGAAGTGTCTTTTCTCCGGTAAAGTACCCTTCAATAGTTTTATTTCTTTTCCCTTTTCTTGGCATTTTCTCCAACCAGTGGCCTGACCTCTGAATGTTCTCCTCACACCCACCTCGCCTCCTGGTCCTCCCAGCCAGCGTTTGGGGTCTGAGATTCAAATGCTGCTTCCCGCCTTAGGATTTTTGGCGGGGGCAGGGCTGCTATTCAGTGTGAGAATTAAGTTCAGGTGGTCAGGGGCAGGGCTGCCTCTCAGGCATAGTTCCCTCTGGGGGTTTATGCACAGACCTTCCACAATGGATCCAGGCTCCTGCCCGTTTGGGGAGCCCCCGTCCGCAGCTGCCTCTCAGCCCCCACCTCCCGGGGGGCCCGAGCCTTGGGGGCACCCCACTCCCCTCTCAACCCGCCAAAGAGACTCTCTCACCCACCCCCGTCAGTCACCTGTTGGTGGGGGGGCCCATGCTGCCGCTGAAGATCCCGCCTCCGGAGCCCTCTCAGATCTGTGCCTCTCGGAGCCATGGCCGCCGCCGCCGCCTCCACAGGTCCGGGCTGGGCTCCGCATCTGCAGCGCAACGGACCTTTTGTGAGAGGTTTGCAGGTCCCTCTGTGGGTGGGGGGACCCGCGTGGCCGCTGGAGATCCTGTCCCTGTAGCCCTCTCGGATCTCCTCCCCTCAGTGTCGCGGCTGCAGCAGGGCCGCACTCTGCTCCCTGTCCTGGCGCCCAGTCCGCGGTGCGAAGGACCCCCCGCGAGAGGTCCGCCGGTCTCTCCGGAGCAGGAATCTCCCTCGCTCCTATACTCCGTGGTCTCTGGGTGCAGAATTCGCCCTGGCTTGGTCCCCTCTAGCTGTTCTGTGGTTTGTGTGTTCGGAGCTATGTGTATGTGCCTCTTTCTACTTCACCATCTTGGCTCTGCCCCCCAGAATTTCTGAATAATTTTTTAAAAGGGGATGGTAGGTCAAAAAAGTTTGGAAACCTTTACTCTAAAACCAGAGGATAAAATAGAAATTGCAAGAATCCATCAATCACTTCCTCAAAGAGATCCTAAAATGAAAATGCCTAGGAACGTTATAACCAAATTCCAGAGCTCCCAGATCAAGGAGAAAATATTGCAAGCATCCAGAAAGAAGCAATTCAATTATCGTGGAGCCACAGTTGGGATAACACAAGATTAAGCAGCTTCTACATTACAGGCTTGGAGATGATATCACAGAGGGGAAAGGAGCTAGGATTACAACCAAGAATTGCCAACCCAGTAAAACTGAGTGTAAACTTTTAGGGGTAAAAATTCAATGAAATAGAAGACTTCTGAGAATTCTTGATGAAAAGACCAGAGATGAAAAGAAAATTTGATTTTCAAATACAAGACCCAAGGGAAGTATAAAAAGGTAAACGGGAAAGGGACTTAATAAGATTAAATAGTTTACATTCCTACATGGGAAGATAATACGTGTAGCTCACAAGAATTTTCTAATTATTAGGACGGTTAGAAGGAGTTTGTACAGGTGTGAGTTGAATATGAAGGGATGATATATTATAAAAACATAAAATTAAGAGGAAAGAGAGGAATGCAGTGGGAGAAAGGGAAAGGGAGAGGGACAATGAGGTAAATTATCTCACATAGAAGAGGGAAAAAAAGCTTTTACAGTGGAGGGGAAGATGGGAAAGGGGGTGGAGAGTGAGTGAACCTTACACTCATCAGAGGGAATAACATACACACTCAATTGGGTATAGAAATTTATTTTACCCTACAGGAAAGTAAGAGGACAAGGGGATAAGAGAAGTGGGGAGTGATAAAAGAAAGGATTGGAGGAGAGAGTAGTCAGAGGCAAAATACTTTTGAGGAGGGACAGCGTGAAAAGGGAGAGAGAGAACAGAATAAATGGGAAGGGGAAATAGGATGGAAGGAGATATATTTAGCAATAATAAGCGTGAAAAAATATTTGAAGCAGGTTTCTATGATGAAAGTTTCATTTCTCAAACATATAGAATAACTGAGTCAAATTTATAAAAATTAAAGCAATTCCCCAAGTAATAAATGATCAAAAGACATGGACAGTTTTCAGATGAAGTAATCAAAGCTATCTATAGACATATGAAAAAAATGCTGTAGCTCACTATTGATTGGAGAAATGCAAATTAAAAGAATTCTGAGGTTTAACCTTATACTTATGAGATTTACTAATAGGACAGAAAAGGGAAATGACAAATGTTAGAGAGAAGTGGGAAAAGTGGGACATTAATACACTGTTGGTGGAGTTGTGAACCAGTTCAACTATTCTGGAAAGCAATTTATAACTAAGCCCAGACAACTATAAAACCATGCATACCCTCTGACTTAGCAATACCATTACTAGGTCTATACCCCAAAAGAGATTAAAAAGGAAAAGGAAAAGGACCTACATGTGCAAAAATATTTATAGCAGCTCTTTTCTGGAGGTAAAGAATTGGAAATTGAGGGAATGCCCATCAATTAGGGAATGGATGAACAAATTATGCCATGTGATTATGATGGAATACTGTAGTGCTATAAGAAATGATGAGCAGTATGCTCTGAGAAAAACCCGGAAAGACTTACATGGGCTGATGCAAAGTGAAATGTACTGTCTACAAAGTTAACAGCAATACTGTAAGATGATCAGCTGTGAATGATTTAGCTGTTCTCAGCAAAATGATGATTCAAGACAACTCTGAAGGACATAGAATGAAAAATGCTATCCCTCCCCAGAGAAAGAACTGATGGTATCTGAATACAAATTAAAGTATACTTTTTTCACTTTATTTTCTTGAGTTTTTTGCCTGTATTTTCTTTCATAACATGACTATTATGGAAATGTTTTGCATGACTCCACATGTATAACCTGTATTGAATTTCTTGCCCTCTCAATGATATGAGTGGATGGAGGGACAGAATTTGGAACTCAGAGTTTTAAAAACGAATGTTAAAAATTGCTTTTGCATGTAACTAGGAAAAAATAAAATACAAAATAAAATTTTAAAAATTTACTAATAGCAAAAGAAAAAAATTAGCAAATTCCTTGGCATCTGCTAATAAATTCAAGATCATTTCAGGACCTAGAAGACACCAACAGGAGAGTGAGTGCTACTGATCTGTCACAGACTCCGCCTGGAGCAGTGATGACTCAGTGGCCGTAGGTTCAAATCCACACTCTGATACTTTCTACCTGTGTGGCTTGGAGTAAATCATTTGACCTCTCAGGCCTCTGTTTCCTCACCTTAACAACTGATCCAATACAATCTAGCACTGGAATGAGCTTGTATTTTTTCCCAAAGGCAATTGGGAGGATTCCTGAGAATGAATCAGAATTATGGTTTAGAAAGATTGTTTTGGCAACTGTGTGGAGTCTATAGAGAATGTGAGGGAAGAACGTAGAAGCTTGAAGTCCAATCAGGAAGCTGTTTCAGTTGTCAGGATGAGATGTGCCAAGGTTGCTGAATGAGGTGGTAGCCATACTGAATGAAGAGAACTGGATGAAAGACATTTAGTGGTGGTAGAATCCACCAATGATTGGATGTAAGCAGTGAGAGAGAGGGAACAGTCAAGGATGAGGCTGATCTCTACCTTCTCTGCAGGATCTCCAGGTTCACTTCTATCTCTGTATCTCTGATCCTCTTCCCAAAGTTTCTAGCCCAAAGTCCAAACACAACATTCCAGGAATCCTCCAGGGGCAGAGACCGATCTCGATGGGCAGTTGAATAAACATGGTGACCCCTGATATGAATGAAGTTCAATTCTTCTTGAGCATGTAACATTTCAGATAATTTTTCCCTCCTCTAATCCCTGTTTTATGCTTGCACATCAAGTAGCAAAAGCTTAATGTTCCGTACAAATCAAATTTTAGCTGCTAGTTGAATTTTCAGTTTAGAAACACTTTGTTCAGACAAAATCCCTCCTTTGGAAATGAATCTTTTTTCTTTTTCCAGATTCCTCTTTGTTCTAATTCTTGCTTCCTCCTCCTCTATTTTTTTCTCTTTTTTTGTCATGAGGGAATAGCATATACAAAGTCAGAAATGACATTGACCTTCAAAACTGGTCTGGACTTCTCCCTCTCCTGTGACTTTCCTGTTCAGTCTGGTGTTGTCTTCAGGGAAAGAGGGAAACAGAAATGCCACTCCAATTTCTGAAATATAGAGAGTCTCATCTCACCATGTTCTCCTCAGGGGATAGAGAAGGGCCTCATAGTCAGGAAAATCTGGGGTTAAGTACCACCATCTTTGAGAGGCATTAGCAGTGTGGCTAGGCAAAACACTTAGGATCTCAGTGTCCCAGGCAATTTTCCCAAAATAAAAATTGTAGAGATGGTGCCCATCTGCATTGATAATAGGAGTTTCCTTCTTGGGAGCTCTCCATAGAGAAAAAATCCTGTATTTAGACAAAAAACAAATGATCCCTTGAGAACAAGAATTGTTTCATTTCCGTCTTTGTACCCCCAATACCTAGCAGAATCTAGCTCATTCCATATACTCTTATGATTTAACAAATGCATTTAAAAATGTAGCTATGTGGTGCAGTGAATTGATAGTTGAACTTTGAATCAGGGAGACCTGAGTTCAAACCCTGTGTCTGCCACTTAATAGCTATTGGTTGGTTGGTTATTATCTTTCATTCTTGAAGAAGACCAAAATGACATCACCATTTTGGAATCAAGGTGCAGTGTGTCAACTGTGACTGATAAGACCAATATGAGCTTGGAAGGCTCTCCCACAAGTTGGGCAAACATAGTCCACTTGAACCTTTGGAGTGGAGATGGCTCTAAATTTGTGCATCTCATATTTCTTTTGAACTAGTGCAATTCTGCTTTGCTCATGGAGCACAGCACCTTCTTTGATGTGAGCGTGCCATGTTAGGAGGTCCTGTGCAAGTGTCTCCCAAGTCATGCAATCAATTCCAAAGTTTTTCAGAGAGACCTTGAGAGTGTCCTTGTATCACTTCTTCTTACCTCTGTGTGAGTACTTGCCTCTTGTGAGTTCTTCATAAAATAGTCTTTTAGGAAAGTGTACGTTTGGCATTCCAACATCGTAGCCAGTCTATCAGAGTTGCTGTCTCTGCCGCAGAGTTTGAATGCTTAGCAGTTTCATTTGAGAAAGGACCTCAGTTTCTGGTACCTTATCCCGCCAGGTGATCTTCAGAATCTTCCTAAGACAATTCAAATGGGAGTGATTCGATTTCCTGATATGGCACTGGCATACTGTCAGAGTTTCTCAGGCATACAACAATGAGGTCAGCACAATGGCTCTGTAGACCTTCAGTTTTGTACTCAGTCTAATAAGTCTAATATCTCTTTTCTCCCATACTTTCCTTCAGAGCCTCCCAACCAGCTCTGGCAATATGTGCTTCATCATGTGCTGATCATCTATATGAACATCTCTGGAAACTATACTGCCAAGGTATAGTTATCCACAATATTCAAAATGTCTTCATTTGCTGTAACTATTACTCCCAAGTATAGATGGTATTATGCTGACTGATGGAGAATCTCTGTTTTCTTAGTGTTAATTGTAAGGCCAAAATTAGCACAAGTGGCAGATAATTGATCTATACTTGGTTGCACCTTGGTTTCAGTGGCTACATTGAAGCAAGTCACAACTTCTTCCAGATTCAGTTATCTCAACATAAAATGGGATTAATTAGAGCACCTCTCAAAGTTATCATGAAGATCAAATGAGATACTACATGTAAAGTACTTTGCAAAGCTAAAGGTATTATATAAATACAGCTATTATTACAATTATTGAAGGGCAACTAGGTGGCAAAGTAAATAGTGAGTGCCAGACTTGGAGTCAGGAAGACTCATCTCTGACTTCAAATTTAGCTTCAGACCATTACTAGCTGTATGATCCTGGTCAAATGGCTTCACCCTGTTTGCCTCACTTTTCTCATCTGTAAAATGAGCTGGAAAAGGAAATGGCAAATCCCCTCAAAGGGGTCATGGAGAGATGGGCATGACTGAAACGAGTGAATAACCACATCATCATTATTTTTATTATTTTAATAACTATATCAGAGAGTCTTACTTCAGCAGCTTTTTGAACACCATCTCAAAGAATACAGAGAAGAAGAAGCGAAGACTGTAAGAAGGATAGAAATTCTATGAGGTCACAAGTAGTATGGCTTGAGTGAACCCAGATTGGTCACTGTGGTCCTAATACCTGGATAAATATGAATGAAGGTAGTGAATTAAAATTGTAGTGAATTAAAGGAAGCTTGTATTCTATTCCACATAAGTAGATTGTGAATTTGTTATTTGAAGTGGGGAATTTGTTACCTTGAACAACCCCTGGTAGGAAATATCAATGAATTCTGAAAACGTTTGAAGAAATAGTGTAGAACCCAGCATGGACAGTAAGAGAAGTTAAGGTGTGTTGACACATAAGTCAAGGGTGTGACTGGTCTTCCCACATAACACCTGCTTTTGAGCCACTCTTGTCAATAGGGTCTTAGAGGTGAGGTCTGGTCCATGGGGGTCATTCCTTATGTTCCTAATGGGCTCCAAACACTTTCAACCCCTCTAAAAATCATTGGATCATCTGAGAAAAAAATAGAAGTCATGCCTTCCTACTGGTCAGAAGGTATCCCAATGCAAGGCTCAGTAAGTTCAATGTTTTAATAGGGTCTTGACATGTAAGAAAGACAAAAAAAATTGATATTTCTATTTCATGAATGGATGGGGGAAAACCACAATGATGTAATATTCATTTAATGAATGAGTCTAATTTTCCCCCCAACAGTTAAACTGACTGTCCAGACTACCCCCGGCTCTGTATTGTGAATAAAGCTATAATAAATCCATGAGTATTTATTAAGCACCCATTATATACTTGAAAATATTCCAAGCATTGAGATGCAAAACTAAAAATAAAATAATTTTTTGCCATCAATAAGCTTATATTCTTCCTGAAAGTGACAAAGACCACGATTCCCCTCTTCATGGTTATTCAGTGGTTCCTTTTGGCTCCTAGGACAAAATGAAACTACTAAGAGAGACATTGAAAGCTTGTGACTATTCAGGTTCTTTCCTATCTGCAGGATTATTTTATTTACTCCCCTTTATGGACACTACTTTTCCAGCCAAACTGATCTCCTTGCCTTCCCTAATCTCAGCATTCCATCTCCCACTACCACACCTCTGGAGAGGCTAGTCCCCCTGCACCCTCCCTCATTCCTCACCATCATCTCTTAGAATCCTTAGTTTCCTCAACTGAAGTGCCATTCTCTGCTGGAAGCTCTCCCTGATCTCCTAGTTGTCTGAAATGCTTCCATTCATAGAAAATATTTACTCTCTTTATGCTGTATCCTCCAAGAAGAATGAAAACTTCTTGAAGGAAGAAATACTGCTGCTGCTGCTTTATCATTGTATTCTCAGGCCTTAGGCTACAGTCTTGTACATGTGGGCACTTAATAAGTGCTTAATAGATTCAGCTCCACTAAAGAAATATCCATTTGGTGTGAGAGAGAGAAAGTGAGAGGGTCAGAGAGAAGGGGGAAAGAGAGAGAGAGAGAGAGAGAGAGAGAGAGACAGAGAGAGACAGAGAGAGAGACAGAGAGAGACAGAGACAGAGAGAGACAGAGACAGAGACAGAGAGACAGAGACAGAGACAGAGACACAGAGACACAGAGAGACACAGAGAGAGACAAAGAGAGAGAGAGACAGAGACAGAGACAGAAAGAGAGACAGAGAGAGACAGAGACAGAGAGAAAGACAGAGACAGAGACAGACAGAGGTAGAGAGATTCAGATACAGACGAGAGACAGACAGACAAAGACAATACAAAGACAGAGAAAGAGACCAGAGAGAGAATAAGACTGAGTCCTGGCAGGGACTCAAGCACAAGGGAAACCCTAGATCAGCACAAACATATAAATCCATCAAATATGAGAATAAAATTCTCTAACAATTGAATAATTCATCTAACATCTAATAATTCATCTAACAATAATCCTGGGGTACACAAATATTCCTGAAAGGAAACAGATCCTCAGTTATGTGAATCCATTAGAGATCCCTACCTTGTATCCACCAGAGAAGAGGGAAAATGTGGAGTCCAAACCTGCTGCCTTCTTGGCCCAAAAGGAAGGAAATGGATAAAAAGACTCCATTGTGTAATGTGTGTCTTTACCCCCTTTTATCCCCCTCTATCCCCTTTCACCCCTATAGCCCATGGGAATCAGGTCCCATGCTCTTGGTCACTGTCTGGGCTGCAGGATCATTCTTTCAGAGCTGCTAGGATTGCCAGGCCCTGTGCTCAGATGAAGAGATCCTGAGTCTAGGTGCCACCAAGTCCAGTTTCCTGTCTTCAAAGATGAAGAAACTGAATCCCATTCAAATGAAGTGATTTGATCAAGAACACAGAAGGATCAGAAACAGAATTTGAACCTGTCTCCAAAGATTCCTTCCCCTCTACTATTGACACCTGCAGCCACATCTGAGTGATTTCAGGTATGCCCCTTAACTTCTCTGGGTCTCAGTTTCCTCATCTGTATAATGAGAACATTGGATTAGATGGCTTCTGAGGTCCCTTTCTGGTCTAGAGGTGAGATCCTAGGATGACTGAATGAATGAACCAATGGATGAATGCATTAAAAAAAATTATTAAGCATTTACTGCACACCAAATCTCTTTTAAATTCTGAGGATTCAAATAGAAAAAAAAACTGCTGAAACTCTTACTCTCCAAGACCTTACACACTAACTGGGGTAGAAAGCACAAAATAAAGGTCATTTGTAGTATAGGAAGGAAGGTTTAGAGATCCTAAATTTGCTTCAGTGGGGCAGATGTCAAAGTTCTGGGACCCTTAGGTTGCATCAGGGAGCCAGACCCAATCAAATTTCCTCTTCCCTCTTCAGGGCTAGATGCAATACGGTATTTCCTATGTGTGGAGGCTAGTTCTGAAGCTCAGTGCTGGTGTTCATTTCCAGAGGGCTAAGTCATTTTGAATGAAGAATGACCCTGTTCTATTCATGACATCCATCCTCTCCTTCCCTTCAGTCAATGTTATTTGAAGGGGCTTGTCTGCTCTGGTTTGTGCCCAGAAGAGGCGGGATGGGACCCTCTCCTACCCCTTTCAATTCCAAATAGCTGGGAAGAAATTTGGAGTCGTTCAGTAACTTGGCAATGTCAAGGATGGTTGAGCAAGGGGACTCCTCCTGAACTCCTCCCCCATTGGGGATTGATGATTCATTCTGCCCATCATATCACAGCCAAACAGGCACGCTTATAACAAACAGCACCAGGCATATTGACTACAAACTGTGGGAGATGCCAATCCAAAGAAGATGCTGTGAACACAGTTCAGCCTGTCAATGATTGACCAGGGAGGCAATTAGCCACTCTGGTTGTGTAATGATTCTACTACTGAGAACTCACATGAAGACAACACAGCTTCATGTCTTGTCTCTGATGATTTCTCTGCTTTGTGACTTTGGGGAAATCACTTCATCTTGTGGAGTCTCAGTTTCCTCATCTGTAAAATAAAGTAACTAGACTGGATGGCCTTTGAGGGTCCCTCCAACTCTAGCTTATATGGTCCTGGAAGCACAGGAATAGAGACTATCCCTGTCATTTTTACCAGTTCAGGGAACTCCCAGGTGGAAAAACTTCCTTTTTTTTGTTGTTCAATCATTTCAGTCCTGTCTGACTCTTGGTGACCCCATTTGGGGTTTTCTTGGCAAAGATACTGGAGCGGTTTGTCATTTCCTTCTCCATCTCTCTTGACAGATTAGGGAACTGAGGCAGAGTTAAGTGATTTGCCCAAGGTCACGCAGCTAGAAAGAGTGTGAGGCTGGAGTTCAACTCAGGTCCTCCTGACACGAGGCCCAATGCTCTAACCACTTCACCATCTAGCTGCCCTGGTTCTATGAACTCATTAAAATGTGAAAAAAAATATGTAGGTGGATTTCACATAGCAAGCAATATATTAGTTTGACTGGTTTCAGGAAGCTCTTACAGGCTAAATTCATTCAAAGATATTTTGGCAGTAAGAATGCCAGTAGAGTTTAGGAAATACTTCAATGTGTCTTTTTCTAGGCTTGTGGACATATACTATCTAGCAGCCTGGCGACATGGACCTCTTCATAGCTTGGCTCAGGATTGTGTGTTACTCTTCTAATGTTCCAAGTCTGGTGTATGGTAAGAATGCAATTAAGGGACTTGGAGAAATCTGTTGCTGAGTGATAAATCATCAGGGAACATCTGACATAAGTGGGCAGGACCGATCATTTGAGATGTAGGCTTGATCATGGAATGAGCAGCTCTACAAATGAGCTGATCCTGGGGGTGGGGAGTGGGGGAGTAGGGGAGTGGAGCATCATTCAGACAAGAAACAGGAACATGCTGGGTGTGTCAAAAGGGATCATGAGATGGGAAAAGAGGCAAGACATCAAGGACACTGGGAGAGGTAGGATGGGTGGGAAGGGGGCAATTCATGCTTTTGCTTAATGAAATCACTTGGGGCAGTCATCTTCTGGGGCAAAGAGTTAGCATCTAAAATAAATATTGGTAGAATACAATCTCCTTGAGAATATGAATTACTTCATTCCTCCTATTGTATTCCTGGAGACAAGTACAGGGCCCCAGAGAACTTACCATCAGTACAGTAGTTGACCTTGATGCCATGTCCATCCTCATTGAAAAGATTTGTCAACATGCTGCTAAAAAGCATGGGAGCAAGCACACATCCCTGTTTCACTCCACTGGAGAATGGGAAAGCACGAGAGCATTGTCCATTATCTAGAACCTGAGCCATCATGAAATTGATGTACAATATTGATGAATTTCTCCAGGAAACCCAGTTTTGACGTAATTTTCCATAAGCCCTCATGACTAACAGTGTCAAAGGCCTTGGTCAGATCTACAAATGTTGCATACAGACCTCTGTTCTGCTTCTGGCATTTTTCCTGGAGTGTCGGGCAGCAAACACTATATTGACCATTCTTTGGCCCTTTCTGAAGCCACACTGCCTCTCAGGTATATGACCATCTTCCAGGTGAAGGATGAGCTTATTAAGGAGGACTCTAGCAAAAATTTTGCCAGTAATAACTAAGAGAGAGATTACTTTGTGATTGTCGCAGGACAATACAAACCAAAACCAAAGTGAAGGGAGTGTTGGTGCGTGATTTTCTGTTTGCAGATGATTGTGTACTCAATGCAGCCTCTGAAACTGAGATGCAACAAAATATGGATCAATTCTCTGCTGCCTGTGCTAATTTTGGCCTAACAATTAACACCAAGAAAATACAGGTGCTCCATCAACCACCACCATAACATTTATACGTGAAATCATCGGTTACAACAAATGAAGAAGTTTTGAATGTTGTGGATAAGTTCACTTACCTTGGTAGTGTACTTTCCAGGGATGTACACACTGAAAATGAGGTTGATGCATACATTGCCAGAGCTAGCTCAGTGTTTGAGAGGCTCTGAAGAAAAGTTTGGGAGAGGAGAGGTATGAGACTCACTACCAAACTGAAGGTCTACAGAGCCGTTGCGCTGACCTCATCGTTATATGCTTGTGAAACATGGACAGTCTACCAGCACCATGCCAGAAAACTGAATCACTTCCATTTGAACTGTGTTAGGAAGATTCTGAGGATCACCTGGCAAGATGAGGTACCAGACACTAAAGTCCTTGCTTGAGCTGAATTGCCAAGTATCCAAACTCTGATGGGCTGGCCACGTTGTTCAAATTCAAAATGTATGCTTGCCAAAAAAACTGTTTTGTGGAGAACTCGCAAGGGGCAGGTGATCACATGGTGGTCAGAAGAAGTGATACAAGGACATTCTCAAGGTCTCTCTCAAGAACTTTGAATTTGATTATGCAACACGGGAGACACTGGCACATGACTGCTCAGCATGGCATGACCATATCAGAAAGGGTGCTGTGCTCTTTGAGCAAAGCAGAATTGAGACAGCACAAAGTAAATGCAGGATGCGCAAATTTGGGATATCCACCCCAAATGTTCACACGGACTATCGGTGCCCAACCTGTGGTAGAGCATTCCAAGCTTGTATTGGTCTGATCAGCCACAGTTGGACACGATGAAATTTCACTTTATCATGGTGATGTCATTTTGGTCCTCTTAGAAAATGAAGAACAACCACCACAGGGCTCCCAGCATCTAGATGGCCATAATGGATAGAGTGCTGGGCTTAAAGTCTAGAAGACTTGGGTTCAGATGTGACCTCAGACACTTACTAGCTGTGTGACCCTTGGCAAGTCACTTAACCTTGTTTGCTCCAGTTTCCTTATCTGTAAAATGAACTGGAGAAGGAAATGGCAAACCACTCCAGTATCTTTCCAAGGAAACTCCAAATGGAATCATGAAGGATCAGAAATGTTTAAAAATGACTAAACAACAACATATACAGGACCTGGCAAACAAATGTCTATTGCTTGATAACAAAAATAGTAACTCATGTTTCCACAGTTTTAAGGTTTCATCAAACATTTCCCTCCTCCCTTAGGAACTCATTGGGATAAGTAATGTATAATTATTCCTGTTTTACAAATGAATTAACTGAGGCTTTACAGCATGATAGAATAGCTTACCATAGCTCTGGAGTAAATGATCTGTGTTCAAATCCCACTTCTGACCCTTTGCCAAAGAGAAATCCCACTTCTATCCCTCCACTCCAACGTCGAGTGATGAATTGAGAGTTGAGTGCAAAGCTATGAAGATTAGCATTCAAGTTCTGTCTCTGATGCCTCTCTGAGCTTCCAGTTCTGGACCCATGATCTCAAATATCTCGTCTGATCTCATGCAGGTCAAAGGAGGCAGAAGAGATATTTGAATGGAATCCCTCCAGCTCCAGAGGAAATTTCTTTTTCATTAGATTGTGAAGACAAAGGAAACACAAAGTGAAGAAAAGGTCGGGAAGCTGGGTGTCTCTAGAATACGTAATTGAAAAGTCAGAGATGGAGCAGACACCTGGACATGGGAGTAGAGAGTCCAACCTGGGGAGATGAGTGCAGAACCCAGAGGTGAAGGTAGGGAGTGGTGCTGTCCATGGTTTGATATGAAGGCTGGAAACAGCTTAATGGATGGCTGCACTGGGGAGAAGCAGCTTGGGGACAGCTGTTTGCTATCACTGGTTGCCCCCTGGGCTCTAAAGGAGTGGTCTGATCACTTCTCAACTGTGTATTTGTTGGTTTTCAGCCACTGGGAGACTCAAAATATCTGGCACAGATAACCAGTTTAAAGGCTGTTGCAAATTGTGGGGAAAGAAAGGTGACTTCCATCTGGTGCCCAAACCTGGGCTTTGCCAAAGATATTTCTGCCCAGGTTGGGATATCTGGGGAGAGGTGACAGGGAAGTAGGACCTACTGAAAAATAGTGCCCTGAAAATCTGAGGCTGACTGAACAGTTGAGTGGGTGGAAAGGACTCAAGGGCCTTGTAGTTGATGATAATGATGGATGTCTCTACTCCCCAGAGATGATGTTCCCATGTTTTCAATGTCACTCTGACTCTGTGAAGCTCTGTCTCCCTGATGGTGTGTGTGTGGTGTGTGTGTGTGTGTGTGTGTGTGTGTGTGTGTGTGTGTACTTGACTACTTACCTATCTGTTGTTATTTGTCCTTTGTTTTTGAAGAGGACCAATGGCATCATGGATGATGTCTTGACTCATGCCTAATTGGATTTAAGGAAAGCAGAGTTGCACAAAGTCTCTATCTTCACTCTCCTCTTCCAGAGTCATCAAAGACCAGTGTCAGGACAAAAGTCCAGACAACTGGCAATGTCCTGGGATGCAATGGATGACCTTGATGTCTTCAATGTCTGACCAAGCTCTGAGTGCTACACAATACCCGATTCAGCCACCTTTACGGCTGTTGGAACTAACTGTTCTCATTTGTCCATTCCACCAGGGGAAATCTTCACATGCTTGGGATAGACAGCCCCCTAACTCACTAAAAGATTTGAGGTCCATTGTTTATCACCAACCTGGTTTGACCTTTCTGCTGAGACTGTTTACAGGGCTGTGGATACTGCACATGCTATGGAGTTTCTTGGAGCTACAGATGATAGTTGGGTGAATCAGGTGGACACCAAAGGTGGATGAGTAGACCTGAAAAGGGCTCAGCAGCCTTCATATGGGGGGTGATAGTCCTCTCTGAACATGCCATACACCACTCTTATCTATCTACCTATCAATCATTTATTTTTCTTCCTTCTTTCCTTCCTTCCTTTCTTCCTTCCTTCCTCCTTCCTGTTTTCTTTTCTTCCTCTCTTTTTCTTTTCCTTTCTTTTTCATTTTTCCTCTATCTCTATTTATCCATCTTTAGACATATTTATTTTAACTAATTTAGTTTGTGTTTGTGTGTATGTCTGTGTTCTACTCCCCACTCCTAAATCCATCAACTCCTAGAAGATGTATGAGCCATGTTTAGAATGTTGTGAGTGACTTGGTCTCACCTTAGCCATGTACTCTCTGCTCTTCCATTTCAGGCTCCGATGTTTAATAAGGGCATTGATAAATTGGACAGTGTCCAACAGAAGGCAATCAGGGTGGTAAAGTGCTTTGAGTTCCTAATATATGAAGACCACTTGGTAGAACTGCAGAAAGTAAGATTCAGGGGCCATAAGGGCTTCCTGACTTGAGTAGAGATTAGACTGTTCTCCATGGAC
The DNA here is from genome assembly GCF_028372415.1 of Notamacropus eugenii. Classification (NCBI taxonomy): domain Eukaryota; kingdom Metazoa; phylum Chordata; class Mammalia; order Diprotodontia; family Macropodidae; genus Notamacropus; species Notamacropus eugenii. The sequence continues at coordinate 47,288,750 of NC_092873.1, forward strand.
CCAGAGAGCAGAAACAAGAATAATGGTGAGAAATTGTAAAGAGTCCAAGTTAAGATTTATGGCAGGAAAAACTCAAACTGTCCAAAAGTGGAATGGCCATCCTGGGAGGGGATCTTCTTTATCCTTGGAGGTCTTTAAACAGAACCTGGACAACTACTCATCAGGCATTTTCTAGTGAGTAGCTGCCAAAAATGAAGTGCCCACTATGCACCAGACACTGTGTTAAGGGCTAGGGATACAAATAGAATAAATGAAATTATCCCTCCTTATAAGAAGTGTACTTTTAATTGAAGACAGAGAAATATATATATATATATATATGCATATGTGTATACACACATATATACACATGTGTGTTTATATATGCACATATATAAACACACATGTGTATGTGCAACCACATGTGTGTTTGTGAAACATATGAAGAATAAACATAAAGAGAATAAATGCAAATGTACACAAAGTCGTGAGCTGCAAGGTAGTTTGGAAGGCAGCGCACTCACTAGCAGCCGGAGTCAGAACAGGTTTCATATACAAGATGGTGCTTAAATTCAGTTTTAAAGGAAGATAGGATCCTATGAGGTGGAAATGAGAAAGGAGTGCATGGCAGGAATGGAGGACAGCCAATTCAAAGGAATGGAGGTGGGAGATGAGGAAGCATGTGTAAAGAAGAAAGAGAAGAACTGTTGGTTAGATTGCAGAAGATGAAATAGATAGTCATGTCTGAGAAATCTGGAAAGCTAAGCTGGGGTCAGGATGTGAAGGATATTTAAAACTAAATAGATAAATTTACTTTTTATCCCAGAGGCAATATTCATAGGGATATTCATTCCCTATGAATAGGAAATGCCGTGATCAGAAGACTTCTGCTTGAAGATAATCACTTTGACAGCTACAATGAGGGTTGTCCTGAAGTGGTGAGAGACTTGAGACAGGGAGATGGATTAGAACACTATGTCAATAGTTTTGTTGCTGTTGAGTCATTTTTGACTTTGTGACCCCATTTGGGGTTTTCTTGGCAAAGATACTGGAGTGGTTTGCCATTTCCTTCACCAACTCATTTGTCAGATGAGGAAACTGAGGGAAACAGGGTTAAGTGACTTGCCCAGGGTCACATACAGCTAGTAAGTGTCCAAGGTCAGATCTGAACTCAGGTCTTCCTGACTTCACACCCCATGGTCTATCCACTGCATCACCTAGCCTCTTTGTCAATAGTCTAGGCAGGAAGCAATATACCTCTAAACTATAGCTTGCTTTGTACCTGTTTATTTGCATGTTGTGTACCCCCATTATATTTTAAGCTCTTTGAGGGCAAGGATTGTCTTTTGTCTCTTTTTATATCCCCAGTGCTTAACACAATGCTTGGCACGCAGTAAACCCTTGATAAATGTTGACTGATTGATAAATCTAAAGTAACAGCTGGGAAAACAGAAAGACACTTGCCTCCTTTTCACATTTATTTTCCACCACTGATCTTCCACTTACTTTAGTCTATGTGACTTTACCAAGTCAATTCTCCAGCTCTCAATTTTCTACTCTCTAAAACAAAAGGATGGGACCATGTGACCTCTGTGATTCCCTTCAGCTCTAACTCTTATCAGGCTCTTAGGGATGGGCGTGAGACCTGCTGAAATAAAAGCAGAATCTGGGGAGGGAATACCTGGGTCAAAATACCATGTCTGAGGTTCACCACTTGTGTGACCTTGACCTTCCTAGGGCTCACTTTCCTCAAACATAAAATGAGGATGTGGAGTATGTGGCTTCTAATATCTCTTCTGACTTTTGGTCTATGATCCTCCCAGGATCTTTCCTTCTTGACCCTGGTGGAGACTGGCTACCTTGACCTGAGCTTCTATCCTGCCTAAGACACTTAAAAGCTGCATGACCCTGACCAAGTCCCTTAACTTATCAGCCTTCATTTCCCCATCTACAAAATAAGAATAACTGTACTTCCTTCACAGAATTGTTGTGATTCCCAAACAGGAATGAGAGATAGAAATAGGGACTGGAATTTTGATTTCTTAGATGTAAGTTTTTCCCAGATGAGGAAAACTTTTTTATCAAAGCAGATCTGGATTTCTTTTCCTGCCACTTTGAATCTTATGAAGTTGCCTAGAGCAGAGGCAGCAAATGGGGGCAACATTCCCTAGTGAGGCATGAACTAGATTAAAATGTAATTGGGCAACATTTTACAAAATACATAAAAATGCAATAAACATTTGACAAAAGACATAAAAAGCACCATAAACATTTAACAAAATACATAAAAATACAATATGTGGTTTTCTAAATTAATATGCAGCCCCTCAAGGGTTCTTAGGGAAGCTTTGTGACCACGGTTTCTATCTGAAACTGACCTAGAGAATTAAAAAGTTAAATGACTTGATCAGGATCACTCAGTCAGTGTATGTCAAAGGCAGGACTTACTTATCCTTGGGGTCAGCTCTTTTTTAGTCTTGGATCATTGCATTCCTTAGAATAGTTAAGTAACTTACAGTTAATCATCTTACAATGTTGCTGTTACTGTGTACAGTGTTCTCCTGGTTCTTCTCATTTCACTTTGCGTCAATTCATGCAAGTGTCTCCAGGTTTTTCTGAGAGCATCTGGCTCATCCTTTCTTATATCACAATGGTATGCCATCACAATCATATACCACAACTTGTTCAGCCATTCCCCAACTGATGGTCATCCTCTTCAATTTCCAATTCTTTGCCACCAGAAAAGAGCAGCTATAAATATTTGGGCATAGTTTCAAATTGTTCTTCATAATTGTTGAATCGGTTCACAACTCCAAGGTCTTTAAATGAAATAATATATGTGAAATTCTTCTTTGCCAACAGTGAAATGGTGAAGTGCCATGTCAATATTTGCTGTTCTTCCTCTTCATTCCTCCATTGCTTAGCCTGGGTGATAGCCTACTCCCAGTCAGCCCAGATTCCTGGGACTCTCTTAGGATGTCGACAATTCAGCTGACCCGCAGATTTGTTTCCTCAAAAAGGGAGGAAGACAACCCTGGAGACCTCGTATTTCATTTCTCTTCATTCAAGTCAAGTCAACAAGTATTTATTAAATCCTTACTATGGGAAAGACAGAATATGCACAACTATGTAAAAATAAGGTCTGAATTGGGGATGATGAATTGGGATAGATGGGAGGTACCAGTTCATTTGTATTTATCAGACTTGAACCACCTAACCCTTGTGGCAGAAAGCTCATTTAACTAGCTCTCTTACAAACTCTGGGTGGAGTGCCTGGCCTGTAGTCAGGAAGACCTGGGTTCAAATTTGACCTTAGACACTTACTAGCTGTGTGACCCTGGCAAGTCACTACACCCTGTTCACCTCAGTTTCCTCATCTGTCACATGAACTGGAGAAGGAAGTGGCAAGCTTCTCTAGCATCTTTGCCAAGAAAACCCCAAATGAGGTCACCAAGAGTCAGACACAACTGGAAATGGCTGAACAACAAAAACCTATGAGTTCTACCAGATACTAGGGCTCCACAACCACTCTTCTGAGACTTGCCTTGCCTCATTTCTCCCTCACGCATTTATTCCTTCTGCCTTAGATCATTATGCCTAGACACTGGGAGCTTCCCTCGCCTCTGTTCTGTTCCATTTTCCACATTAGCCTTACCTAGAACTCCAGATAGAAAATTCATCTCTCCCTTTTCTTGGTCTCCCTTTCCTCATTCATAAAATAGGGCTGTGGAAGCATGCTGTACTTGATAATTCCTCTGTCTCTGAGAATCTTTGATGTTATTATGATCATCTATGATCCCTCCCAAATACTACTATTTTCCCTCCTAGATTATTTGGTATGTAACTCCTATGTATATTTTTGGACAAGTCACTTTACTTTTCTAGATGTCAGTTTCCTCATCTGTAAAATGAGGGTCTTGTACTAGATGATCCCTGAGGTCCCTTCCAATTGCAGATCGATCATCTCCTCTTCTCCTATATGACCTGGGCTTGGATTTCAGCTCTGGAACCCATCAATGGTTTCACCAATGGTCAGGTTGCCATCCCTCTTTGGGACTTGGCTTCCTTCTCTGTAAAACAAGGAGATAATCTCTAAAGTGGCATACAACTCCAGATACTCTGGTCCAAAGGGGAACCACCAAAGCTGCAAGATCTACCAATCAAACCTCTGTGATACTCAAGAGAATGGATCTTTGATGTATTTATATAGCCTTATTGTACTTGCTTTAACTTCTTACTCAGATTACCCTATCAATCAATCACTAAGCCTTTATTAAACTCCTACCTATGTTAAAGGCACTTAGCTCAGCCCTGAGAATACAAATATACACAGAACAAAGCTTAAGATAGTGGAAAGGATACTGCATTTGGAGTCACAAAAACCTGGGTTGAAATACCATGTTAGACACTTAGTAGCTGTAGGATCCTAAGACATCAGTTTTCTTATCTGTAAAATTGAGCTTCATGGCCTTTAAGCTCCCTTTCAGTCTTAAATCTATGACCCCATCATCCTACTCTTAGGGATATGACTTTCTAATGGGAGCAGGATGGGGATCATATATGGATGCAGATGCAGAATAACCAAAAATAGATAGAGAGGGAGAGTACTAGTAGTTAGGGAAAAATATCCATTTCAAAGCTGGGTTCTTAACCTGTGATCTACAAACCTGGTTTTAAAAATCTATATTTTGATAACTATTTCAACATAATTGGTTTCCTTTGTCATTCAGTACATTTTTAACTGGACGAATTTAAAAGCATCGTGCTGAGAAGGGGGCTTTCACTAGACTTCTGCCCATGGCGTCCATGTCACAAAACAGGTTGAGAAAGTCTAAAGTCTTTTGAGCTGCTTTTCCAGAGGCCAAGGTGATCCATTACACTCTGGGCCATCACCAGTCATTCGGACTTTTGTCCTGCCTCTGGTCTTCCATGACTCTAGAAGACAAAGTAAGGCTTATGATTTTGCACGCCTTGACCAATCCAATTTATATCCAATTTACAAGTGAATCAAGACCTCACCCCATGATATTATCTTTGAAAAAGTAGTGTGAACAACATTACATTTGTCCCACATTAAAGTACTTCCATTTCTCAGCAAGGATGATGATGGTGGTGGCAGGAATGGAGGCAGGAGGCAAGAGACAGGTCTACCCAGAGGCTAGGGAGATGGCCAGATGAGCTCCAGAGTATGGGGAAAGAGGTGTTGGGAAGATCTATATGCGTTATTTTACAGTTGGGGAAACTGAGCTCTAGGGAGCTGGAACAATTTTTTCAAGGTTTCCAAGATGGTAAGAGAGAGAGCCAGAGTTCTTAGGGTTATATTCCTTGAAAAAGCTGCAAGAAGTTGTGTGTGGGCGCTCACAATACCTGCTACTGGGGAGGTAGAGGATAAAGTAAGGGTCCATCGTGAAGGCTGGAGCTTCATACTTCCAAGATCACCATGCTCTAATGGACAGATGAAAAGTTGAGTCCTTCAGACTGCTATTTCCATAGAACTTTAAGCCTTGTAGCTTTTAATTTTTTTCTTATACATCATGACTTTAATAAACATCAGCTGATATTCAAAGACTTAAAAAAAGATTTTCTGTAAAACACACAGTATGGTAGAAAAAAGTAGTGGCTGTGAAATTAAAGGACCTACCTTTTTCTGTAAAATTTGCCAAGTCTGTAACCTTGGGCATGTTATCTACTCTCTTAGCCTCAGTTTCCCCATCAGTAAAATGGGATTAGATGTCCCCAGATGTCCCTTTCTTCCCCTTATCTAGGATTCTATGATTGTTCTCTTTGCCCTTTTCCCTCAACTGTGAACTTCTTTTACTTTAATAGTAAGTATATTAAATTTAAATAAAATAAGTATATTTTTAAAAGCATATTAACTTTAATATGGTAGCAAGAAAATTATCATGTTTGTTTGCGTCCCTTTTTAGAATGAGTGAAACTTTTTATCTAAGAGTGAAACTTTCATATTTTTTGACACTCTTTTCTTTTTTTAATGTTCATTTTTTGAGTCTTAATCACTCCCCACTAAATCCTCCCTCCATTATAATGAATATTGAGTGATGCTTTCCTCCCACCAATCCTTTGATATGGAGACTATGAGTACTGTTAAACCCATTTTCCAGATGAGAAAATCAAGACTCTGAAGGATGATTTGTTTGGTCTGAACTGCTGCTTTCAGACTCCAGGTACACCTATCTCGGCCTCAATGACTTCCTCCTTTCCACTCTTTGTTGGGAGAGAGCTGGCGAGGAAAGTTATCTCAGTGCCAGAGTTGGGTCTCTTTCATCCCTCAGAGATTTTTATTTTATTTTAAACTTCAGCAATGCTCATGTTATGTGTGAATTAACTATGAATTAAATTAGTTATGAATAAATCTATCAAATAGAAAGGTTTATAGTCTGAGTGAAAAAAAGTCCGTTCATTATGATTATCCCATTCTGCTTAAAACCATGATTTGGTACATTTTAATAGCAGTATCCAGAGGCCTGACTCAGAGCTTATATTTCTCATTAGCAGATCTTCATGCTTGGCTAGCAAGCCTTGAACTATGATGGGTTTCAGGAGGAAACCATTGCTTTTAGATCTGTTAAATCATTGAAACGCCCAAATCTTAATTAGACATTGGAGCAAAAATGAACTCTCAAACAATGGTGCTTACGTTAACTCTTTCACTTGGGATGACTTCTCTCTCATTTGAAGTAAGAGGCCTCAGAACTCTGTGCAACAGTAATGGAAATGCAAAACTCTACATTTTTTATTTAGGTGGGGATCTACAGGTGCGTAATGGTGCATATGCTAGGAGTTGTGGTTGTTTTGGATATTTTTGCTTAACTGTTTTGCTTTGCTATAGAGGAAAGCTAGATTGGGAGTTGTGGGTGGGGGATACACCCAGAAATACTAACAATGTAAAAATGAAAGGCATCAGTAGGGAGCTGGTATGACACAGAAGAAAGAACTTTGTCTTTGGCTTCAGAGAAGCTGGATTCAGATCCTATCACTGCAAGTAACCATATGTGTCTGGTCTTTTACTCCTTCATCTGTAAAACGAGAAGATTAAACCAGATGGCCTCAGGGGTATCTTCTAATTTTTGACCTGTGATCTCTTGATATTGTGAGGGCTTGAAGGAGAGAGGAGTAAGGAAGGCAGGGTTTGTGGAATGGGAGTATGGGAGCAAGGGGAGGGGGGGGATTACTACCTCTGTGAAATAGGGTAAATGACCTAACCTTCTTTTTGCTGTTGAGTCATTTCAGTCATGTCTGACTCTCCATGACCCCATTTGGGGTTTTCTTGGCAAAGATCCTGGAGTGGTTTACCATTTCCTTCTCTAGCTCATTTTAGAGAAGATGAAACTGAGGTAAATAGAGTTAAGTGACTTGCCCAGGATTACACATCTATGTTAGATCTGAGTTCAGGAAGATGAGTCTTCTTGACTCCAGGCCTGGCACTCCATTCACCGTGCCACCTAGTTGCCCTAACCTCCCTATGCCTCAGTTTCCAAATCTCTAAAATGAGTGTATCAGATAAGATGGGCTCTGAAGTAGGTCCCTTCTTGTTCTAGATTTGAAATCTTAAAATAAAGAAATGCAAAAGTCCTTCCAGGCCTGGGTGTACAGAGACCAGCCATCCATAGCTGGCAAAGTTCAATGAAGTCTAACAAGGTATGATAGAAATTGAAAACAACCAGTTAAGTGTGTAAAATATGTATCTGCTTGGCAGAGATTTGTGGCTTAGGAAATGAATTTCAAGTAGATTGGAGGTAGTGAGATCCTGGGCTCTCCAAGTGTTTTCCCCTTTGTCTGTAGCCTGGCCAGCATTGTAGCCTATGGCCCTTTGCAGAACCCCTTTACTCCAGGATAGGTTATTGGCCAACACTTCTAGGGAATGACAGAATTCATGCTAACGGGTTGCTGGCAAAGAACTAGGTCAATCATAAGTACACAGGGATCACAGACTTATAGCTGGAAAATATCCTAAGAAGTGGTCTATTCCAATCCCTTCCTTTTACCAAAGAGGCGCCTGAGGTCCAGAGTAATGTAAATGACTTTCCTACTGTCACACAGTCATCACCAGATCCAGAATTTGAATCCAGTTCTCTGCTTCCCAATTCAAATCTCTCTCCCCTGCACCTTACAGTTGGGTTCAATAGATGCAGACCATGGAAACTGAGATACATATTTTAGGGCAAATTTTATACTATTATGAATTTAATGAAATCAGATCTATAGAATTTCAGACACATCCATGATTCAAATAAAAAGCTTTATTCTCCCCCCAAGTGCTTGAGTCATTGCCTCATCCCTCCATCTTGCTGATAGTAATAGCTTACATTCGCATAATAATGCTTTATTGCACTTTCTCCGTCATTCCTGTGAGGTACCTCATAAAGGGAATTATTGACATGGGATCAAAGGATCGTGGAATTAGCACTGAAAGGGACCTTAGAGGTTGTGTCCAGTCCTTTCATCTTACCAGATGATAAAAGCAAACCACTGAGGTTAAATGGCTCACTCACAGCTGCTAAGTATGGGAGGTGGGATTGAAATCCAGGTCTTCTGTCATCAAGACCAATGCGTGCTCTGTCCAACAGGTTGAAGCCTCTAAGGGAAATCAAACTGAGCCCCAAGACATTTCATTCACCTTTCCTTATCTCCCACAAAAAGGCATGAGCTGAGTGAAACTCCTCCCCAATTTAAATCTCTTTTCTCAACCAAACAGGATTAAATAATTACATTGCTTCCCAATTGTCTAGCAATGTGTGAACATCTGTTTTCTCTGCAAATTTTCCTCATTCTTCACTTCTTTTCTCATTCTGGGTTCCCTAGTAGGTAGGAGGCATTCTCCCTAGTAGAACATCTGGCTGGGGTGTATTGCATGAAGCATCTCTACTCAGAGGTTGATTTTTGCAAAAGGAAACACTAAAAAATTCACTCAAACACTCCTCCTTTTAGTCCCAAAAGAACTAATTGCCTGGTAAGCTGTTTTTTTTTTAAAAAATCCATGTAGATAGTCCTCTAGATGTACACAATACTTCCCTTAGTGCATTAGAGCTTTATAAAAAAAACACACACACAACACATAGATAGAGTAGTTAGAATGTTTAAAGAATCAACAAGTATTTATTTTGCACCTACAATGTGCAAGGCATGGGACTAGACCAGGGATGGGAAACCTGAGGCTTTGAGGCCACAGTGGCCCTCTAGGTCCTCGAGTGTGCTACATGTGACCTCAAGGCTGCAGATTCCTCACCCCTGGACAAGGTACAAGGAATATAAGTATAAAAAAATATAATCTTTAATTCTGAGGCAGCTATATATGAAAATATATCCCTCATAAATACTGATTAAGAAGTCCAGTTGTTTTTTCCAGTGTTTTATTTCTGTTTCTCCAAACCATTCTAAGTTGGATCTTAATTGGTTTTGTGTTGTTTCTGTTTTTAGAGACATTGTTGATGTCCTATGGAGAGCAGCATAGAACTAGAGAAAGTCAAGAGTGTGGTTTCAGTCATGCCTTTGTCAGAGACCTAGAAGTCCCTTCACTCCTACCTACCTTAGCCTCCTCAGTTGAAAGATGAGGGCTTGGATTAGATGATTTCCAAGGCCCCTAGGATCTCTAGTTCTATGATCTATGATAAATTTCTTCTCTGTGTCTTCTTCATTCCTTCCTCTGTAGTGCAGGGATGGGGGAAGTTGGACTACATAATCTTGAAAGCCCTTTTTAACTCTAAATCCTAGAATCTATTATAGACCCATAAGTATAAGGATAAATTTAAGAAAAAAATATTTAGCTTGAAGCTGGGCCTATGGAGAGGCAATTGAGTGCCAGCTGTCTACCATTTATATTGTTAATTTATTAAGCCCTGTTCTTTATCCTCTCTGGAAATCGCCTCCGTCCTGCTCACTGGCACACAATGCCATGAGGGCCGCTCCTGCTGCAATCCTGACAATCTCAATTATTCAGCTTTCTGCCAATTCCTCTTAGACTTTTCTAACGGGAGAATTTACACTGTGTTATTGAATTAAAAACAGCTCCAAGCTTTAGGGAATTTAAGCTAATTAGCAGGCATTTGTAAACCCCTTTGTTCTCAGTAATTTGTTTACAAGAGTAAGTCAACCTTTTCATTATGGGTGCCTTGGCATGGTCCACGTGCTTTGGTGGTAGAATCATTTTGGTTTTGGGTCCAACTAGGCCCAAATGAGGAAGCTCCCTTTTGCTTCTGGTAAGGTCCAGTGACCCAGTTCTCTGGCTCATGCCCTAAAATGTTGTGTGCTTAGAATCACATCTAAGAAAATCAGCAAGCTACCTGATGCTCCTTATTCCTGAATCATCCTTAATCTAAAACAGTACAACCATTCCAAATCTCCTTTGCTTTTGGGACATTGTGGGGTGACAGAGTTAGAGTGTCAAGAGACTTAGAGATCTAGAACAAAATAGTTCAACTTTTCTTGTCAACAAATGAAGAGACTGGGAGGTATCTTGTCCACTGCCACACGTGTATTAAGTAGCAGAGCCAGGGCTTGAACTTAGCCAAGTTCTCTCACTTCAAATGCAGTGGTTTGCTTTTTTGGGGGGGTCAAGGACTATTTTCTCTTTTGTTTGAATGAATCAGAAAAAAAATGCCTGGCTCACAGTAGGTACTTTATAAAATTTTGTTGACAGACTAGTCTAAACCACACTGCTTTTCTCCCCACTGTAGGTGTTCAAACAGTGTATAGATGGTTGTTTGTCAGGTATGAGATAAGAGGGCATTAACTGGAGGATTTGGGTTCAATGGTTGCTTAAGCTCCCTTCCAACTATAAAATTCTATGATTCTTTGATCACTTAGCCTAGGGGTGAGGAACCTGTGGCCTCAAGGCCCCATGTGACCCTCTAGGTCCTTGGGTGTGACTTCTTGACCGAGTCCAAGTGCTACAGAACAAATCCTTTTGTTAAGGGGAGTTGTGTGAAGTTTAGATTCAGTCAAAGGGCCACACTTGAGGACCTGGAAGGCCCCATGTGGCCTTGAGGCTGCAGGTTCTCTACTTGTGGCTTAGGGTAATGCCCTCCCCCTGTTAATTATCTCTGTTTTATCCTCTCTCTCATATATGCATGAAAACAGACACGCATATACACATATACAAACATGTATATATGTATGTATGTATACACACATATACTTACATGTATATTACTTGTAACACACATTCTGTATAATATATAGCTTGTTTACACATAAGTCTTTTCTTATTGTCTACCCCATTAGACTGTGAGCCTCTTGAGGAAAGGGATTCTTTTTTGCCTTTCTTTGTATACTCAGCATGCAGTAGGAACTTAATAAATGCTCATTGATCACTAAAGATTCTCTGCATCCTCCTTTAAGGTTAACCTTAAAACATTATATTGATGTTAGCAATGATGATGATGACAGTAATTGCTAATATTTATACAATGCCTCAATTAAGTGCTTTACAGTTGTTACCTCATTTGTTCATTACAACAACCTGGGAGGTAGGTGCTATTATTTTGCCCATTTTACAGATGAAGAAACTGAGGCAAACAGAGATGAAGTGACTTGCCCAGGATTGCACAGCTAGAAAGCGTCTGAGGCCAGAACCCAAATCTTCTTGACTCCAGGCTTGGCTACTACATCCACTCTGTCATGATAAGGATGATGAGTCTCCTCTTACAATCCAGCTCCTCTTCCCCAGGCTCTTTCTCTTGATTTGTTTTTGCCTCTCTAGGTTGGTGTTTGAATGCCTCACTTCCCAATGCTATAAGTCTTTCAGCCTTCTGATTGCTATAATCTGGTCCCTGTGTGATAAGTGATTTTGTGCCACTCAATCTCTCTACATCAGTAGGACAAATAGAGGGTCACCAACATACAGAATCATAGGATCAAAGAATTAGAAGTGACTTCAAAGGTTGTTTAGTCCAACCCACCTTGGAAACATGCATTTTGTGTACAACTCCCCTGACAGTAGTTGTCCAGCCTCTGCTCATGGGGGGAACACACTCATTCCTGGGTCAGCCCATTTTCCTTTTGAACATCTCTGTTGGTTTTGGTGTTTGTTTGTTTGTTTTTTCACCCACTGAACACCTGTCTTTCTGCAGTTTCAGGGTATTTAATTCAACAAGCAAACATTGAGAACTTACTATGGTTTAGGCACTGTGCTTCCTACTGGGGAAAATGAAAGGGGGCATTTTCCTTATTTCAAGAAACTTATGATCTCCTGGGGAGATACAACATGAAAACAAATAAATGGAAAGAGTAATGGTTCTAGAGTCATAAGACATAGGTTCAAATCCTGCCAATAATCATTACCTATGTGACAATGGGCAAGACGTGATCCATGACCTCTCTCGGCTTCTGTTTCCTCAAATATATGTAGCTCATGCTCTGAAGTGACTATCCCAATTCCTATATGCCCTGATGAGTCAGTTCCCTTGACTGTGGCTACAGTCAATTATTTGTCTAGTTGTTCATCCTTCATTTTTTAAGAGAACCAACTACATCATGGACTATGGTTTGTCTCATGTGTGAGTTTGATTTAAGTGAGATAGAGTTGTACAGATTTGTCAACATCACACTCTCTTCCAGAGTCATTGAAGTTCAGTGACAAGGCAAAAATCAGGACACCTGCTGATTACCTGGGATGCAGTGGATGACCTTGAAGTCTTCAGTGTCTGATCAAGTGCTCCACAGTACCTGCTTCAGCTATCTTTATGGCCATTGGAACAAATTGTTCTCATCTATCTACATGCTTGCAGTAGGTGCTCACTCACTGGTGGGTTTGAGACCTGGACTACTCATCTGCCTTTGGTGTACACCTTCTCCCAATACTGTCCCATGGCTTCAAGAAGCTGTAACATGCACAATGCAGCCAGTCTGGTAAAACCATCTCAGCAGATAGAATAAACCAGACTGAGGGTAATGGACAGTCTGTCTAGTATTATAGCTTACAAACTCCCTGATCCTGGGGATGGACCTATGCCCTTCAATTCTGTGGGGCACATTTTTCACAGCTATCCTGTGAGATTTATAGGGTAATGGCATCATTTCCATTTCACAGATAATATTAATCACCTAGCAAGTCTGTGAAGAATCAGAATTAGTCCCCAGGTATTCAGCTTCTAATCTAATACTCTTCCTAATCTGCTGCACCTGGGATCCCTTCTGAACTCGGTCTGTCAGGGACCCTTCATCCTTCCACAAGTCCACCTGAGAGACTATGGAAGAGTTCCAAAGAAGTTATCATAGACTAGTTTTCCCATGCTTTGTGACGTACCATCACTACCCAACCTTTGACTTAATGTTTTAACCTTTAGACTTCCAGAAACTTAGTACATCTCCCTCTACAATGCTCTCCCTACAGACACCCCCACACAGACATACACAATGTGGGTATACAATCATAAACATGGGAGATCATGCAGAGCAGTGTAAAGAATGACAGATTGGAAATTAGAGCATCAGACTTTAAATTCTGACTTTGTCAAGGACAGTTTTTGCCTTCCTGTATATCTCTAGCACTTAATCCTTGTAGCCATGGGGCTACACAGAAGGTGCCTGATAAATGCATGATACCTTCACTTGACTTGACAGTCACTCCCTGTATCATTTTGGTCTAATCACTTTCTGATCCTCAGTTTCCTCATCTTTCAAATGAAGACATTGTTCTAGGGGATCTGTTTCTTCCAGCTTTACATCTGTGTTCTAATGAAAGCTACATGGTCACCAGACTCCCAAGAGTACTGCTGCTTTGATAACACAGTCATCTCTTCACTCTGAGGACTGGTTTAAGGGCACATGCTCAGAAACCTGAGCTAGTTCTACTTTTATTATTGGGCTATAGTTAGCAACAAGGAGAAGGGCTAGTGTCCTTCAGGGAGTTATTGGCCATAACTACTGTCTTTCCAGTTCACAGATCCAATTGTCTTCTTTCCTTGGTTGGGATAACTTTTCTCTCTAATGGCATGGATGTGCATTTCAGTGTTTTAACATGTGAATCCGGTTGAGTTATTTTGATCGATACTGAAAGAGTAAAGAAGAGGAAGAAGAAGAAAAAAGAGAAATAGGAGAATGGAGGAGAGGAGAAAAGGGAAAGAAAAGGAAAGGGAAAGAAGGAAAGAAGGAGAAGGAAAAGAAAAGAAAGAAAAGGAGAGAAGAGAAATGAAGAGGAAAGAAAGAAAAGAGAGGAAAGGAAAGAAAAAGAAAGGAAAGGAAAAGAAGAGGTGGCAAGTGAAGAAGAAAGAAAGGGAAGGAAAAGAAAGGGAAAAGAAGGGAAGGGAGAAGAAGGGAAAAGGAAAAAAGAAGAGGAAAGGGAAGGGAAATGAAAGGAATAAGAAAAGTCAGTAATAAATAAAGCATTGAAAAAAACACATAATTCTGCCTGCTTTCTCCCAATTCTGCAACACCTCAGAAGTTTGTGCAAAACAAGACTGTTCAGAATGACCAGGTCCTAACTAACCGGAATGTCTGGCTAAATAGCTATTTTGAAAACGTATACCTAAAGTACATCTCTTTTAAAACAATTCCAGGGAAGATGAATTCAAGCAGACAAGCAGAGATTAGCAACACTGTACAATTTTCTATCATTTTAAGCAGTAGAACACAACCTGAAAATGGACGATAATTGGGGCATAGAATTGTCTCCAGGCTGCCTATTTTACTCTCATTTTTCCCAGAAGTATTTATATTTGATCTCATGGTGAGCAGACTGGAATTAGAGAGACGTGTACTCACTCTTTGAAACAAGCAAAAGGGATCCTGGCTGGATGACCTTAGTACTGGCGACCATTTCAATCACTTGATCCAATCTTTAATGTGGACAGTCCTACATTTGAAATGATGACAGAACCAAGGGAGGACAGAAGAGAATAAAGGAGGTATTTTACAGCCAGGTGTTAAAAACCATGCTTATTTCATTCTACCTGAGAGTTGCTGCCTACATATTCAGTCACATTTTTTGAGAGGTAGAGTAGTACAGTGGGATTTGGAATCAGGAAGACTTGAGTTGGAATCTTTACTGAAACAATTACAAGTTTTGCCACCCAGGCAACTTATTTAACTGACACCTCCCTGGTCCTCAGTTGCCTTACCTGTAAATTAAGAAGGTTAGAATCAATGAACATTAAATTTGCTTTCAAACTCTTAATCTCTGATCTCATGACTAGATAGATGACCTTGAGGGTCCCTACAATATTATCCTACAGTCTGCAGCTAGTAGGGGGCAGTGTACAGAGCATCAGGTCTGGAAGTCAGAAAGACCTGAGTTCAAAATACTAGCTGTGTGATCTTGGGCAAGTCACTTACCCCTGTGTGCCTCAGTCTCCTCATCTGTCAAATGATCTAGAGAAGGAAATGGCAAATCACTCCAGTATCTTTGCCAAGAAAACCTCAGATGGGGTCTCTAAGAGTCAGACATGACTGAATTAAACAACCATATGATCTGCTACTAAGAAGCTGTATGACATTGGGTAAATCACTTTCCTTCTCTGCAACTCAATTTTCTTTATGATCCTGTGATCTTATGAGCCATGCCCTCCCATAAATTGACCATTGGGGTTCCCCATATATTGTGAGGGGAGGGGATTATCCTCCTCATATTCTCCTAACACTTTTGGATGCTGGTAGGGTACAAGATTTTCTAGAAGTTATCACTTTCTCTCATGACATGACCAGTTCACCTGTTTTTTTTCAGATGACATCACTTACAATTTTTTTTTTGTACAATTTCTCACGTGTGACATGTTGAATTCTCCTTCCACATAACATTTGGACTGACTATCCATGCAGGGAAAAAAACAAATGGATGAAGAATGCTTGTTATCCTCATCATGACATACATTGAATGGACCACAAAAAAAATGTGTCTATGAGAACACTGATGTGGAACAGGTGTTACAAAGGGACAATAAGCCAGGTTCAGAATCCCTGCCACCTCTAGGATCAAATACAAAATCCCCTCTTTGTCATTCCCATGTAGACATGAACCACCCCTCCCCCAACACACACGCACACACACACACACACACACACACACACACACACACACATTCACACATACACACCTTTCAAGTCTTCTTATACCTTACTCCCTGACTCTGGCCTCCTGTCTCTTGACTCTGGAAATCTTCTCTGACTGTCTACTGTTCCTGGAATGCTCTTCTGCCTCTGCTCTGATAACTGACTTCCCTGACTTCTTTAAATCTCAAATAAAATCCCACCATTTACCTGAACCCCTCCCCAACCCCCTTAATCTCAGTACCTTCCCTCTTCATTATTTCCTATTTATCTTGTATAGAGTTTGGTTTGTATATATTTGTTTGCATATTTTCTATCCTATGACATCATAAGGCCCAAGAGGTCAGGGAGTGCCTTCTGCATTATTTTATATCCCTTTCTATCGCCAACATTTAGCTCAATGACTGACACAGTAGGTGCTTAATAAATATTTTTATATTTGTTTGAATATTTTTCTCTTCCATGAGACTATAAGTTTCTGGAGGGCAAGGATCATCTTCTGTCTCTTTTTGTATCCCCTATACTTAGATCAGTGACTGGCACATAGTAGGTGCTTAATAAATGCTTATTGACTGACTACATGATGCCCAAGTTCCCTTGCAGCTCTAACTCTATAACTATATGATCTTACCATGTCAGACTGGAAGGCACCTTCAAAATCATTCAGTCCAGCTGTTTAAATGCAGGAATTCTCTTCCTTTTGGTTTTCAGGATCTAGTACAGTGCTTAACACAGAGTGAAGCTTACCAAATGTCAATTGAGTTGGATATAGAGTGGAACTTTCCAGTTTACAAAGGATAGAATTGAGACCCAGGGAGGGAAAAGGATATGCACAAGGTTCCACAGCAAATTACTAGAAATGCACAAAGCTCCCTGCCCGGTGATCTGTTTACCAATCATGCTGCCTCCAAAGTAATGGTGCTCCACATGGTCTTCCGTGCACTACTGGAAATCTCATTCTGCACCATGGAGGTCCTTCACAAGCAAGAAGAAGGGATGATACAGTAAAGGTAAAAGACTTCTGTCTATCCATTCTCCAAGTCCTTAAAAGTCTTTGGAAGAGTATTCAAATTTCACATCATCCATGCCTAATAATCTCTTATCATCAAAGCTAGTTATTAGACCTGGCCAATGTGGGGAGAATAGCAGCTGGGTCATGCAGTGATTTCAGGAACAGGGGAGGGGGTGGGCTTTAAACACTGAGAAGTCCTTCCTACCTCTAATTGCCTTTCCACAGCTGAGGCTTCTACATTTGACAGTTCTCTAGGGCTGTGCTGGAGGGAGTGCGTCCCATTCCTATTGCTTTTTTCTTCCAAAGCGGAAATTTATTTTCTTTTCCATTAAGGTGAAGAAGGAAATACTCCTTTGATCTCAGCATTCTAGATCTAAGCCTGAAAAGACCCTCAGAAGTCATCTAGTTCAAATGTCTCATTTTGTAACTAAGGCAACTGAAGCCAGAGAAGTTAATTGACCTGCCCAAAGACAATAATATCACCTACCTCTCAGGGTTGTGAGAACAAAATGAGATAATGTAATAAAAAGCCTTGTAGATCTTAAAGTACTGTATTAATGTTAGCTATCATTATTATTCCTCAAGGTCACCCAGTTGCCAAATGACAGGATTTGAACTTAGGACTTCTGATTTCCGATATTTCCATAACAGATTTCTCTTTTGATAGAAAGCAATGATTAACATTTTCCAAAGGTGGTCGATGTGGAGAAGTAGGAAGTATACTAACTTGCACAAGGATATTAAGTGTCAGAGCCTAAATTCACACTCAGGACACTTTGTTACACTTTGCACTGGATTACACTCTCACAGGATTTGAATTCAAATCTCCTTTCAGCTCTGCCTGTGGGCCTCAATTTTTTTCTGTAAACTGAGAGGATTGGACTACATTATCCAGCTTTAAATGCTATGCTCTCCCCCAACCCCTAGCTCTACTGAGTCTGTCAGTATTGGGATTGAGAAAAAATTTATTTATGCCTTCAGGCCAGAAGCTCCTCCCCTGCATGAGCCCCGGTGTGTCCCTCTGTGATTCAGGGGCGGATCCTTAGTGGTGGAAGCAGGGTTATCTCATGCCCTATGAGATCACCATGGGAAGGGTTTCTCACAAGATCCTGTGACTGCTTGAGTTACTTGGATGCAGGAGAGAAGCTTTGGATTTAAGCCTTTTTAAAAACTACAGTTGTTCTGCTGACAGCTCCAACATGACAAGCTGGATTAAAGCATTTTATGTGGGAGAAATTTTTGGATCCTGGATCTTCAAAGGAGCTAGTTCTAGTTTTTGTAAATTTAACAGGAAGAACTGTGGACAGAGCTAGCTATGAATCTGGAAGGAAGACTTCTTTCTATGAACTGAGGACACCTGGAATTCTCCCCAGGAGAGGCACTGATGCCTCTCCTGCTCATTCATTACATCTCTACAAGATCATTCTATGCCAAAGGGCATCTGTTGCTTTCCAGAACAGAAAACCAGACACATTTAATTGCGTAAAACATATCCTTGCCTGGATGGAGAAATTGAGGTCTACAGAAGAGGGGCAACATTTGACTGAAATATTGTAAAGTTATACTAAGGCTCCTAAAGACAGCAGCACGATGTGGTGGTGACATGGTGTCAGGAGATCTGAGTTCTTCTCAAACTTGGAAAGAGCCATGACTCTGGAGATAAAGGATTAAAGTTCAAATCCCACCTCTGATGTTTAATTCCTCTGTGATCTTAGACAAGTCACTTAGTTTCCTTTTGCCTCAGTTTCCTTTTTTGTAAAGTGAGGTAGCATCACATGGTAGATAGAGTGGATAGGTAGTAGGAGATAGACTTGGAAAAAGGAAAATAGAGCTCTGATTTTGCCTCAGACACTTACAAGTGTATGACTGTGGGAAAATCACTGAAACTCTCAGAGTTGCCATCTCCTTATCTCTAAATGAGAGAGCTCAATTCAATGACCTCTAATCAATAAATCCATCAATGAACATTTATTAAGTGCCTCTTATGTACCAGGGGCTGTGCTAAGGGTTGGGGATATAAAGAAAGGTAAAAGACAATCCCTGCCCTCATGATCTCCTCTAGTTCTAAATGTGTTATGCTTATGATCCGATGACCTTTATTTTTTGCCACTGTTCAGATGTTAAGTCATGTCTGACTCTTTATGACCCCATGCACCACACCACACCAGGCTCTTCTATCCTCCACTATCCCTTGAAGTCTATCCATGCTTATGTTCATTTTTTCCATGATACTATCCACTCATCATACCCTCTGACATCCCCTACTTTTTTTGCCTTCCATCTTTCCCAACATCAGGGTCTTTTCCAGTGAGTCCCATCTTCTCATTATGTGGTCAAAGTATTTAAGCTTCAGTTTCAGTATTTGACCTTCTAACGAAGAGTCTGAATTAATTTCCTTAAGTATGGACTGATTTGATCTTCTTGCTGTCCAAGGGACTCTCAAAAGTCTTCTCCAGCCCCACATTTTGAAAACATTGATTCTACAGTGCTCAGCTTTCCTTATAATCCAACTCTCATAGCCATACATCGCTACTGAAAAAACCATAACTTTGACTATGTGGACCTTTGTAGGCAAGGTGATGTCTCTACTTTTTAGTATGCTACCCAGATTCATCATAACTTTCCTTCCAAAGATTAAGTGTCTTTGAATTTCATGGCTGCAGTCTCCATCTGCAGTGATCTTTGAGTCCAAGAATATAAAATCTGACATTTCATCCATTTCTTCTCCCTCTATTTGCCAGGAAGTGAGGGGACCAGTTGCTGAGATCTTAGCTTTTTGATGTTAAGTTTCAAACCAGCTTTTACCCTCTTCTCTCTTACCCTCATCAAGAGACTTCTTAACCCCTCTTCACTTTCTTCCATTAGAGCAGTATCATCTACATATCTGAGATCATTGACATTTCCCCCATCAACCTTTATTCCAGCCTTTGATTCACTCAGCCTAGCAGAGAACAGGAGAGATAGGAAGGTTTTCTCAACTGAACAATGCAAAGAAATAGAAGAAAACAAATAGAATTAGAAAGATGAGATTTCTTCAAGAAAATTAGATCTATCAAGGGAAAGTTTCCTGCAAAAATGGGCATGATAAAAGACAAAAATGATAGGGATTTAGCAGAAACAGAAAAGATTAAGAAGAGATAACAAGAATATAAAAAAAAAAATACATAAGGGGCAGTTAGGAGGACCTGAGCTCAAGTCCAGCTTCAGACACTTACTAACTATGTGACCCTGGACAAGTCACTTCATCCCAATTGCCTCAAAAAATAAAAAAATGCAAGACGTTAACATCACCAATCACCATAATGATATGGTTTCTGATCTACAGCCAGACATCCTGGAGAATGAAATCGAGCAGACCTTAGGAAGCATTGTTAACAATAAGGTTAGTGGAGGTAAATTAATTCCAGCTGAGCTAAAAGACAATGCTGCTAAAGTGCTGCCTTCAATATGCCTGCAAACTTGGAAAACTTAACAGTGGCCACTGGATTTGAAAAGATCAGTTTACATCCCAGCCTTAAAGAAGGGCAATGCCTAATGATGTTCAAATTACCAAACAATTGCATTCATTTTACGTTAGTGACGCTGCATTTAAGATTCTACAAGCCAAGCTTTAGCAATACGTGAAATGAGAATTACCAGAAGAGCAGGCTGGTCTTTGAAGAGGCAGAAGACTAAAAGCAGCAGAGACCAAATTGCTAACATTTCTGGATTATGGAAAAAACAAGAGAGTTTCAGAATAAAAACAAATCTACTTCTGTTTCATTGACTGTGCTAAAGACTTTGGGTGGATCACAACAAAATGTGGCAAGTCCTCAAAGAGACGGGAGTACCCGATCATTTTATTTGTCTCCAAGAAGCAACAGTTTGAACCAAATATGGAACAACCGATTGGTTTAATGTTGGAAAAGGAGTATGACAAGGCTGTGTGTTGTCATCTTATTTATATGATCTTTACTAGATTGGGTAAAATAACTTTTCTCCAGGACTCTGTTTGCTCACCTTTAAAGTGGGCTTTTTGAGTAAGATGATCTCCAAAGTCCCTCCCCCAGCCTCTGCAACACAAAATCCAATTCACACACAAGTCAAGACTTCACCCCATGATGTCATTGATCCTGTTTGGAAAATACAGGGCAAACAATAACAAGTGAAGTGGGGTGTCAGGATCTTAAGACTTCAAGTTCTTCCTACTGAACCATGTTGCCTTCCAATATGATTCACTTTGACAACCTAACAAGTGGTACTTTGTGGGGAGGAGAGTAAGTTTTCTTAGTTGGCATAGCTCTAATTAATACAGTGACCAGGGCACTGAAATATAGAGAGCTATATTTTATCCCCTTGCAGCCTTCTGGGTCTCCACTACCTACTCTTTCACTGGTTCAATACCATGTCCTCCTAAGTCCACAGTTGAATGCCCCCACTCCCTGCCATCCCTTGCCTGGACCCAGTTTGATATTTCTAGCTTTAGCCTCTCTTAAAGTCCAATGGCTTACCATTCATCTCCCACACATCCTGGTTATATCCTTCTCTTGAGATAAATGACTGTGATTGTTGACTTTTAACCTTCCCCATCACATAACTCCTACCTTCCCTTCACTGCCTACTCTCCTGGGATCAGGGAGGGGTCTTCAGCTATGTTGTGCATATTCAAGCCAGGTTCTAGATGGTTAGATATCCCTTTGACCACAAAGAGTACATCTGACTGCTAAAATTTGCACCAAAGCTACCCATGGCACAGGGAAAGCGAAGATTATAGGAAATGGAAATATGGTTCCAAGGTCTTACTGCACCCCCAGATAAATGTGTCCCTGTGCTATTTCCTTCACCAGGTGTTTATTTCTCACCCAGATGTCTCCCCAACATTGTTCCAGACAATCCAGACCATGATTCCTTGGTCCCTATCTTTACCTATAGTAGGACTACTAGAATGGAGGAAGCATATCAAGAGTCTTGAGTTCTAGTTCTAACTGGGTAGATGACATTTGGCACATCACTCTATATCTCTCTCAAGGCAGTGCCGTACAGTAGAAAGAGTGTTGACATTGGAGTCTAAGGACCAGAATATACAATTTGGTTCTGATGCTTCTTATCTATGGGGGAGAGGGAGGGCAAGTCACTTAATCTCTTTGACCACAGTTACTGTATTTTTAAAATAACTAGGTAACTTTAAAAGTCCCATCCATCCTTAACTTTTTTTTTCTCATCAATGAAGAGTTGGACTACATGACTATTGATTTCAAGTCCAACTCTAAGGTTCTGGGATTCAATTAAGAAAATGTTAATTAAATACTGAATGAGTGCTAGGCACCTTGCTAGGTCTTGCAGACATAGTGATGAAGATGAACCAGTCTCTGCCTTCATGGAGCTTATGTGATCCTGTAATTAAATTTTTGGATAAATTCCACATCTATTCCAATTTGATTTCAAACAATTCAACACAGTAAGTATTGAATAAACACTTAACTGGTACCTGACACTGTGCTGGGCGCTGAGGATGGAAAGACAATATGAACACAGGGCCTGCCCTCAAATACTTGCATGCCCTCATTGTTGGTGGGTGTATACACACAGGCTACTTTGGGTGCCCTCTTCTTTGACTCTGTTATATTTAATTGAATGAATTCATCCAGGAAGATGGGTGGGTGATTTCCAATTTTTAAAAAAATTAATGAATAAATAACAACTCTGTTCTTTATCTAGTTTAAAATTTTAATGAATAGTTCTCCTGCTAATTATGAAGCTTGGTGTTTAAAGGAAACTGACACTTTGTAAATATCGAACTGTGCAATTTCATGTGTTGGTTTTATATAAACATAGGAATTGAGTAATTACCATCCCAGCTATTCATTAAAATTCAAAATTAGATAAACAATAAGCAGGAATGTTTTGTTCATTATTATTCATACCCAAAGCCTTCTCTATAATGTCCCCTGCTTTTCATATTTTCTTTTGTGCAGGGTCTTTTTTTACTCCCAACACAAACAAAACTGCGCAGTCTAATGACGAGCTGTTGCTTGGCACTGCCTTTTTGTTTCTCTTGTAGCTCTACCTTTGTTGTGTGGAGAATGCTCCTGTTGTTGCTGCGCATCCTTTGTTTTTGAAGAGGTGCAATGCCATTCCCTGGATGACTTGCTCCTGAATTGGATTTAAGTGAGAAAGAATTGGACAAAGTCATCAGCCTCACTCTCTTGTCCAGAGTCATTAAAGTCTAGTGGTAAGACAGAAGAAGTCAGGATGTCTGGTGATGGCTTGGGGTGCAGTGGATGACCTTGGAGTCTTTGCTGTCTGAACAAGCCCCACAGTACCTGTTTCAGCCTTGTTCACGGCCATTAGAACAAAATGTTCTCATTCCACCAGGGGAAGTGGTCACATCCCCCTGACTCACCAAGGGTTCTGAGATCTCTTGGTTACCCTCAATCTGCTTTAGCCCATCTGCCATGACAGTTTCACTGGGGTATGGCTGCTATGCATATCACAGCTTCTTGAAGCCACAGGTGAGAGTTGGGTGAAAGCAGACACCAAAGGTGGTAAGCCTCCATAGCAGAGGTGCTAATCCTCCCTGAGTACTCCATATACCACATGTATACAATGATATGGTCATGGAATGATACTTGGCCTAGCACTCCAGAAACCTCAGGGTCCAGTCCTGTTCTCTTCCTGATTAGTCGTGTGACCTTGGACAAGTCTCTTGGCCCTGATTTCCCTAGCTGTCAAAGGAGCATGGACAGGTCATTTAATCTCTTCAGGACTTTGTTGCTCATCTATAAAATGACAAGGATGAGAAGATCTCTGAAGGTCTCTTCTGGCTCTGTTTTGATGATTCTATGACCTTTGGATCAGAAGATCACAGATTCAGGGTTCAAAGAAAGCTTTGAGATCAATGAGTTCCCCATCATTGGTGGGCTTCACAGAGAGGATGGATGATCACTTTTTAGGATTCCTCTTCAGGGTCACTTTGAACCAGATGACTTCTGAGGTCCTCTTCAAGTATGAGAACCTGTAATTCTATGGTCTCTAAGTTCTGTTCTTTTTCTCTGATCCTAGGAGGCTCATTGGAATGGGGGGTGGAAGGGAGGTTTAGGCAATCTCTTTGACTTAGGAAGTGAAAGATTTTATCCTTAATACTTTCTTTACAAGGCAGTGACTCCCACATATTTATATGGCTCAGATTTTTGACCTTTCATATGCTTTCTCCTCCAGTTTTCTGGCCTTGTCTTTCCCATTCTGTTTGGGTGCATCCTTCCTTGACCTTCTCTCTATGCCTAAGCATCAACCATCAACTATGTCATACACTGATTCATGTTTTGAATTTAATGTTCATAAAATCAAAATTCAACTTGGAAAATCAGATGAGGTAAACAAATTCTTTTGGCTAATGAGCATCATTTCAGAGGAATCGGTGACAGGTATAAATCAGAATAAGATAATGACCCTTTCAAAAACTATAATCAATTCCAACCATATAGTTAATTAAAAATTAAGGATACCAGAAGTACTGGCCTGGGTCAGACCCTGGTCCCCCTTCCTCACCCCATTGTCATCTACTGTTCTTTGTCTCTGACATTTACACAAAGGGACTCATTATCAAAAGATGGGGTCATTCCTTTCGATGTCAAATCTTAAAAGTTAGATACTCCTTCCCAAAGTCTACTTGGTGTCCCATTTTATCTGAGTCATCTTTCCAAAAAAGCAAAATAGTAATTATAACAAACATTTATTTAGTGCTTAAGGTTTGCTAAGGACTTTTCAAATTTATCTCACTTCATCCTCAGAATGCTGGGAGGTAAGTGATATTATTTTTCCCAATTTATAGTTGAAGAAAATGAGACAGATAGAGGTTAAGTGACTTGACCAGAGGCACATGTTATTAAGGGCTAATCGAGACAGATTTTGGCTTAATATAAGACAAAAAACCAAAACAAAACAATTCCCTAATGTTCCATCTGTCCATACCCACCTTTGCTGAGATAAGATTTCTTTTCATGGAACATAACCTTTCTTCCCCATACTATCCATCAGCTCTCACTCTGAAATGATTTCCCATTAATAGAAGAATTGGGAAAATTGTACAGTTTTCTCTTTCTTAGGGTAAAGAGGGTGAGCTGAGGAGGAGCTGCAGGGGACTTCAGAAGCCATTTAGTCCAAATCTTTCATTTTACAGATGAGGGAACCAACGCCTGAGAGATGAACTCACTTACCCAAGGTCACACAGCTAGTGAATGTCAGAGGCGAGTTATCAACCCAACTTTTCCCAACTCTGGGTCCAACAATCTTTCCACTATATCACAAACTGTTGTTTGAGCCCCTGAAGATTTTGCTCAATGCCTTGTCCTTCAGGGAATCAGGACAGCTTTTCATTCTTTCTATATCCTTTTTGCATCATCTGATTTTATTATGTATCTTTTTTCTCCAGTATTTATTATGTATCTTTTCTCTCCAATATTCCAACTATCAGGTAATGAATGGCCCAAGTGGATATTCCTGGGTGAAGACTTAAAGATACTGAAATAAAGACAAATAGCCTTGTCTACAGCTTCCTCTGGGATGTAAATGAATTCTGCTAGAGTCCTTTGTACAAACGCCTGCCATTAGAACTTCTTTGTGATTCCCCAAGTGGGTCAGTTCAGCACACAAGCTGAGTGTATGAGGTGTTCCAAAAGGACTAGCACCTGTGGTATGAGGGCATGCTGAGCCCTTTTCAAGGCAGGACATCCACCTTTGGTGTTCACCTATGTCTCATTTGTGGCTGCAAGAAATTGTAGCATGCCCCACAATCATACCCTGGTACCATCTCAGCAGATGGGCTAAACCAGGATGAAGTCAACTGACAGACCTCAAACTAACTACCTCAAGCATGAGAAGATTTCCCCTGGTGGAATGGGCACATGAAAATAACTTGTTCCAACAGCCATGGAGGCAGCTGAAGTAGGTGCTGTAGAACACTTACAGCTTGGTCAGACATCAAAAATGCCATGGTCATCTCAAGCCATGGTCAATCATCCTGACTTTTGTCTCAGCACTGGACTTTGATGACTCTAGAGGCAACTCTGACTTACTTAAATCCAATTCACCCACAAGTCAAGACATCACCTTAGAATGTCATTGATTCTCTTTGAAAACTAAGTAGAGACAACAACAATATGTACATCAAAGGACAAGGGGTGGGGCTGCTACAAATTGAGAGAGACCCCAAATTACTAGCCCTGAGCAATCAAAAAAATAGAGGTTCTCAAAATGAGGAGAATTGAAGAAAAATGATGGAGCCAGAGCCAAAGACTTTTTGATTTTTAATGAACACAAAGGCTATGTTACTAGGAGACTTTAAAACTTCTTGATACTTCCCCATACCTGTTATTTTCTTCTACGCCTGATTTTCACTGTTCCTAGAAGCACAAAATCCCTCATGAAAGTGCTTTTTTGAGGTGTGGGAAGAAGAGGAGGTGATACTTTGAATACTGATGTCCTGTTCAATAATAGCTCTGGGGGAGAGAAATTCTGGTGGAGGAAAGAGTCAGAGGATCAGAGATTTGGAGATCATCTAGGCCAGATTTAGCCTAATAAGTAAAGAGAGGAGGAATGGATTCATCAAGTCTACATGGTTTTTCTAAGGAATTGAGTTGGAAAGAGGAGGACAGATGATGATGATGATGATGATGGTGGTGGTGGTGGTGGTGGTGGTGATGATGGTGATGATGATGATGATGATGGTGGTGGTGGTGGTGATGATGATGGTGATGATATTGATAATGGTGATGATGATGATGATGATGTGGTTCTTCTTGCCAAGGTCAATCTCTTTACATATAAGTTTGATGGCATCTCTTGTCTTCTCCAAAAGGTTGTCATCCCCCTCTGCTCGCATCCCCCTCTTGTGATCTTAACTCTCTCCCTATCTTGTTTTTTTCCTAGTTGCCTACAAATAAACCCAAGATTCCCCAGTCCTTAAAAGAAAATCTTTTCACCAGATCATACCAACCTTGTAAATACTACCTTGGAACTGGGGGAAGAATGAGGAACTTTTATGATTTCTCCCAGCTTCAGCCATATGAAAGTGAGAGCAAAGGAGGTGGATGGTAGAAGAAAAAGCTGGTGTTTGGTAAGGTGTGACTAGCAGTTATACAAGGGAGCAAGAGATTTGAGATTAGAAGATGACAGTGTAAAACTGACCTGGTTTACCAAAGGATCCAGATTGAGAAGGAAGGATAATGGAGTCAGAGGGGAAGTGATTGACTGGTAAAATATTATGGGGTAAGGTAACTGTAGGTTGTGGTGACTGCAAAGAGTAGGTTTAGGAGTAGTAAGGCATCGAGTAAGATGGAATGATGGAAGATGATGGAGATTGGGATCAAAGAATTATTGAACATTGAAGTGGAACACTTGTGACTGGTGGTAAGATCAAAGATATGTCCATTCCTGGGCATAGCTGGCATGGAATAAAGCAATAAATAGAAGCGTTGAACAGACTGAAGAATGGAAAATAAGAGTATTTTATGGAACATTAATATCTACACTGAAGTCTCCTAGGACAGAGAAAGGACTTAGGGTAAAGACAGAAACTGTAAACCAGATCCAGAATTCATTGAGAAAGAAGGGAGAATGTTTTATGGGTCAATAGTCACCAGAACCTGGATTGGGTAAGAAAAAATATAAGTAGGAGAGAAACCAAAAAAATGTCGCTTAAGAGTTACATCAGCATTAGGGTCTATACTCCAAAGTATAGAAAATAGGACATTAGGAGTTGGAAGAACGTTGGAGATCATCTCATTTTATAGAAGAGGAAACTGAGGTCCAGAGGGAGGTTCCTTGTTCAAGGTCATATAAGTAAGTAGTGAAGATGAAATTCACCCCCATGTCTTCTTTGATGGGGAGGCAATCAGGGTTAAGTGACTTACCCAGGGTCTCACAGCTAGTAAGCATTATATTTGAACTCAGGTCCTCCTGATTCAAGGGCTGGTGCTCTATCCACTGAGCCCCACATCCATGTCTTTTGATTCTAAATCTGCCCATGATATATTTTCTACACTATGGGGTCTTCAATACTACAACTTCTCAGCTAATGTAATCAATCTAAAAAATAAAACCTATAAGGCAGAATGTCACAGGCCATGGAGAAATGGTCTTGGAATCAGGAACAGTGGCTTTTAGTCCTATCTCTGCCATTACTTGAATGACACCAGACAATTTATTTAACCTCTCAGTGCCTCAGGAAACTGGCGAAGAGTATAAGTTGCAGAGTAGATTCAGATTTGTATTGGTGGAGAGAATTTCTTCCCTAGGAGTTCCTTATGCCAGTGAAATCAGACAGCAGGTAGAGTTCAATCAACAAGTTTACCTTGGATACCTACAATGTTTAAAACATTAAATAGATGTTATTACGCACAAAGAGTGGGTGTCATGTCAGCCCGAGCCTTTTTTCTACTGTGTGGTGTGTGATTTAAGGAACAGTCATTGTTGCTTTCAGACTGTTTCAGAAGTCAGTCCACTCAAGGAAATACAAAAATAGTTGCCTCTATGTGGGGTGATAAGAGCCAGGGATAATCTTGTAAAGTCCTTTGGATCTGCCTTTATTGTCCTCATAGCGTCACACATCCTCCTTGTGGTTGTGGTTTGTCCTTGATTCCCTAAGAGGACCATGGCATCAGGAAGATGATGACTTGCAAGTGAATTGGATTTAAGCGGGGGAGGTCTGTGCAAGGTCACCAGTCTCCTTTTCTCCTCTGGAGTCATCTGGGTCCGGTCAGATATTGATCAGGACAATTGGAGATGGCCCAGGATATTGTGGGAGACTTTAACCTTTTCAAGCAAAGGTCTTTCCGAGTTCTCACTTTGACTAAGGCAATGCCCATTCTGTGACTAGAGCTGTTTAAGAGGTGAGCCAAGGGATGGCCCCTTTGGTAAAAAAAAATCTGGTGAAGTTTAGAAGGCAAGACTATGGTTCATCCTCCCCCTCCTTTCTTTACACAATGGCCTAAGATAGAAGTGAACATGTTTGCCTTATTCTCATCTTTTAGGACAAAACATGATATCTTTTATTCTGTTTTGGGAAGGGGATCAAAAAAGAAAAAAAAATTGCATTATCTCCTTTCAGAAGCTTTGAAAAAACAAAATCTCTTACCTTGGGTGTAAGCCTTAAAAAGGGTTCTGTTGGAGTATTCAGGGCAGGTAAGCGTCAGATCCATAAGTGGGAGAAAGAATCTGCACAAAATCAAGGGAAACCTTGTAGAATAGTTGTATCTTCAAAAGGCAGCCCTATCAGAACTTACCAGGAAATTGGGGTTGAGGTTCCAACTGTTCCTCTGATATCTACTTCCCATGTGACCCTGGGTAAGTCATTTACATTCTCTTGATCTCCATTTCCTCATCTGTAAAATGAAGGGTTTGACCAGTTGTCACCTAAGCACTTTTCAATTTGAACTTGATGATCCTCTTGTCCCATAAACTAACTTTGGTTCCTCTGTGATAGCTGGGACCTGGGAGCATAACTGGAATTCTGAGAACATGTGTGGTCTAAAGTGATGGGTAGAAAGGGGACTTGTCATTGATCCAAGACCTCCAAAAGGCTCCAAGCAATCTTTGCAAAAGGTTAATGGATTTTTTGGTTCAATTCAGCAAACATTTATTGAGGACTACCTATGTGTTATCAACTTGGAAGGGTACTGATGGGAATATAAAGAAAAATGAATAATTATCAGATTTCTAATGGCCTGCCATTGTTCTAGAATAGGGATGGGTAACCTGTGACCTTGAGGCCACAGGTGGCCCTCTAGGTCCTCAAGTGACTGCATACAAGCTTCACAGAACAAATCCCTTTAGTAAAAGGATTTGTTCTGTAAAACTTGGACTGAGTCAAAAGGCCACACCCAAGGACCTAGAGGACCACATATGTCCTAGAGACCACAGGTTTCCCACTCCTGTTGTAGACCCTTGTGTAAATATAGATAGGGGTTCCAGATTTTCCAAACTTTCAATCTTTTAAAGTTCACAAAGTATCGCTTGGTCAATTTTGATGGTTGTGGTGGTGAAGATAACAACACTCCCTCTGTCCTCGTTTCCTTTCCACCCTCTTGCTTCCCTCTTTCACAGGCACAAGCATATTATCCTCAAGGTGTCTCTGAGTCTGATTTGGGGAGCTGTCAAAGCTGGGAAACTTCCTTATTGGTTTACAGTGTTATTTGTTGGCTCAGAAATGTGTCTGATTCTCAATCAATCAATCACAAAATCT
The DNA here is from genome assembly GCF_028372415.1 of Notamacropus eugenii. Classification (NCBI taxonomy): domain Eukaryota; kingdom Metazoa; phylum Chordata; class Mammalia; order Diprotodontia; family Macropodidae; genus Notamacropus; species Notamacropus eugenii. The sequence goes on from NC_092873.1 coordinate 47,318,962, forward strand.
TTCTTCTGTGATTCCCTACAACCAATTGTCCATTTTAATCCAATGGTCAAGGTACTTCACTCCTCCCAAATTGGTTAAAGACTTGTTTTCACCTTATTCATACCTTTGATTACTGAGTTGAGAAGTCTAGACCTAGTTTATCTCTAATTAGGTTGGACCCACAATTTTATAACCATATAATCTCATTCAAATATTAACTCTTTGAGATCTGGGACTGTCTCCTTATTGTCTCTGCAGCTAACATAGTATTAGGATCATCATATCTACCTAATAAATGCTTTTTGATGGAGTCATGGACTCTAAAATCCCTTGTAGTTCTAAATTTATGACCCTTACTCTCTGAGGTCAGGTCTCTATCTTGTATTCCAAGCTACCTCTTTTTCCTTCATATCTTAATATCAGCTCTGTTGGAGCCAATTTAGATTCTCAGCCTCTCTCACTTTTTTTCAGCAATGAGTTCTGTAAGTGGATTCCTTAGAGTGAAGTGGTGTGTTTATTTGGTTCCCTTAAAACTATTGCCTTAAAGCTTCAATGAAACCCAGAACTCTACCTTCCATCCTGAAGTTGGAAGAAGAAACCCACCCTTCCCCTCCCCTCTGTGGTTTTGCCCCTTCAATCATGTGATCCTTTGAGTCTCCGTCTTTCCAGACTAGAAATTTTAGTTCTTTTGTGTCAACCTTCCTCAGGCTATCTCTCCATCCCACTGAAATACTTTGAGTTGCCTTGGCATCCCTGCAATTGATAGTCATCCAGAAATTCCAGGGAGAGGATCCAAATTACCTCGGCAAAAGACTGGGCATGGTTCGATGAAGCTAGTGGGGCCCTGAGGCCTCCATCAGAATGCAGCTTCCCTTCATCTCCCCTCAAGGGTTGAAGCTGCCTTGCTCAGTGTACCCAGCGAATGGGAATGATGTGCTTGTAATAAAGTAGCTTGATGAACCCGAACTCAGTGTCACGCTGACAGTCCCCCAGGTTTCTAATTTTACATACGCTCATCTGAATTACCCAGGCTTCGTTGAGGGCTCTGAGCACACATTCCTTCTTCATTGAATGTCGAACAATGCATGGCTATTGCAAGACACCTTGCTGGAGATAACAAGCCTGTGAATTTTATTTTATTTTTATTATTTTAAAGGGTGGGTTGTGGAGGGAGACACAGAGCCTTCATGGCTTCCTCAGGAAAGTGTAGTTGCGATCCAGGGACAATTTATATCCTGAATAATAATAAATAACAGCTAACATTTCCATAGCATTTTAAATGTTTGCAAAGCACTTTACAAATATTAACTTCATTCCCACAATAACCCTGAGGTATAGGTCCCATTTTGCAGATAAGGAAACTGAGGCAGGCAGAGTTTAAATGACTTGTTTACATAGCTTGTAAATGTCTGAGGAAGGATCTGAACTCAGGTCTTCCTCATTCTAGGTCCACTCTATCAACTGTACCACTCACCCTGAATCTTTATAATTGAACTTTAGGGAACAGTCAATTGCTTCATTAAAATATTAGGCTTTGGGCTCAAAAGTATTGACTCAGTTTGAGGAAAGAGTTGACTATAATATAAGATATGTGATATTATATCACATCATATCACATCTCAATAAAATATAGTCTATGACATAATACAATATTATATATGATATGTTATGATACAATATAATATAATATAATATAGCATGATAAGATGCAATCCAATATGATATGATATAAAGTGTGGTATGGTATGATATAATATTGCATGAGATATGATATGATATAATATGATGTGATGTGATAAGATACATATTATATAATGTTATGTGTTGAATATATTACATACCTACTCAGTATGTGAAATGTATACTCTATATATACACATGCACACACATAAATACATATGTGTATAATATATATAGCAGAGATATAATCTATCTATACTAATGTATCTGTGTGTCTGCATTTCCATGCATATATTACCCATAAGCACTTCATACATTGTATATGTGTATATATATATATACATACATGTACATGTTGTGCATGGGTTTTGTGGGGGAGTTGTCTGGTCAAATCAGCTTCAGATCATATATTTAGATCTGGGAAGGAATTTAAAGGTTATCTAGTCAGAACCCTTCATTTTTCCAGATGGAGAAACTGAGTATCAGAGAATTTGAATCATTTGCCCAACACCCCACAGGCAGTAAATAACAGGAAGGACCTGAATCTATCCCAGCAGTCTTCCTGTCTTCCAGGCTAGCCTTTTATTACCTAAAGCACACCCTCTTCAATTATAAATAACCGTTTTAATGAGAGTCTTAGTCAACATGCAGTTTTGGTTGTTTCCTGGTTATTTTTTCCATTACATTATTGTGGCAGTCAGGAGAGCTATATTGTTTCTGTACGGGCGTGTTTTGCTTTATATCTGTTCATCCGAATCTTTCCATGCTTTTCCATATTCATTATAGCTGGCATTTTATCATAGCATAGTAATAAAATTGTCTAAATATCTTGGCTATAAAACCCTTATCAGAGATATTTTATGCAGGGTGTTGTTTTTGCCCTCCCAAAAAGATCACTTTCCTTTTTATGTTAGATATGTTAATTTTATTTATGTAAATACTTTCCACTTTCATGTAAACAAAGTTATCTATTTAATCTTTTGTAATTGGTTCTATCTCTTTTTGGGGGGAATATGAATATTTCCTTTATCCATGGTTTTGAAATGTATATGGTAGCCTTGTCTTTCAATTTTTAAATACCTAAGAAAGGGAAAAATAATTAATAAAAGAGAATGATAGACCAGTATCATTAATGAATATCTGTTCCAATTTTGAATTAAACAAGATTTTCCCATCTTCTCCCATAATTCTAGTACTTTCTTGCTGAGGTTGACTGCAGTTTTCCTTGTATATATTCTTTGTATATGTCTTGTATGCACATAGTTGTTTGCATGCTGTCCTTTACATTAGAATGTGAGCTCTGTGAGTCTATTTTTGCTTTTTTTGTGTCTCAGTACTTAGCACCATGTCTGGCAAATGGTAAGGGCTTGATAAATGATTGTTAGCTTGTCCTGGTATCATCTCTAATATTCCGGTCATTTACCTATTTTCAGTTAATTGTGGATTATGGTATAAGATGTCAGTTTGAACCTAATTTCTGCCAGATTGCTTTCCATTTATCCTAAAAGTCCTTATCAAATAAGAAATTATTCTCTACATTATTTATGTTTTCTGGTTAATTGAGTTCAATTATTTCTGATTTTTCCTTGTCTTGTTTCTTCATTGATTTATTTTTCTATACATTAAAATATTTTAATTAATTTATCTATTTTAACCATTCTTTTGTTTTTTAAAATTTTGAGTTCACAATTCTCTCCCTCCCTCTCTTCCCTTCCCCACACCCACTGAGAAGGCAAACAATATGATATCAATTATACACATAAAATCATGCAAAACATATTTTCATATTAGCCATATTTTGGAATAAAAGAAAAATAAAGAAAGTGAGAAAATTGTACTTTAAGTTGCACTCAAGAGTTCATCAGTTTTCTCTCTCTGGAGGTGGGTAGCATTTTTTATCATGAATCCTTTGGATTCTCTTGAAACATTGTATTTGTACAAGTAGCCAAGTTTTTCACAGTTGATCATCATTACAACATTGCTATTACTGTGCACAATGTTCTTCTGGTTCTGCTCACTTCATTTTGTGTCTGTTCATGTAAATCTTTTATTTTTATTTTTTTTTTATTTTTTAATGTTTAACAATCACTGCCATACAATTGAGATTTTATCCCCCCCACACCTACCCCCCACACCTACCCCCCACTACCCCCCTCCCTCCCCACGACTGCATACAATTCTGTATAGGTTCTACATATACTTTCCTATTGAGTACATTTTCACTATAGTCATGCTATGTAGTCGGACTAAAATAAATGGAAGAAATCATATAACAAATCAAAACATGATACACAAAAACATACACATACACAAACATGATCTGCTACATTCTGTAAATGACTTCCATATTTCTTTCTCTGAGTGTGGAAGGCATTTTGCCTTAGAGAACCACCACTGGGATTTTTTTTTTTTAAGAAGTTCTTGCGTTATTACGAAATTCCAAGTCTACCAGAAAAAACTCTCGCACACTGTGGTCGTTGCTGTGCATAAAGTTCTCCTGGTTCTGCTCCTTTCACTCAGCATCAGGTCATATAAGTCCTTCCAGGCCTCTCTGAAGTTTTCTGTTCATCATTTCTTATGGCACAATAGTACTCCATTACATTCATATACCATAATTTATTCAGCCATTCCCCAATTGATGGACATCCCCTTGACTTCCAGTTTTTGGCAACCACAAAGAGTGCTGCTATAAATATTTTTGTACATGTGGGACCCTTTCCCATTTTTATGATCTCTTGGGGATACAGTCCTAGTAGCAATATTGCTGGGTCAAAGGGTATGCACATTTTTTTAGCCCTTTGGGCATAGTTCAAAAATGCTCTCCAGAATGGTTGGATGCGCTTGCAGCTCCACCAACAATGAATTAGTGTTCCAACTCTCCCACATCCTCTCCAGCATTTATCATTTTCTTGTTCTGTCATGTTTGCCAATCTTATAGGTGTGATGTGGTACCTCAGAGTTGTTTTGATTTGCATCTCTCTAATCAATAGTGATTTAGAGCATTTTTTCATATGATTATAGATGTCTTTAATTTCTTCCTCTGAAAATTGCTTGTTCATATCCTTTGACCATTTATCAATTGGGGAATGACTTGTATGATTACACATTTGTGTCAGTTCTCTATATATTCTAGAAATGAGGCCTTTATCCCCGAGCTTAGCTGTAAAAATTCTTTCCCAATTTACTACATCCCTCCAGATTTTGGTTGCATTGGGTTTGGTTGTGCAAAAACTTCTCAGTTTAATGTAATCAAAATTATCCATTTTGCATTTCATAATGCTTTCTATCTCTTCTTTAGTAAAAAATTCTTCCCTTCTCCATAAATCTGATAAATGCACTATTCCTTGCTTCTCCCGTTTATTCATGGTATCAATCTTTATACCTAAACCATGTACCCATTTGGACTTTATTCTTGTGTACGGTGTCAGGTATGGGTCTATGCCTAATTTCCGCCACACTGTTATCCAGTTTTCCCAGCAATTTTTGTCAAACAGTGAGTTCTTATCCCAGAAGCTGGGGTCCTTGGGTTTATCAAACAGAAGGTTGCTATATTCCTTGCCTACTGCGTCTTGAATGCCAGCTCTATTCCACTTGTCTACCTCTCTGTTTCTTAGCCAATACCAAGTGGTTTTGATAATTGTTGCTTTATAGTACAATTTGAGGTCTGGTAGTGCTAGGCCACCTTCCCAAGCATTTCTTTTCATTAGTCCCTTTGATATTCTGGACCTTTTGTTTTTCCAAATGAATTTTGATATTATTTTATCCAGCTCTAGAAAATAATTGTCTGATAGTTTAATTGGTATGGCACTAAATAAGTAAATTAATTTAGGTAGAATTGTCATTTTTATTATATTAGCATGGCCTACCCATGAGCAACTAATGTTTTTCCACTTACTTAAATCTGACTTTATTTGTGCAAAAAGTGTCTTGTAATTGTGTTCATATAATCCCTGGGTTTGTTTTGGCAGGTAAACTCCTAAGTATTTTATACTGTCTACCCTAGCTTTAAATGGGATTTCTCTTTCTATCTCTTAAAAATATGGAACGCTTCACGAATTTGCATGTCATCCTTGAGCAGGGGCCATGCTAATCTTCTCTGTATCGTTCCAATTTTTGTATATGTGCTGCCGAAGCAAGCACTGTTCATGTAAATCTTTCTAGGTTTTTCTGAAATCACTTCCTCCCTCTTAATTTGTTATAGCACAATACTCCACCACAACCTTACACCACAGTTTATTCAGGTACTCCCCAGCTGGGCATCCATCCCTTCAATTTCCAATTCTTTTTCACCACAAAAATAGTTGCTATAAATATTTTCATATATATATGTATGTGTGTGTGTTTGTGAGTGTCTGTGTGTGTGTCCTTTTCTATATATTTTAACCAGTCTCAAATAGCTTCAATGATTGCTGCTTTATAATACAGTTTGAGGTCTGAATGTCCTATTTCTATCTTTCTTCATTATTTCCCTTGATATTCTAGATGTTTTGTTCTTTCAAACGAATGTCATCATATTGTCTGACTCTATAAAGTATCTCTTTAGTAGGTTGGCATAACACTAAGTATGTAAATGAATTGATTCAATTATATTTATTTTGTTGGCATGTCCTAGAAATGAGCATATCAGCCGTAGTCAAACCCTGACTAATTAAGTTGATGTTTCTTTTAAAAGCATTTTGTTATTAAGTTTATATAGGTACTAAGTGTGCTTTGATAAGTTCACTCCAAAACATTTTATGCATTTTATAATTATTGTAATTTGTAATTGTAATTGTAAATTTGTAATACTTGTCAATTTCTAATGATGTCTCCTGAATTTTGTTATAACTATATAAAAATGTTATTAATTTTTCTGAATTTATTTTTTAGCCTGCCATTGTGCCCAAGTTATTAATTATCTCAATTCTTTCCCTACCAGTTTAGGATATTCTAATCCTAGAATCATCAGCAAATAGGTGGAGTTTTGTTTTCTCTTTGCTGATCTTGTGTTTCCTGCCTTGTACTCCACATCTTACTGTAATTGCCAGATACCAAATAATGATGATGAAAGATGAGCAATTTAACAGCAAATAAAGATAACTTGCTTTTCTTCTGTGTTTCTTGGGAAAGCTTCTAGTATTTCTCTGTTATAGATAAAACTTACTTTTGGTTTTAGACATGTGCTTTTAAAAATAACATTCTTAAAAGATGCCTATATATCAATATTTAGCAGTTTTTTTTTAAAAAAAGCATTAATAAGTGTTATACTTTGTCAAAGGGTTTTTCTACATCTAATTGATATAATCATATGTTTGAATCTTTTTGTTTTTAATATAATTCATTGTGTTAATTGTTTTTTCTGACATTGAACCATTCTTATATTGTTGAAATAAATTCAATTTGGTTACTATGGATAATTTTTAGATACATTGCTAAAGCATTTTTGGCAGGATTAAATTTAATTTTAAAATTATGCTGTGCACCTAGTAGGCACTTTAAATAATCTTTGTCTTGAATTGATTTTGCTTTGTAGTTCTTTCATTGCTTTGTCATACAAGCAATTTATTTCTCATAAAGAATTTGATACAGTACTTCTTTCTCAATTTTTGAGTATCATATCACTTATATAGAATGAGTATTAATTATGTTTCAAAAGTTTAATAAAATTTCCCTGTAAATCCTTCAAGAGGTGGACTTTTCCTCTGCTTCTGTAGTTAGTTCATAGCACATTCAGTTTCCTCTTCTGAGACTGATTTATTTAAGATCTTTGTTCTTCTTTAGTTTCAGTATTTCATATTAGATAAAGATAATTCTCTTTCTTTTGTGAACTCATTTTTCTGGCATATGATTGTACATAATAAGTTCTGATAATTGCTTTTTACATTTTTCCTCTGTTTTGGTAGTGATTTTACCTTTTCATTTCTATTTGATTTATTTTTGCTCTCTTTTTAAAAAAACGTTGGGTTGGCTAAAAGTTTAATTTTGTTAATCTTTTCAAAGAAGAGTTATTACTTTTATCATGTCTGTCATATTTCTGATTTCCAATTTATCTATTTCTCTCCAAATTTTCATGTTTCTTTTGTGGTTAATTTGGATTTACTTGTTAGTTTCCTAATTTTTCAAACATATTTTTCATTTATTCTCTCTTTTTCTATTTTGTTAATGTATAGTTTTAGGGACATGATTTTTTTTCTGAGGATTGCTTTAGGTCTGTTCCAGAAATCTTGCTATCTTATCATAAAATTATCTTTCATATAATTATTCATTGTTCCCATGATTTTTTGGACTCAATATTTCATTATAAAGTATTTGATTCATTATTCAGTATCTCATCATTAGAACCTCTGTGTCTTTAGCTTATGCTAACTGAACAGATTCCTATTTTCACTGATTCATGGTCAGTAAAGGATGTGTTTAATATTTCAACTTTTATTTCTCTGCTCCCAAATACACAGTCTACTTTTGTAAACATCCCATGTGGTACTGAAATATGTTTTCTTTAATGGTCCCATACGATATTAATATTTATCCTCATCTTATAGACAAAAATATTGAGGCATGAAATGATCTATCCACAGTCATACAGATTACAAACCCTGGTCTTAGTATCTCCAAATTCTGCTCTCTTCTCATTATAAAACACTTACATAAACTCTCATTCAGAAATTGCAATTGATCTAGACTTTAATGTGGCTCCAGTAGGCAAGTCCCTTCAAATATACACATTTTTAGGAATTGTCCTTGAAACTCAAGGGAGAAGTGACAGAAGGAATTGTTGAACCTTAGAGTTCAAAGGGATCTTGGAGATGTTCTAGGGCAATCTCTGACCTTATCTCAGAAATCCCTCAATAATGTTCTTAACAAGTGAGGTCAAAGGACACATTGGGCCAATGGAAATAACACTTGTTTTGGAACCAGAAGACATGGATTCAAATGCTGCTTCTGAATTTTACTATTTGTATGACTTTGAGCAAATCATTTGACTTTACTGGGCCTCAGTTTCCCCATTTATAAATATAGGATTTGGACTATTTGTCCTCTGAGGTTGTTTTTAGTTCTAGATCTATGATCCAGTCACTGTTTTAAATGAAAATGAATTTAAAATAAAACAACAAAAACAAAAACACAGTTTATTCTATTATTCATGTGAATGAAAAGAGAAAAATTTGAGACTAGAACTAAGGTTAAAAACTTTTATTCCAAGTTCTCTTGCCACCCCATAGAACTGTCCTTTCAACTGTAACACAAAACTACATCTTTGATCCTCAATACCCAAAGCCATAATAAAGTTAAGGTAGCTGGGGCTTTGTTCCAGGGCACCAAGAGCATTTGAAGTCCTTAAGCAGTCAAAAAGATAGAGCTTGACATTTAGCAAATAATTAGGAAAAACTGGAAGCTAACAGATGGCATAGTAGGATGGGCTCCTTTTCTTACCTATCTCACTCTTCCTGTTTCTCATTCAATGTGCACGGGGCAGCTAGGTGGTGCAGTGGATAGAGCACCAGTGCAAGAGTCAAGAGGACCTGAGTTCAAATCTCACCTCAGACACTTGACACTCACTAGCTATGTGACCTTGGGCAAGTCACTTAACCCCAATTGCCTCATCTTAGGTCATCTCCAGTCATCCTGATGAATATCTGGTCACTGGATTCAGATGACTCTGGAGGAGAAGTGTGGCTGGTGACCTGCACAGCCCTCCCTCACTCAAAACAAAGTCAAGTGCAAGTCATGTCATTATTTCTCTGATGGCATGGTCTTCTTTGGCAATGAAGGATGAACACACACACATATAATGTGCACTACCTTCTAGGTAGCTCTGAGAGTCCCAAAGTCTGTCTTCCCAGCGCAGAAGAGCATTGTGTCTCTTACCTCAAATGGGCTGAGGCTGACCTTCTAGTCACTTGTGCTAAGCACAGTTTTTGGAGCAAAAATTCTAATTATCCATCAGGAGACATGATGAACAGTTTGGGTTATAGGATCTGAGAAAATAAAGGGAGCTATTGCCTCAGTTCTGACATTAACTCTTTCCCTCCTCTCCAGTAGGAAACTATATATTAGTAGACAGCTACATGATCAAAGATATGACATTTTGTAGTCCAGTAGAAAAAGTCATGGACTTGGAGGAAATTGAGGACCAGAAAATTCAAATGATTTTCCCAAAGTCATATAAGAAGTAAAAATCAAAAGCAGTCTTTGAATTCATGTCCTCTGTCCCCAAAACAAGTGTTCTTTCTGTTGGCCCAAGGTGTTTTTTGATCTAACTTGTTAAGGACATTGTTGAGAAATTTCTGAGATGAGGTTGGAGACTGACCTATAACATCTCCAAGATTCCTTTGAACTCTAAGATTTTATGACTCCTTCTATCCCTTCTCCCATCAGTTTCTTTCTTTTTTTTGTTATTAATTTATTTAACTTTTAACATTCATTTTCACAAAATTTTGGGTTCCACATTTTCTCCCCTTTTGTCCCCTCCCCCCACCCCAGAGCACCGAGCGTTCTAATTGCCCCTGTCTGCCAATCTGCCCTCCCTCCCTCCCCACCCCTTCCCTTTGGAAGGCAAGCAATTCAATATAGGCCATATCTGTGTAGTTTTGCAAATGACTTCCATAATAGTCATGTTGTATAAGACTAACAATATTTCCCTCCATCCTATCCTGTCCCCCATTACTTCTATTCTCTCTTTTGATCCTGTCCCTCCCCATGAATGTTGACCTCAAATTCCTCCCTCCTCTCCATGCCCTCCCTTCCATCATCCCCCTCACCCTGCTTATCCCCTTCTCCCCCACTTTCCTGTATTGTAAGATAGGTTTTCATACCAAAATAAGTGTGCATTTTATTCCTTCCTTTAGTGGAATGTGATGAGAGGAAACTTCATGTTTTTCTCTCACCTCCCCTCTTTTTCCCTTCACTAATAAGTCTTTTGCTTGCCTCTTTTATGAGAGATAATTTGCCCCATTCCATTTCTCCCTTTCTCCTCCCAATATATTTCTCTCTCACTGCTTGATTTCATTTTTTTTTAAGATATGATCCCATCCCCTTCAGTTCACTCTGTGCACTCTGTCTCTATGTGTGTGTGCGTATGCATGTGTGTGTGTGTTATCCCACCCTGTACCCAGATGCCGAATAGTTTCAAGAGTTACAAATATTGTCTTTCCATGTAGGAATGTAAACAGTTCAACTTTAGTAAGTCCCTTATGACTTCTCTTTGCTATTTACTTTTTCATGCTTCTCTTCATTCTTGTGTTTGAAAGTCAAATTTTCTTTTCAGCTCTGGTCTTTTCAACAAGAATGCTTGAAAGTCCTCTATTTCATTGAAAGACCAATTTTTCCCCTGAAGTATTATATTCAGTTTTGCTGGGTAGGTGATTCTTGGTTTTAGTCCTAGTTCCTTTGACTTCTGGAATATCCTATTCCACGCCCTTCGATCCCTTAATGTGGAAGCTGCTAGATCTTGTGTTATCCTGATTGTATTTCCACAATACTTGAATTGTTTCTTTCTAGCTGCTTGAAATATTTTCTCCTTGATCTGGGAACTCTGGAATTTGGCCACAATGTTCCTAGGAGTTTCTCTTTTTGGATCTCTTTCAGGCGGTGATGGGTGGATTCCTTGAATACTTATTTTGCCCTCTGGTTCTAGAATCTCAGGGCAGTTTTCCTTGATAATTTCATGAAAGATGATGTCTAGGCTCTTTTTGTGATCCTGGCTTTCAGGTAGTCCCATAATTTTTAAATTGTCTCTCCTGGATCTATTTTCCAGGTCAGTTGTTTTTCCAATGAGATATTTCACATTATCTTCCATTTTTTCATTCTTTTGGTTTTGTTTTGTGATTTCTTGGTTTCTCACAAAGTCCTTAGCCTCCATCTGTTCCATTCTAATTTTGAAAGAACTATTTTCTTCAGTGAGCTTTTGAATCTCCTTTTCCATTTGGCTAATTCTGCTTTTGAAAGCATTCTTCTCCTCATTGGCTTCTTGAACCTCCTTTGCCAATTGAGTTAGCCTATTTTTCAGGGTGTTATTTTCTTCAGCATTTTTTTGGGTCTCCTTTAGCAGGGTGCTGATCTGTTGTTCATACTTTGCTTGCAAGTCTTTTATTACTCTTCCCAGTTTTTCCTCCACCTCTCTATCATGATTTAGAAAATTGTTTGGGCTCTTTAAGACCTCTTCCCAGAACAGATCCCAATGAGTGGGCTGGGATTTAGAAGCACTGACTTCCGTGTTTTCCCCTGATGGTGAGCACCACTCTTCCTCATCAGAAGGGAGGGGAGGAGAAACCTGCTCACCAAGAAAGTAACCTTCAATAGTCTTGGTTTTTTCCCCTTTTCTGGGCATTTTCCCAGCCAGTGACTTGATTTCTGAATATTCTCCTCACACCCACCTTGCCTCCAGATCCTCCCAGCCAGCACTTGGGGTCTGAGAATCAAATGCTGCTCCCAGCCTCGGGGCTTCGGCAGGGGCAGGGCTGCTATTCAGTGTGAGATTAAGATCAGGTGCTCAGGTGGGGGCAGGGCCGCCTCTCAGGCTCAGTTCCCTCAGGGGGTTTATGCAGAGACCTTCAACAATGGATCCGGGCTCCTGCCTGCTTGGGGAGCCCCGGTATGCTCCCGCCTCCGCTGTTGCCTTCCGAGGGGGCCTGAGTATGGGGGCACCCCACTCCCCTCTCGACCCACCAAAGAGACCTTTTCACGGACCCCTGTCACCTGTGGGTGGAGGGACCCGCTTGGCCACTGGAGATCCCATCCCTGAAGCCTGCTCGGATCTTTTCCTCTCGGTGCCGCAGCCGCGGCAGGGCTGTACTCAGCTCCCAGTCCCGGCGCCTAGTCTGCGGCATGAAGGACCTTTTGCGAGAGGTTTGCAGGTCTCTCTGGAACAGAAATCTCCCTCGCTCCAATTTTCTGTGGCCTCTGGGTGCAGAATTCGCCGTGAGTTACTTATTTGTAGCCATTCTATGGGTTGTGGGTTCGGAGCTACGTGTATGTGCGTCTTTCTACTCCGCCATCTTGGCTCCACCCCTCCCATCAGTTTCAAGGACAATTCCTAAGGCTCAGGGCTCAAACCCTATAGGAAGTCATGTGGTTCAGTCGTGGGGGCTCTGGATTTGAACTCAATGGATCTAGTTTCAAAGCCTAGTCCTGCTCCCCAGCACCCAGATAACAATCATATCTGCAGTAACAATATTGATCATAACAGCAATAACCATGATAGTAGCCTTTACATAACACCTACTATGCATCAGACACTGGCAGGAACCTGATAATTTCCCTTACTTTACAAATATTAATTTGTTCCTCAGGATTCCTTAAGTGGGAGAAAAGGCCTGCTTAACCCCACAGATTCCTTCATGCTCTATGGCATCTGTTAAAGTTGGCTTTGGTGACCTTTCAATATTTCTTTGTTTCCCTCCTAGGTTTCCTTAAGGTCTGATTTTCTGTAATTGGGATAATATATTTGGGTAACACATTTTGACTTTAACAACAGCTTTCTGGAGACAGTGCTTGCCATGCAGAGGAAGCCCCCTCTCTCTGTGCATAGAGGTATCCCTGTATGCTAGTGCAATTATAAGGTAGCTTACAGCGATTCTCCTGCTTCAATCTTGAGTGATTTTTAGGTGTGCATGTGTGTAGTTTCCAAAGAAGGGATATGGGAAAAAAAAGTTCATCCCAGTTACTGTCATGGTGACCTTTACAGGCTGGCTGGCTACAGACAAACATGTTTGCAATTTCTGAGGAATCTGTAGGGTGGAAAAAGGATTTGCAATAATAAGGTCTGAAACTCAGCAGGCTGGGTAAGCAGGCAGGATTGAGGATCACAGACGCTCAGTGGCTACTGCTGACTTACCGAGGCAGCTGGCCCTCACTTTGTAGCTTCTCAGAGTGGCTTTGTGAGGCTTAAAGGGGCTTTCCCAATTTTTTTCCTCTCTGCCATCTGTTAAAGCAACAGGATGGGCAGGGGTTTGTCTTGGCTGCTATTTCTTTCAGGGGGATGTGTTTGTCCACAGAGCTTGATGTTGACTAGACGTTGGGGCTCTTTCTTGAGGACCTCTCCTGCCCACGTTACTTATCTACTCCTGTATGGGTTGAACTGCCAGGGATCAGAGAGATAGCAGGGTTTGGAAGTGTGGCTGGACTCCATCATTTTGTGATAGAGAGGACAGAGTCAAGGACCTGCCTTGACACTTAACTTGCCATGAGATCTGGGGCCAGTTACTTTGTTCTTCTGACTTCAGTTTTCTCACTGGTAAACTTTGGTGGTTGGACTAGATCGCATCTGAGATCTCTTTCATTTTTAGATCTATGATCCAATAAGAAAGAAAGGAGACTCTATGAGAAATCTGGGGTTACGGAATTTTAAAGTTGGGAAAGGCTTTATAGGTGATCTCATCCAATTACCTAACTTTGCAGAGGAGAAACTCCCAGGGAGGTGAAGTCACAACCTCAAGGTCACATAGGAAGTAAGTTGCAATGTCAGAACTTCAGTATTAAGATGATAGTGGGGTATGTGGGATGTTCAAGGAGGAGTAGTACCTCTATTATGAGGGCTTGCTGAGCCCTTTTCAAGGCTGTTCATCTACCTCTGGTGTCCACTTGATTCACACGACTCTCACCTATGGCTCCAAAAAGTTTTATGTAGCATGTGCACTGGCCATGTAGCAAAACCATCTTAGCAGACAGGATAAATCAGGTTGAGGGGAACTGACAGATCTCAGACTCATCAGTGAATTTAGGGAGATGTCTACCACAAGCTTGTGAAGACTTTCCCTGTCAGATTGGGTGGATGAGAACAATTTGTTCTGATAAGTATGACAGTGGCTAAGGCAAGTTCTGTGGAGTTAGAGCTTGGTTAGACATCAAACATGCCAAGGTCACCCACTGCATCCTAGGCCATCGCCTGTCATCCTGACTTTTGTCTTGCCGTTGGACTTCAATGATTCTGGAAGAAAGAGTGAAGCTGATGAATTTGTTCAACTCTGCTTCACTTAAATCCAATTCACATACAAGTCAAGACACTACATGATGTCATTAGTCCTCTTTGAAAACAAAGTATAAATAACAAGGTGGTAGTGGATGTAGACATATGGCACTGGAAACTGGTTTTATATATGCATGAGGACAATAAGGAGAGCCCACTAAAATATCACAAGAATGTAAACGGTGGGACCCAGTGCAGAGGAACTCATATTTTTAATTAAGTTTAAATGTTCATTTGTATAAGTCACAGCTATTAAGATGATCAAAATGTCCTTAAGTATATGTTTACGCCTAAACGTAGGAGTGACCATCACTACAAAAATCCACGTGGGAATAACAGAGACCCTTCCCAAAATTAAGAATTTCTCAAAAGGAAAGAAAAATTATTACAATGAACAATTATTTGCAGCATTAGTTGTCAAAGAGAACTACATATTGGTCATCCCAAGAAGCAGATAGAATACAAAGTAAACTGGGAAGAACCAACCATTTTCAAATAAACAAGAAAAAAACCACCCCTCCTGGAGCAAAAACCATCATGAAAGGAAGAGGAAAAACATAAAGTAGGTAATTCTTACTGAAAAAAATAACTGAAGAATACCTTGCTAGACTGATGCTCTTGGCTGTCCTCTCTCAGTTCCATCTGCATTGCTTCCTCCAATGACCCATGGTGGAGTTGTCCTGGAGGAACATTGTGTCATCCCTTTTTAGTGACAAACTCTCAATACTAACCCTCTGATTGTGTTCCAGAGGGATGTGGAGATCCATAAACCAAACCAGAAACCAGACTAGAGAGGAAGGAAAAGAAGCAACTGTGGAAGGAAATTTTAGAGTGAGGAGGAAACTAGAGGTGTGCTACTTGCAACTTTTTAATGATTTAAAGAAAGAGATGTGTAATTAGCAGAAAGAATAAGAGAAAGAGAAGATGAGCGCCAACTGTGAAAGTTTCCTGGAGATTCCCCATCAGCACTGTCCTAGGGAACACTTTCCTGAAGCCCTTTGTCATTGGCCATAGAATCAATGAATTAAGGACAGAGATGATGACTCATAAGGAAGAAAACAATTACAAAAACAGGTAACAAAAGACAAAGAGACAAGAAGTATAAAAAAATTTAAATACATTTTCTGAATAACAGTAATAATAAAACCAGTAGAACTAGAATTTTTAAAATGAAGAGGTAGAAGGAAAATTAATTGAAATTTGAAAACCATATAAAATACAAACACATAAAAGCTCCACAAAATAAAAGGATATATTATAAAAAGAGGTAGGAAGAGTAGAAGAATTTTAGGTCATTCAGGAAAAAAAATGCACATGAATGCAATAGTCAAAGAAATACTATAGGAAAACTGAATGAACTTTTTAGAAAAAAATAGCAAAATACAAATAGAAAGAATCCACATAACACCAACAAAAGAAAACATAAGTTTTATCCACCAACAAAACCAACATAGGCAATCTTTAGAATGAGAACATCAAATAACACACAAAAATGGAAAAGAAAAAAGCCTTTTCACATTCCATGGAAAATCAATGAATAATACAAGTTTTCTCCTCGTTTACATGAAATCAAGGAAAGATTGGAATACGCTATGCAAAACAAAGACTTGCTGGCGTCTCAAAATTATGTATTTTGCAAAGCTAAAACTAAGCATTATGTGAAATACTTTAAAGATCATTAAAACTGAAGAACTCAAGTCATTAAAGGAACCAAGATGTGACACAGTCCAGATTTCAGTGTACTTTACTCAGTTCCAAACTTTGCAGAGTTCAATGAAGTTTTGGTCCCGGGTAAACACACAAAAATGTTGGTAATGGAAGTCAAAGAAGAGGACTTTTTGCTTCACATACTCAGTTTCCTCTTGGCTACTAAAATGCACTGCTGGTAAGTTCCCTTACCTGGGCTGCTTGCTGGTAATATCAGCACTATAAGGGTGTAGTACTCTTCCTGCCTACTCTTATTCAGAGTTCATGCTCATTGCAATATTCTCAAGTTGAAGGACAACTTTTGCCTCAATGTTTATCATTCTTATTATTCTAATAGTAATAGTATCAACATTTAGAATTGAGAGGGATGTCCAAGTCTTTTGGCCTTGAACCGAAGGAAATTTAAAGCCTTAGGGCCAGGAAAGAGAGAAGGACATAGAAGATCTTTGTGGGCAACTTTTGCTAGACCAATGCACATACTGTATTGATGATGATAAAATCAGTAGTATCTGACACTTGCATAAACATATACATATGTTTATATAACATGTTGGTTGTGGTCCTTCATTCTCAAAGAGGACCAAAATGACATCACCATGATAAAGTCAGTTTCAGTGTGTCTGACTATGGCTGAGCAGACCAGTAGGAGCTTGGAATGCTCTACCACAGATGGGGCACAGATAGTCTGCGTGAATTTTTGGTGTGGATACTCCAATTTTGCGCATCCTACATTTCCTCTTTGTTATATGAATTATCAATTCTGCTTTGCTCATAGAGCATAGCACCCTTTCTGATGTGAGCATGCCATGCTCAGTGGTCCTGTGCCAGTGTCTCCCATGTCTCACAATCAAATCCAAAGTTCTTGAGAGAGGCCTTGAGAGTGTCCTTGTATCACTTCTTCTGACCGTCATGTGATCACCTGCCCTGTGTGAGTTCTCCATAAAATAGTCTTTTTGGCAAGAGTACATTTTGTATTCGAACAGCATGGCCAGCCCATTAGAGTTGCGCTCTCTGAAGCATAGTTTGAATGCTTGGCAGTTTAGTTCGAGCAAAGATCTCAGTGCCTTGTACCTTATCCTGCCAGGTAGGAAGATTTGAATATAACATGTATATATAGATAGGTGAGCATAATGTATAAAATAGGTGTAATTATATACTTATATGTAGTTGTTGCAAAATATACATATGTACATGTTTGTGTCTAACCTTAAAGAATGTAAACTTGAGAGCAGGGACTGTTTTCACTTTTGTCTTTGTATCTTCAGGCATACCAAGGGTGCTTAATAAATACTTGTTGACTGACCGAGGGATCAGGGAGATGATTTCTAATATGCCTTTGAACTTTATGATCTTATGCCTGATGGACATATTCATAGTGAGCCCCAAAAGGCAAATGGAGGGTTTGGAACTTAATCCTTGATCTAATAGAAACCCCCTGGAGGATTTTACCTAGATGACTGAAAGAATTGAGAAAGGATTCAGGAGCATTTGGAACATCAGGAACCTGATGGTGATGCACAGGCTGAATTAGACACCAGTTAGAGACAATAGAGTGGAAGTCAGGAGACATGAGCTCTCCTTCTAGCTCTGTTCTGCATGCTCTTGTATAAGACCCTTCTTTTCAGTAGGTCTCCCTTTCTGACATCTTCTAGGTCTCAATCTATGCTTTTGTGACTTCAAAGTTCTCATCTAGTACTAATCTATGATTCTCTGATATCAGGAATAATGTTTGAGGAGGGAGAAGGATGGGATTTTGAGAAAAAAAAAAAGATTTTCCTGCTGATTTTGCAGCCTGACTTTGGAGCTGGGTTAATGAGCTTCTCTGGAAATGATTGGGCCTCCTTACTGAATGGCCCAGAATGAATGCAACGTCTCCATCACTTGGGGATGACATCCAAAAGGAAAATCAGCTGTTCTCAGTCTCTTTCTACTAATGAGCTCCAAGTGCTGGGCTCTCCTGCTAACTCTCTCTCTCCCCCCTCCCAGGAGGAAATTATGAATTTTTAAGCATATACAGCACCCATTGTTTGTGATTACATTAGACCTTCAAAAGGAAGCAGGAACATAAATTTTGAGATGAATAGCAGTACGTGGGATGCTTGCCTCTCGGCTTGACTTCAATAACTTATCTCAATGAAGCCCCACCAGAAAGCATCTTAGGCACTCTAGCTCTCAAGAAGATGAGCTCTGAATGCAGGCGGAATTATAAGACAGAGGGGCTTTATTGCAACAGTGAACAAGCTGAAAATTACAAGGTAATGGGATCACAGTGGGAAGCCCTTCTACCCTGCCATTAGCTAACTCAGACAATGATCGTGGCAGAAGCGGGCTGGGTTATGTATGCTCCACACAGGGCAGATGCTCATGGCACCTCCATCCTGGTGAAGCCTGGATTTAATGGCACTGGGGAAGACAGTCTCCACCTGTCTGCGAGGAGCTGTGACCCCACCTGCAGGGATGCACAGAATTTCCTGCCTTTCCTTAGTTCTCTCAAAAATCTTCTCACTGTATGTTCTTTCTGGTCTATGCACTGTGATAGTTGGGAGGGTTTCTGAGAGCATCAAGGAAGGTCTCAGAGGAAGGCCAATCATATTGGGCTGTACTAATAGAGATTCTACCGTCGATCAAGGGTCATCTGTGCCGAGCTTGGACATTAACCCTTAGCTGACCTTGGGCAAGTAACATAAATGTTTTGGGCCTCAGTTTCTTTATCTGTAAAATGAGGAATTAGGATCATGATCTTTTAAGGCCTCTTCAAGCTCAGGAATGTTAAGAGGGGGGTTGAGAGTAGTGGATCATTGATTTGTAGATGAAAAGGACCTTAGACGTCAACTCTAAGTTATTTAGAGTCTGTTTTGTAAAGGAGATCACATAGGTAGTAATTAGTTCCAACAGGTTCAAATTCAACTCTTTAAACCCAAATCCAGCCTATTTCCCACACACCACCTTAAATTCCTGCCTCTGACAACCTTGATTAGGGTCCATTTCATTTTCCCTAGTCCTCAGTTTTGTTATGTGTAAAATGAGGTGGGGGGCTGGATTATCTCTGAGCCCACTTCAGGTGCCAGATCTATGAGTCTTTCCCACTATTTAGTCCCAACCTAAGTCCCAAAGAAAGATAAAGTCTGGGGTCACCCAGACTTAATGTCAGGAATCAAATCCAGATCTTCTGACCTTCTGATTCAGTATGTTTTTGTTTTTTTACTTCTGCCACATTGCCTCCCTTCCTTTTTGTATAGCCAGCTCTCAGTTATCTGGGAGAGAGGGGAGAGAGATAGTGTTAATCTAATGTTAATCACACATGCTTACTAAGTGTCTGCGTGTGACAGGCCCTTTGACTGGTCCCCTTGGGGAGTGTCTGCTATGGACTCCCTTGTATAAGCTCCACAAGTCATTTTAGTGGATGGTTTCATAATCCTTTCCCTCTAAATCTTTTTAACAATGTTTCCCAGTTAGGATGATAAAGGGCCATATTTATATTTTCCATCCTCTATCTTCCCCAGCTGGTCCTATGAGTGCTGGGCTTAAGAGTCAGGAGGATCTGGCTTTGAATTCTCAGTAGTGTGAGATGCTGAGGAAGTCACCTCCTCATCTGGCCTTTGATTTCCTGATGTATGAAATGAGAAGGCTGAACTCAGGGCCCCTGAAAGTCTCCTCCATTTTTAAATCTGTGAGTCTGTGGTAAAAGAGAACTTGCCAAAAGAACTTGCCAAACAGAGGCATGAGGGCAAGCTGAGAGTCTAGATAATCTGATCAGAATCATGGAGACTAACGTTTAGTTTGTTCATACCTGCTGACGATACACTGTGTGTAGGGGCTTTGTAGGATATCAGAAATGTAGGCCTGGTTCTCCTGCTCAAGCGAATTCTAATCTTTTGTAGGAGAGGGAATAGATTATGAGAAATAGTGGTAGTGGTGGTAGTAATAGCAGCAGCAGCAGCAGCAGCAGCAGCAGCAGCAGCAGCAGCAGCAGCAGCAGTAGTAGTAGTAGTAGTAGTAGTAGTAGTAGTAGTAGTAGTAGAAGTGGTGGAGGTGGTGATGATAATAGTAGCAATAAGGAGGAGGAAAAAGTATTTATATAGTGCTTACCAGGCATTAGACACTGTCCTAAGCCCTTTATAAACGTTGTCTCATTTGATTGTCACAGAAACCCTAGGAGGTAGGTAAAAACAGGACAATACATGTTTCAATGCAGTCATAACGTGTACCTTTGTCAAATAACTGCCTGACTATAACCTAGGCAAATTCAGTTGGGGCTGGAAGGTAGGGACAGTGGGACGATGTGACTACAGTGGCAGACATTCTAGGAAGAGGTAATCTATCCCTTATACCCCTCCCCACCCAGACCAGGGCTTTAGAAAAGACAATGATGATGGCATTCTGAAGGTGCCAGCCTAGGGGACTGATGCTACGTACTACCAGAGAGCTAGGCAGAAAGACACAGGGAAAGATAGTCATTGGGTGAATGCTGGATGGCCCCCAGATGCTGGCCGAACATCCAAGGGTCAAAGCCTTATTTGGCCCATGCTAGTGATGGCCCTGATCAAGCACTAAGGGAATGACAAACTGCAGGTTAGAATTAAGGAAGAGGAGATATCATTGTGCACTGAGATAGACAGGGATGACTTCCTGGAGGAAGGAGGCCAGGAAAGTAAGATTTCATTGGTAGGGAAGAGTTCAAAGCAGATGGCAAGGAGAGAAAGAAAGATACAATAGCTGGTGCTGATTTGTTTTTTGATCCAGCACAGCTTTCGAGGTGACTGAGATATACTTGATTGTTTTCATAAAAAACTGTAGCTCTGGAGGGAAAAGAACAACAGACTAGGGGTCAGGAGACTGATCAAGTCCAGGCCTGGCCACTGTCTGTGGATTAAGACAAAATACACCCTCTTTCCAGGTCTCAGGTTTGTCATCTGTCAACAATATTGGCTTTGGATGGAATGTTCACTCCTTGAGGCTCCTTCCTTCTTTTCTTTCTTTCCTTCTTTCTTTCTTCCTTCCTTCCTCCCTTCCACAGTAGGTGATCAATACTTACTGATTAATCAATTACTGTAGTAGAACAAAAGAACCACTGACTGAAACCTGAGGATCAGAGACTGACTGTTGTCACTCAGATGGCACCAA
This sequence comes from Notamacropus eugenii, assembly GCF_028372415.1. NCBI lineage: Eukaryota > Metazoa > Chordata > Mammalia > Diprotodontia > Macropodidae > Notamacropus > Notamacropus eugenii. The sequence goes on from NC_092873.1 coordinate 47,340,398, forward strand.
ACAAATCACTTAACTTCAGAACCTTCAGCTATAAAATGAGGGAGGGGAGTAGATGGCCTCTAAATTTTGTTTAATTCTAGAACTTCATTCCCTGAGTTCCAGAATAAGACACTGAATTTTCTTCCAGTATAACATTCCATGATCTGTGGCTTGGAATTTTCAAGTCGATATTCAGGGATCATGGGATCATAGCATTAGAGTTGGACGGGACCAGAGAGGCCATAGAAGCTCCTTCCCTCATCTTACTGATGGAGAATAAGCCTAGAGAGCTTAAATGATTTGCCCAGCTAGTAAGTGTCCAAGGCTGGATTTGAACCCACATCTTTGTGACTCAAGAGTGGTAACTGCCCATGATCCTTTGCTGTCAACAATGAGAGAGCTGACTGTCTCAGCATGGTGGTGTCCCATGGCTTCCACTTTTATAGCGCTCTTCTTCCCGACAATAGAGGTGAGAATGAAACAACTTAAGCTTTGTTTTTCCCTCTAGCAGGAAAAATAAAACCCAGCATAGGTCAAGTGGCTACCAAAATGAAGCTGCTTCGCTGCTGAGCAATCTTCAGTCTGCTTGCCTTTCCCAGAGATCCCCTGATGCATGTTAATGAGAAACATTCTCAATATGTGTTTTTAACCTCATGTAAACAAGGCCTGGGCTGTCATCCAAAGTCAGAGGTAAAAAAAGAAGAAGAAGAAGAAGAAAGCAGATAATTATGTAAGGAAATAATAACAATAGAACCTGGTACAGCTTACAGGGGAGAGACATAAGGAATACATTCATCACCCTTCAAGGTGGTAAGTGGAGTTAGCTGATAGGCCCACAGGCCTTCATCTCACTGCACAAAAATGTTCAATGGAGAGTGGGGGGTGCCTTTTCATCTTTCAGGTGCCTCTCTTCTGAAAGGTCCAAGAGGATGGGAACAGCTTCAGTACCCTGATACCCAGGATACCCTGAGGTATGAGAAATAGGAATTGGTCATGGGGCTGTCTTGCATCATTGTCTAATGTTCATATTATCAGGCAGTTCCTCCTGTGAGTCTTTGTCAGGTCCCAACCAACCTCCGAAAGCAGCCTGGGGGCATGTCTCCTTAAAGTTTTTCCAGTACTTACTCTAGGACTGCAAACAAGTCAGGTTCTCAATATTTGTTGCACAATAAAAGAAGGGGATAGATAAGGGTTTAGCCCATTGGAAGTTCTTAGTGGAGAGTTTCAGATGAAAACTAGAATGTTAATAACACTCTCAATGCAATGGACATTTATGTGAGGCTATGTGAGCTGGAAAGAGTGATACATTCTTTTTCAGATTCTAGATCTCACACTTAATGTGGCACTGGGCAAGTCACTTAATCTCACTGAACCTCAGTCTCCTCATCTATGAAATAAAGCTAATAAACCCAAGAGTATTTTCTTCACAGTCAATCAATTAGTAAGCACATACTAATCATGGGGATATGATGATAGGAAAAAATGTATCCATTGCCTTCAAGATGTTTATAATAAGAAGAGAAAATAGGCCAAAAAATGTGAATACAAGATATAGTTTGTGTAAGCAGAAGGTAATCTCAAAAGAAAAGCAGTAGAATTGGAGGGACCAGTAAAGGTCTCCAGAAGAAAGTAAGATTTAACTGAATCTGGAAAGAAGAGAAGGAAGACAGGAGTTGGAGGTGATGAGGGAAAGAAACATTGCTGGAAGGCTCCAATGAGTTCATAGGGTCTTAGGATCATGACTCTAAAACTGTAACGGACTTTAGAGCACAAGCCCATCTCTCATTTTACAGTTAAAGAAATTGAGTCCCATGAAAATGAAATGACTTCCACAAGGTCACACAAACAATGAACAAGACAGGCATCGGGGGGTTCTGAAAACTAAAGAAGTCATGCTAAGGAGTATGAAGAATGTGGTACTGAAATTTGCTTTGAAATTTTCCATTGGCAAATTCTTCCTTCCTTCCTTCCTTCCTCCCTTCTTTCTTTCCTTCCTGTTTCTTCCTTTTTTCTCTTCTCTTTCTCCCTTCCCTCTTTATTTCCTTCCATCCTCTTTCATCCTTTCTTCTCTTCTCTTCTCTTCTCTTCTCTTCTCTTCTCTTCTCTTCTCTTCTCTTCTCTTCTCTTCTCTTCTCTTCTCTTCTCTTCTCTCCTCTCCTCTCCTCTCCTCTCCTCTCCTCCTCCTCCTCTTCCTCCTCCTTCTCTCTCTCTCTCTTTCTCTCTCTCTCTCTCCTTGAGGAATCCAAGTTAAATTTTCATTCATCACATCCATAAGGCTCAGCCAGGTAAAATATATGTTAGAAGTGTCCATTCTTCGATGTATTAATTGCTTGCCAGACTCTCTAAGTTCTAATTAAAATCATTCCACTGGATGCTTTTATTTAATTCTTTTCAACTAGTATTTAAAGCCTTTCCTGTCCAATTCTCCAAACAAAACCAAAGGATTTTGTCTTTCGGAGATAAAAAAGGGAATGAAATCATCTTCATTGTCTTTAAAGATGCTACAAGATAGGTCCTGTTCCTTATTTGCACTGGTTGACACAGGTCTCAGTTTTATCGGGGGGGGGGGGGGGGCGGGAATCAATCATAGTCATTTTAGTACAATGAAAAGTATTATTGCGAGCATTATTAATGCAACTATTACTAAGCAAGTATCATTAATGCAACTATTATTATCCTTACTTTAAATCTGAGGAAACTGAGACAAGTAAAATGACTTGCTTGGAGTCTCGCAGTAAGAGCTAGGATTAGGAATCTAACCCAGTTTTCCCGATTTCAAATCTGGTGCTCTTTCTTCTGTGCCAACCTGCCTCCTACAGATAGTGAAGTTGATCAGTTACAGTGTAGTGGACAGAAAGTTGGATTGGGAATGGTAGAACTTGGGTTCAAATCTTGGTTCTGTCACTTACAAACTATATGGTTTTGAACAAATGATGTCCCATCTCCGGACTTTAGTTTTCTCATCTGTATAATGGTAAAGTCACACTACATGCCTTCTGAGGTCCCTTTTGGCACTTAAATTGATCACTCTAAGACATTTGGAACCTACTGAAAAATAATGTCAAGTAGACACAGCCGTCACTGAGTTGCAGTCTTAATGTACTTTAGATTGTGCTGTGTATAATGTGTGTATAATGATCTTTCAAGATGACATCTCTATGTCTTCAATGATGTCTGGGTTTTAACTAACTTTCTTCTCCTAGACTATGTACTTCTTTCATACCTTGGTCAACTTGAAGGAATCAAAGGAGCAATGAGGAGCAAACGGTGGCTTAGGAGTGGACAGCTCCCATGGTGACTCTGGACACTGGTCTGCACCATGATCTCTCCATGAGAATCTGAGTAAATCAGACTAAGGATTTAGGTTAGTTAGTTCTTTGAAATAATAAAATATGCTGGCTGCCTCTGGTACCTGTAGGAAAACTTCAAGAGCTTCAGATGATCAGTTAGAGGTTCTCTATGAATGCAGAGGATATAATAATAATAATAATAATAATAATAATAATAATAATAATAATAATAGTAATAATACCATTTATATAGTGCTTACTATAATAATGATGATAATAACTACTGTTTGTATACTCCTTGAAGATTTACAAATCATTTAACCCATACTATCTTAATTGATGCTCAGAGCAGTCCTATGAAGTAGGGGATTATTCCCATTTTATAGATAAGAAAATTGAGGCAGAGAGAGGTTAGATGCCTATATTTAGGCAGAATTAGGATTCCTGGGCACCAAGTTTAACTCTTGTTCACTGATCCGTCAATATAGAGGTAGGAGTAACTTGCCAAGACAAGGAACTATTGCAGAGAGAGGGATTTCCTACTTCAGAATGGCTTGGATTCAGAGGGGACTTCCTATCTTATCACGCAAGACTTGAGAACTCTCCTCTTCTTCTCACATGGGTCACTCTCTAGTTTGACAAAGAGTTTGTATTGAATGGGACTCTGAAGAATGGTTCAGAACATTTTTCTCTACTGAGCAGAATTCTCAGGATAGATGAGGACATCATCAAGAGAAATACTAATCATCCTGGTCCAGGTTGTGTTTGTCCTTCATTCTTGAAGGACATGATATCAAGATGATGACATGACTTGCAGTTGACTTTGATTTGAGTGAGGGAGGACTGTTCAATGTCAGCAGCCTCACTTTCTCCTCCAGAGTCATCTGGGTCCAGTGGCCTGATATTCATCAGGACAATTGGAGACGACCCAGGATGCAATGCGAGACTCTGGCCATTTTAGGCTAAGGTCTTTTCAGATTCTCACTTTGTGTGAGGTACACCTATTCAATGAATAGACTTCTTTATGTAGTGACTTAAGGGATGGCCCCTTTAATGAAAAAAATCAAACTGGGAGTAGAAGACCCTCAGGGTCCCTGGGTAAAAGAGAAGCAGTTACTACTCAGTACCTACTAAATAATAAATACATTCTGGTCCAACACTAAATGACTATTAATTCTAGACTGAGATGACTTTCTGAGTTCCTGAATTATGGAGATGATATATTTTTTTTTACTTTTCTTTTTAAATAAAATAAAAGTGAGGATTAATGGGGGGGGGGGGACAGTGGGAAGGGGAGAGGTTCATGACCCTTGCATTTGATTACTGTTTCAGAAACTCCTATAAGTTTGCCATCTTTGGTTCAGACAATACATAGGTGCAATTGAGGTTCCTGAAATGAGATTGATGTCCCAATTATACAGGCTTCATGGGGGAAATTCCTCTTCCTAAGAGGTATTATACACATCCAAACTGATTGTTTTGCTGCTGAGAAAACAAGACTGGCTTAGGGGGTCTGGGGAAGAGCTCTGGCTATATATTTGCCCCAGGCAAAATGCTGGACAGTACTGAGAAATGCAGGCTTTCCTGAGTCCTATGTGATTCTTGGCCTGTGAGGAATGAGTCAACTGTTCCCCAACCCTTCTGGGATGGCTATACATCTAGACTGAGCTCATTCCAGTGTGAAATAATCAACCAATCAATCTACACTCATTTATTAAGCAACTACTATTTGCCAGGTGCTGGGCTTCCCACTGTGCTGGGCCCTGGCAATACAAAGAAAAAAGTAAACACACTAATCCTTACTCTGAGTGAGCTTCCTTTACATGCAGGGGAGGGGTAGACAATAAGTACATGTAAAATATACCCAGCATAACGGTAAAGTTAATAAATACAAATATGCATAATATGTTACAATTGAGAATATCATTTGCCCTTCGTTTTCCAAGAGAACCAATGACATCATGGGGTGATGACTTGAGTTTTGGGTGAGTTGGATTTAAGTGAGGCAGAGTTGCAGCCTCATTGTCTCTTCCAGACAAAAGTCAAGATGACTGGTGATGGTCCAGGATGCAGTGAGAGACCTTCGATGCTGTACCAAATGCTCCACTGCACATGATTCTGCCACCTTCAAGACTGCTGGAGTAAAATTTTATTATCTGCCCATTCTGCCAAAGGATATCTTCACATACTTGGGGTAGAGATCCCCCTAACTCCTCGACATCCAGGGTAATTTGGAAAGGAAGGCACTAGTGCTTGGGGGAAAGAATTGGGCTAGGAGTCAAGGACCAAGTTCTGCCTCTGGTATTTCATAGATGTCCTAGCAAATCTCTTAACTCCCCTGAGTCTTGTTTCCTTCTGTGTAAAATTAAGGAGAGTAATACTTGGATAATATTGTCTCACATGGTTATTGTTAGGAAAGTTGCAGTCAGCTTTTAAATGTGATAGAAATGGGATCTTTGTTATTACTGTTATTGATGATACTGTTATGATTTCTCTCTTATGGATCTATAAGGTCATAATTTCTGAGTTTCCAGTGTGAACTGAAATGGGGAGAATATCACAGGACCATTATTTCTGGAGTTGGAAGAGCCTCTCAAAGTTATCTGATCCAATCTTCTCATCTTACAGATGAAGGAAACTGAGGCACAGAGAATTTAAGCAATTTGTCACATTACATATAAGTAGAAGAGCTGGAATTCAAACCTAAACCCTCTGACCATTATTTTCACTTTATTATGGGAATAGGGACTAGACAAGTGATTTCACTGGAATAGGGAACAGTCAGGTGAGAGCATTCCCTCTACCAAATGTAGATTGATACCTGACTCACAACTTACCATCTTATAGAGTTGCCTGTGGAACTGATAGTATGAGTGGCTTTCTCAGTGTCACATAGCCAGAGTTGGGACTTGAGCCTATGTTATACAATTCAAAATAACCAATTACACTGAGTGCTATCAGGATGATGGGACTGGCCAATGCTCGTGGGATGCTTGCTTTTGGCAAGTCTTGATTGATTCATTAAAATAGATGGTATCTACTTAATTCTTCATATGTAGAACCTTAAAATCCTAGGACCTTCATTCATTCATTCACTCTTATATTCTTCCAACAAACATTTATTAAGTGTTGTGCAAGGTCTTGTCCTGAAGACACATGTGAAAAACACTACCTTCTCCATTTGCTTGAATGATCAATATTTGCCCATCTTTCAGAGGTAAAGTCTAAATAACACAGCACTGAACAGCACCAAGTTAGAAAGGTGCAGATATCACTGGAAACATGGACAGTGTTAAGGAATAGATTTTGGTCACATGCTGAGAAGGTTTTTGAATCTATTGCTTTTTGAAAACCTTGACTTTTGCACAGGACTCATCCTCTAGCTCTCCCAGCAAGGGTGGATTCTTGTGGTTTGGTTTCTGGGCTCATTCTTTCCACCCAGAATTGATAGTCCATGCTTATGGTCTTTCCGGGACAGTTAAATTGAAGTCCACATTTTCCCCAAGTCACGGTTGCTATGGAAATAGCTACCACTGAGGAATGGGAGTGGGGAGAGGGGCTGCAGGCAGGGCTTTGTCTCTGAGATGCAGTTTCATCTTCCCATCCATTAGATCTGAGTCTTTGACAGTGTGAGTCCTTCTTCCTCCCATGTGGACAGTGACCCATCATGCTGTATGGTGCTTATGAATATCTTTCCATAAATCCTCTATAAAGTGCCCACCCAGGATGCTGGATGCTTTCGTCTGGTTCTTTTCATTTTTCCTGGATACAAGTGCATCATGAGGACTCTCCATGTGCCTTCCTTTGATCTCAATGAATGTAGTGCTATATAATGCAGCATCATACCACACAGCACAATATAACTCAACACAGTATTGTAGGACATGATAATATACTGCACAGTAGATTACAGAATGATATATCTCAGCACAACTTAACAAGTATTTATTAAGTACCTATTATGTAAAGAACCCTGTGTCAAGTATTTGAGGGAAGAGGAAGCCTTGGCAAGACAGTGTCTGCTCTCAATTAACTAGGTGACTCATTGCATAAAGCACTAGGCTCGGAGTCAGGAGGACCTGAGTTCAAATTCAGCCTCCAACACTTACTAGCTATGTGACTTTAGCTAAGTCATTTAACCCCTGCTTGCCTCAGTTTCCTCAACTGTAAAATGGGAATAATAATAATATCTACCTCACAGGATTGTTACAAGAACTAAATGAAATAGTATTTACAAAGCACCTAGCACAGTGCTGGCACATAGTAGGATCTTTATACATGCTAACTTTTTGAGAAAGCGGGGCAGCTAGGGGGCACCATAGTGAATAGAACACTGAATCTGGAGTCAAGAAGATTTATCTTTCTGAGTTCAAATCTGATCTCAGACACATACTAATTGTGTGATTCTGGGCAAGTCATTTAATCTTTTTTGCCTCAGTTTCCTCATCTGAAAAATGAGTTGGAGAAGGAAATGGCAAACCACTCTACTATCTTTGTCGAGAAAATCTCAGATACAGTCATGAGGTTGGACATGACTTAAATTATTGAACAACAACAAATTTTTAACAAGCATCATAATCTGCCAACTCATATCTAGAGTTGGAATTTTGTATTCATCTTTTTTTCAATGGAGTATAGATAGAAAGAAGTCTAGTTATCACTACCAGCTCGTTTTTAAGTCTAGATGGAAATGGTTAATTCACCACCCCCATTGTTCTTTTTTTAATGTCCTGTGGATCACTGTGCAAATGAAAACTATTAGGATATAATATGGTGTAGGTGGTGGAGCAATGGATTCAGAATTAGTTAGACCTGGGTTCAAATCCTTTTTCTGACACAGTGTGACCCTGGACAAATCATGTAGTTACTCAAGTACTTTATGTAACTTTATATGATGTTGAGTGGCAAAGTAGGTTCTGACCTGGATTGGTAGAGGGGTGTCCCCATCTGGGAGCCCCTATAGCAATGGAATCACAGGCCCAGTCCCTAGACTTAGAAATATATTAAATATGTATATATTCACACACATGTACACATATGTGTCATATATGCACATATAACATATCATATGTATATGTAACAAATATATATGATATATTGTCATATATGTGTATATATAACAGATATTGTATATGATATATTGTCATATGATATATATGTATATATGTATATGTATATATGTATATATGTATATATATATATATAAAATGAAATGTGATTCCTTTTCATGAAATTTAGTGACTGTAAGTTCAACAGATAGAAATGTATGGAAAAATCAGTCCATTAGGCATGTTGTTTTGTCTAGATAATGATGTCTCTCTAAAAAGAGTTGGATTTTTTTAAGGGAAATTGGCCAGGTGTTTTGGTACTTTATAGGCAATGGCTCTAGGTAGTTTCATTTCAATCAGTTCAATGAACATTAATTAAGTGCTTACCATGTTGAAGGCACTAGAGATTAACACAAAAATTAATCACTCCTAGTGCTCATAAAACCTAAACTCGATTTTTTTTTTGGCTGGGAAGGTGGGAGGGTGTAAAGGATATAGCATATATACAGATAAATAATTCATATTACATATGTATATATACTAGGTCATTATATTAGTATATATATGCTATATCGTATATACAGAAAGATTTGGGTTCAAATTTGGGTTGATGTGCTAGATGGTTGTTGGTTCAGCATCCTTGTTCTTCATGAAAATGTATGCTGATAGAACGACTGCCAACTCCTGATTGTCATTCATTTTAAAACTCTGGGTCAGGGGACAGAGCCATAAGTCAGTGTATCCAAAGTTAAGAGAATGTGGACAAAGTTATCTGCCCATTAAATCTACCCCAAGAGAAATTTAAAATCTAGCTTCTACTAAATAGAGAAACAGTTAGTGGCCCAATCAGACTTAAGCAATATCTCCCTTTTGATCTGGTGATTGCTGTCTCCCTGGGAGCTGTTGAATCAAACTGAATTCCCCCAAGTACTTTGGGTCTTTTATATTTGTTTCGCTAGGCTAGTTCTGGTTCTTTCTCATAGTAGAGTTGGTAAATGAGAGGCCACCTGAGAAGCAATTAGACCAGGCCAGACCATCTTTCCTGTTCATTTCATCCTGCCCTAAATCCTCTATGCATCCAATGAACTGGGAAGAACTCATGGTGCTTTATGTTGATTACTCCAGTAGGGGTCAGTGCCTAATGAGATGGATACTTACTTGTGACCCCCAACAAGATGACTGCAAATGAACAGATAAGAGGCCTTGTGAGGCTCATTCTCAGAGTTGCTTGAGGAATCCAAGAGTCTGCAAGGAACAGCATCAGGCTGGTAGAAACACCAGCTCTCCCAAGCTCAGTGGGACTGCAAGGTGTCGGTCATATCCTGCCTGCCACCGTCAGAATGCCCAGTAGCTGAGAAACTGGAAATGAAACAGTGAATCCCTCCTTTCAAATAATTAGCTCCAAAGACCACATCAGTATTAGTCACTACATCAAAAAGTCTGTGCAAATGTTTATACGCAACATTTATCCAACTCTGTTGTCCACAATGGACTTCCCATAGGGGCAAATTGTGCTTTTGCGGACTTTGTGACATCACTATATCCTTGGTTTAGTCAACTCCTTTGTTAATATCATTAGAGATAAGGATAAAAGATTGAATCTGTGATTTCCTTGGCCCAGGGAGCTCCCAGATAAGGAAACTTCCTTTACCAAGGCAGGTCAGCCCCTTCTCTGAAACTTAGAGTTTCAGTGATTTGCCCAGGGTCTCATAGATGGTATGTGTCAGAAGTAATCCCTGAACTTGAGTGTTCTTGGCTTTAAAGCTAGCTCCCAAATCATTATATCACATCATCTCTATTTACATACTAATAAGAGTTGGAAGATGAATGTGACATTCCCTTCTTTTAAATAAAAATATTCAAATACCCTTTTTTATCTTAGTAAATTCAACTCAACTCCATAACCACTTATTAAGCATTTATTATGTACATAGCTCATTGCTAGGGTTGAGGAGGACATGATGACACAAGGTGACAGACTTATGCCCCTTCCCTCAAACTTGCGTTCACCTGGACAGGAAGTTGAGAGAGTGCTATATGTAGTGAGTATATATGAAATAATAAAAGCAGAGAGTGATGGGGTAGAGTGGGGTGGCAAAGGAGAAAACCAAGTAAAACAATCTAGGAAAATGTGAGGAGGCGGTCAGCAATTTTATCTGATGGAATTCAGGAAAGCTTCATGGAGGGGGGAGTCATTGGTACTGAGTGTTGAAGGAAGAGAGTTGGAGATGAGAAGGAAGTAATTGAAAGCATGGGGAAATGGACTGTACAAATTTATAGAGATTATAGGATTATAGATCTAAAGCTGGAAGGGACTTCAGAAGGAAACTAGTCCAATTCTTTCATTTTACAGATGAGGAAACTGAGGTCCATTGAGGTTAAATGACTTGCCCAAGGCCACACAGGTAGTAAGCATCAGGAGGCAGGGTTGGAACCAAGAGTTACTGTTCCTTCATAATAGAAGCTTGGAGGTGTTGGGTTCCCCCAAGTCACACAGCTAGCAATATCCTAGACTCGATCTCAGATCCCCAACTCCAAAACAGAGAGGTTTCATATAGAACAAAGCTTTGTAGCTTTTGTGTGTGTCCCAGATTCCTTGGCAGTCTGACAAAGCTTATGGACCCTTTCTCAGGATGATATTGTTAAATATCCAAAGAATTATAAAGTAAATTCAGTGATCTTGCCTGCTTAGAGACAAGGAGAATCCAGACTTAGGGAGGACAGAGAGAAGAAATGCTAAGTTCCTCTCTCTTGGCTGGGTATGTGCCTTGCTTTTAAGTAAGGAGAGTGGGTGGGGAAGCACAGTGAGGCCAAATTCTTTCCCTGATTGACTGCATATCTTTGGGGAAATTGCTTAATTTGCCAATCCCTCAGTTTCCCCATTTGCAACAATAACATTTAATTGTCTGAAAGGTACTTGGAGAACTTTGAAGGGAAGGTACTGCATAAAAGCAAATTATTCTCATTATCCTTTCGGGGAATTTTCCTCTGGCATCCTGGCAGCCAGAGCTAGAGATGTTCTCGATTGATGTGACCTGAGAGAGCAGTAAAAACCAAGGATGTTGGGAAGTAATTTGGGCTGCCTGCAGAAGAGAGATGGAAAGACGGCAGTTTGCTGGGCTTTGCTTAATTGAGAGCTCCTCCTGTTTGGGAGGGAAAAGAAAAACTGGAAAGGGGCACTGACTGACATGAAGAGAGAGCCCAGGACATGCCAGCACAATGAGACCAGACAGGAAATGGACTTCAAAGAGAATCCTTTGCAAGAGACACAGTGATATCAGACACTGACTGGCTGCTCAGTTTTCCACCTGGGCTCTGCTACCTGTGGGGAGATGTGCCTCCACAACATCCAGATTGAGATTTTCTTCAAGACTGGTCTAATTCCTTTTCCTCCAGCATTTTACAGCTATTAAGCATTTTACAGCTATTATTAGCCAGAATCTAATAGTGGGGGGCAATAATAGGGGGGTAATAAAGAAGGTCAGAGGGTGCATTGGGAGAGTCCCAGTGTCCAGGTCTAGGAAAGTATTGGTCCTTCTGTATTCTACTCTAACCAGACCACAATGGCAGTACTATGTTCAGTCTGAAGCATTGCATTTTGGGAAAGACATTAATTAACTGTCAACTTAATAAATCAATCAGATAACAAACACATATTAGGCCTGTACCCCAAATTCCATTAGGGGCTGATAATACAAATGTGAACCAAACTCTGCCTTCTCTTCTATGGAATAGAAAACATAGATTCATACATTAACATATTCAGGATATATACAAAATGAATATGAGGCAGTTTGGGAGGGAGGGAATTGGCAGATAGAGAGACCAGGAAAGGTTTCATATAGAACAAAGCTTTGTAACTTTTGTGTGTGTCCCAGACTCCTTGGCAGTCTGACAAAACTTATGAACCCTTTCTCAGGATGATATTATTAAATATCCAAAGCAAAATACATAGAATTATAAAGTAAGCAAAGGTAATGAAAATAAATATACAATTTTCCCCCATTCAAGCTCATGGACTCTAAGAAATCAATCTATGCTTTACTTGGTGAGGAGTCAGCTGGTTGGCACTATGGATGGAGTTCTGGACTTGGAGTCAGGAAGACTTGAGTTCAAATTCAGCCTCAGACACTTACTAGCTATGTGATCCTGGGCAAGTTACTTCACCTTGTCTGCCTAAGTTTCCTCAACTGTAGAAAGAGGATGATAATAGCACCTACCTCCCAGAGCTGCTGTGAGTATCAAATGAGATGTTGGTAAAGCACTTATCGCAGTGCATGACATATAGTAGGTATTTAATAAATACTTGTTTCCCATCTTCTTTACTTCTTTCTAGGTCCATGGACCCCAGTTTATGAATCCCTAAGGTAGAAGGTTTCAGTCGACTTCCGTACTGAAGGATTCCAAAAAGTGAAGACGAACAAGGAGTGCAGTAGATAGACAGCCAGACTCAAAGGTGGGAAGACCTAGACTCAAGTCTTTCCTCTGACACTGATCAGGAGACCCTGGAAAAGTCACTTCATCTCTCAATGCCCCAGCAATTTTCTGAGATTATAAATTGCAGAGCAGATGCACATCCCATCAAGCAACCATCCATTCTGGGCTTGAAAATGGGGTGACTGGATCTTTCAGTTGGGCAATCTAGTACAACCCCACCTGAAAAGGAATTCTTACTTTAGCGTATCTGACCAGTGGGTCTTGAGCCTCTTCCTAAGGCCTCCAAGGAAGTCCTTCAGGCTCCTGCTTTTACTTACGTTCAACTCTGATTGTTTGGAAGTTGGTCATGATGGGATTGGTCCTTTTTACCACTTCCACTCATCTCTCCTGATTCTGCCCTTTGGGGTTGGAACCAAATAAAACACATCTAATCCATTTTCCAAATGACAGTCCTTCAGGTTGTCCTACAGACAGCATGCCCTGACCCCTAGTCTTTTCTTCTCCAAACCATCCATCCACAATTCCTTCCAATTACCTAGAAACAGGGAGAACCATCACCTCCAGAGGATGCTGACTCCCCTTCGAGGCAGTTCATCACTGAAATTTAACTGAAATGACTCTCCCTGTAGTTTTCATTCACTGTTCCAAATTCTGGCCTTTGGAATCAGGCAAAGAAGACTAATTCCTTTAGGAATATAATAATAATCACAAAAAATGAAAGATTTCCTGTCTTTGAGACTTGCTACCAGCGTGACTTTGGCCGAGTTACTTAAATACCTTAAGCCTCAGTTTTCTCATCTGTTAAATGAGGAGATTTATGGACCTTTCCAAATCTAAATCTATTATCCTTCAAAATTGCTATGTGTAATAGGCAGTATTTGAACCGGGATCTCCCTCAGTCCTGCCTCTATCTGGTATGCTCCATTGTTTCTCCCTGTGACATTAATTACTGGGCATTAACTTGTTTGGCTGGTGCATGGAGCACATTTCTCTAGTACCTCCATTCATTGTTCATGGAGCATCATGAGAAAGGGGTAGGGAACTGAAGCATATGGTTTTTTGACTGAATGTTGTGAATAATTAACTCATAACTTGATTAAAGGATATGGAGGAATCAGGGTTGGGGATTGGGAACATTGAGCTAAATGACTTTAATTGATAATCTATTCATGGTCCATAGGTCTAGACCTCTAGGGATTTTCCATCTCTAGGGCTGGTGCAGGCTGTGTGCATGTGGACTAAAGGATAGAGGGAGGGGAAGGGGCAGGACTCTAAGAAATGAGGAAGCTCTTATTATCAAAGAATTAGTTTGTAATTGATTTTTTCCATAGACAGATGTTTTAAGTTTTTGTTAAACCCTTTACAATGTCTTGGCCAAATTAGGTAGAGTCCTTTCAAGTCGGATTTATACTTCATAGAATTCCACTTAACAAGAACAAATGATACAGTTTTGGGGCACTTTATAGGACATTTCATTTACAGATAAAAATAATCCCTGACAAGGCCTTGGAGATAACAAGCAACCCTCTGTCCCACTGTCCTCTGCCTTTGTCATCATGTGTCAGGAGGACTATATTTACTTCTAAGCTCTTGATTTTAGAAGGAACAAGGATGACTTAGAACATTTCAAGGAGAGTGCTGGAGATGGTGAAGAGACCTGAGACAATGCCATAATGGGAGCAGTTAAGAGAATTGGGAGTATTTAATTGGGGGAACAGAATACTTAAAATTTTGAATATTCAACAGGCTGCCATGGGGGAAAATGGGATTCAAATTATTCTGTGTAAATCTGGGGAGCAAATATCAGGACACTGGACAGGGGCAGCATGATGTAATAGAAAGAAAAATAAATTTGGGAACCTGGGTTAGAACTGACTATTACTTACAGTCTGTATGACCTTGCGTATGTCATTTCCTCTCAGTGGGCCTCAGTTTCCTTCTCTGTAAAGTGTGAAGATTGGATGAGATGGTCTCTCAAGGTTCTAAATCCCGTGATGCTGAATTACAGGGAGGCAGATTGAAGTTTTATGTGAGGAAGAACCTCTTAATAATCAAGACTGTTCATTTTGAAATGGGTAACTTCAGGAGGTAGTACTTTAAACTAACAGTCGAATGAGCATCTCTCAAAGATTCTCCTACTGAGTACAAAGTTGGGAATTGTTGACCCCTAAGATTCCTTTCATTATAAAAGTCTATGAGCTTAGGATTCTCTTTCCTCCTCTTCTGTTATATGTGAGTGAACGAGGAAAGGGGAGAAAATTGAAGACTCATGGATGTGATTGTTGAAAACTTAAAACAAATCATTAAATTTAAAAAAAATATATGTGTATGAACAGTGACTGGGTTTGGAATGAGGATTGAATATGAAAAGTACATCTTAAAGATGCAGAAGTCTTCCCACCTATAAAAGATGAAGCACTTCTCATCCCTTGGCATTTGAGTAATATACCCACTCTCAGCAGCAAAAGGAAATGCATCATCCAACAAGTAACACTTAAAAGTTTTCTGTGTAACTCATCTCTCTTCTCTCATAGTATCTTGGAGGAACTGGGTAGGATTTTAGAGATCAGTTCATCTAACCTCTTATATTGCATATGGGGAAACCGAGATCCAGGAAGATTAAATGATTTACTCCAACTCACCCATGTAGCAAGAAAAAAAAACAGTAACTTTGTACAATAAAATGGATGCTAAATTCAGTGCTCTTACAGCCTCTTTGTGAACAGGGTGCCAGACCTGGAGTCACCAATACCTGAGTTCAAATGCAGTCTCATGAACTTATTTAACTTTATGACTCTAGGCAGGTCCCTTAACTGCCTCTGTTTTCTTATCTGTTAATAGCACCTATTTTACAGTGTTTTGGTGAAGATAAAATGAGATACTATATTTAAGATTCTCTACCAACATTAAAGTGCTATGGAAGTGCTATGCATCTAGATATCTGAGTAGCTAGGTGGCTCTATAGTGGTCAGAGTGTCAAGCCTGGAATAATTAGGAAGACTCATCTTCATGAGATCAAATCTGACCTCGGACGGTGTGACCTTGGGCAGTTCACTTTACCTTGTTTGTCTCAGTTTCCTCATCTGTGAAATGAGCTGGAGAAGGACATGGTAAACCATTCCAGTACCTGCCAAGAAAATCCCAAATAGGGTCACAAGGAGTTGGATGTGACTGAAAACAACTGAATAATAACAATAATGAAAAAGTTCTATTGAGGTTGTCATCTTCCTTCCAGTCACCCAGGTTCACAACTTCAACTCAACCTCTCATAGCTAATCATTTGCCAAGTTTTCACAACCCTAATTTCATATCTCTTATATCTGTCTCCTTCCATCCACTTACATAGCCACAAGCCTAGCTGAGGCCCTCATTACCTCTTGGTATCTAGATCTGGGAATCATCATCATAGAGAAGATAATTGATCCATTTTGATAGCTTTTAATTAGTCTCATGTCAGTCAGCCTCTTCCTTCTTTAATCCGTCATCCACAGAGAGGCCAAGATGCTATTGCTAAAGAACAGATCTGATCATGTCACTCTAGATACATCTTATTTTCTATTGGCCCCAGGATTTCTTATTTTTAATTTTTAAAAATATTTTAATGTAATAGGTTTCCTTTGTAATCCCATATATTTTATTTTATGCATTAAAAAAACCACATTATTCTACCAAGAGGTCCATAGCATCTCCTAGACTACCAGAGGGGTCCATGATGAAAAGATTACCATCTCCTGCTGTAGAATAAAACATAACTTCCTACTTGGCATTTAGAATCCTCCATATTCTGCCTGCAATCTCTCTTTCTAGGCTCATACATTCTTCTCTTTTTATTGCCTATTATGCACTGTAAGTCTCAGTGAAAGTGACTTATTTGCTGGTCCCCAGGAATGACATTCCATGCTTAGAATGGACTTCTCCACCTCTGACTAGAAGTATTCCTAGCTATTGTTATTGAGTCATTTCAGTCATGTCTTTGTGACCCCATTTGGTGTTTTCTTGGCAAAGAGACTGGAGTGGTTTGCCATTTCTTTCTCCAGCTCATTTTACAGGTGAGAAAACTGAGGCAAACAGAATTAAGTGACTTACCCAGGGTCACAAAGCTAGTAAGTGTGTGAATCCAGATTTGAACTCAGGAAGATGAGTCTACTTATCCAGCTGTCCTTTATTATTTAAATTATCTTATAGCTCATGCAACAAAAAGTAAATGCGTGCCTTCCTTCCCATGGCCCTGCCATGATGGAAGAACCCACCTTCCCATGGGCCCTTCACTCAGACCTTGCCATTAATAATAGGACTTAATTGATGAAAAGGTCACTTGTTATTAGAGCCATTCAGGGAGTCTCGCCGACATAGTGTTTTTTAGTACGAGAAGAGTAAGATTTTTAATGGAAAGAAAATTTCTTTAATTACAGGAGCAAAGCTGCACTGAGCACAGGTTCAAGGTGAATTCAATGGCTCTTATTTTCCATCTGCATTTTCATCTTACTTAAATTAATTCATATTTTAATTGATCATATCCCTGATTGAGGTACTAGAATGGAGTACTTTCCTTTGATCTCCTCACTGGCAACACTGCCAAGGTCGGGCATCGGGCAAAGTGAAGAGCGAGGGGGGATTTTTGAGGGGAGAATGAGGCAGTGTAAGCTTTTCTGGATAAGCTGTGGCGCTGAAGCAGTTGGAAAATGGAAGGGTACTGAGTCTCTTGTGAGCAAGAGAGCTAGGAATTGGCCTGATCTTACCACGGCCTCACTAGAAGAACTCACTGCCAAGTGCTCTCAGTGTCTTGGGTTTTATAAAATGGCTGTAATAATACTTGTCTGAAAAGGGGTTGGTGATCTTCTGCTGAGGACAAAAGGGCAGGCTATTTCAGATGGGTGATAGCTGCTTGGAGACTCCAAGCTCCCATAAAATAAAGGCCTTGCAAGGCTGAGATGGGGGAAATTATAGGAGTATCGGGAAAGAAAATTCTTCAGGGTGAGAAAAAGAAAGGAAGATGCCTGGTTATTGACAATGAACAAGGCAAGGCATTATTAGTGCTATTGCAGGAAAGGAAATCCATATGTTCTGATGCTCAGCCTTACAAATGGCAGTCATCATTGTGGAGTGGTCACAAGTGCCAAGATTAAAAAAAACCAAAAAGAAAATTTAAAAAGCTCAGTTTTTTCTGCAGTAATTGTTAGTACTGGATATTTTAAAATCATATTATACTTTAAAATATTTTTTGTTTAATTTAAAAAATATTTTATCTACTTAGGCCCCAAAGCAAAAGACTAATTACCCTTCAAATCATGTAGGATATATATAGAACCTTTTCCCACCACCCTGATAGTGATTCTTTAAATGGAGGGTTCTGGGTAATATTACTGTCTGAATTTAACACAACAGCTATGTCTGCCTAACTCTTTTAAACTTGGTCAAGACCTAGTTATGAGCTAAGTCCATTTTCAGGACAGTTTTGATCATCTGTCTCCTCATCCACTTGTATCCTCTCTCTCTCTCTCTCTCTCTCTCTCTCTCTCTCTCTCTCTCTCTCTCTCTCTCTCTCTCTCTCTCTCCCTTTATCTTTGTTTTCCATCTTTTCCTCCTTTCTTCTCTCCTCCTTCCTTCTTTCCCTTCCCTCTCTTTCTTTCTTTTTTCTTCCTTCCTTCCCTCCTTCCTTCCTTTCTGCAGGAAAATCCCAGCAGATTTGAATCTTGATAGGTGGGTGGACAGTTTGGGGAGATGTTAGCAAGTGATGGTGTCAATTCAGGATAAGTAGTTGGTGTGAAGTTTGGGAAGATGGGGAGAGTTACAATATCAGTAAAGCCTGGCAACAAGTAAATGATCTAGTGGACATATGGAAGCATGGGGATAGGGATTTAGCTGGTACCTGGTGAAACTCACAGGATCAAAGAGTCATAGCCCTAAGGCCAGAAGGCACCTTGGGAGTCATCCAGTCCAATCTCTTCATTTACTAACAAGGAAATCGAGGTCAATAATGATTAAGGCACTTGTCTGAGGTTACAGAAGTAGGATTTGATCTTAGATCCAGTGCTTATGAGTTCAATGGTCAAAAGGGACCCTGCCATGAGAGCTGGGGCTGATGGAGAAGGACTACAGAGAGGAGTGTCAAGTGTAAGGCACAATCCATATACTAAAAGATCTAGAGGACAGGTCAAGGTTCCAAGAGAGGAAAAATATACAGAATCAGACAGGTAAAAGTACCACTGTACTTTGCTCAGGGCAGACCACACCTAGATTACTGACATCTTCAGTTTTGTGGGCCACATTTTTAGAAGGGAAAATAATAGTTTGGAGAGTATCTAGAGAAGGGCAACCAGTGGAGTGGGGGAACCCAAGTTTATGTTACATAAGAACCAGTTTAAAAAAGTGAGTGTATTTAGTTTTTTCATTTTTAGTTTATGGAATAAAATGAGCATTTCCAAAACATAGTACAATAAAAAAAAAAAGGATGATTCCACATGAAACTGTAAATCGATTATGTACAACTTGCTATTCCTTTGAGCTCGATGAATTTGGAAAAACATGAGAAGATTTGTATGAAATAATGAATAGTGAAATTAGCAGAACAAAGAGATTATTATACACAGGAAGAGCAATATTGTATATTTGGGTTAAGGATGAGAAGACTTGGGCAGAGGTAGTGATTGTGGATGAAGAGTGTGAGGGGGTGATAGCTGTAGATGTTTTCAAATTTTTTAATATTTAAATTTATTTATTTATTTTTAGTTTTCAACATTCATTTCCACAAGATTTTGAGTTCCAAATTCTCCCACTTCTTCCCTCCCCACCTACCTACCCCAATTGAGGAGGCAAGCAATTCAATATAGGTTATACATGTGTAGTGATGCAAAACACCTCCATAATAGTCATGTTGTGAAAGACTAACTATATTTCCCTCCATCTTATCCCATCTACCACCTAATTATTCTATTTTCTCCTTTGACCATGTCCCTTTTCTAAAGCATTTGCCTCTGACTATCCCCTACCCCAATCTGCCCTCACCTTCTATCATTCCCCCCCCATCCCCTTCCCTCTACTTTCCTGTAGGATAAGATACCCAATTGAGTATGTATATTATTCCCTCCTTAAGCCAAATCTGATGAGAGTAAGGTTCACTCATTCCTCCTCACCTTCTCCCTCTTTCTCTCCATTGTAAAACTTTTTTCTTGTCTCTTATATGTTAGATAATTTACCCCATTCTATCTCTCCCTTTCTCCTCCCAATATATTCTACTCATCCTTTAGTTTAATTTTTTAGATATCATTCCTTCATATTCAACCCAGCCTGTGCCCTCTACCCATCTATCTATCTATCTATCTATCTATCTATCTATCTATCTATCTATCTATCTATCTATCTATCTCTCTATCTCTCTATCTATTTATCTATCTATCATCTATCTATCTGTCTGTCTATCTGTCTATCTGTCTGTCTGTCTGTCTGTCTGTCTATCTATTTATCCATTTTCTCCAACTACCCTAATACTGAGAAAGGTCTCATGAGTTACAAATATCATTGTTCCATGTAGGAATGTAAACAGTTCAGTTCAGTGTCTCATGATTTGTCTTTCCTATTTATCTTTACATGTTCCTCTTGATTCTTGTATTTGATAGTCATATTTTGTCTTCTGCTGTGGTCTTTCCATCAAGAATGCTTGTAAGTCCTCTATTTCATTGAATTTTCATTTTTTCCCCTGAAGGATTATACTCAGTTTTGCTGAGTAGGTGATTCTTGGTTTTAATCCTAGCTCCTCTGACATCTGGAATATCATATTCCAAGTCCTTTAATTCCTTAATGTAGAAACTGCTATTGGTATTTCCACAATACTCGAATCGTTTCTTTCTGGTTGCTTGCAATATTTTCTCCTTGACCTGAGAACTCTGAAATTTGGCTACAATATTCCTAGGAGTTTTCCTTTTAGGAACTCTTTCCTAAGGCAATTGGTAGATTCTTTTAATTTCTATATTATCCTCTGGTTCTAGAATATCAGGGCAGTTTTCCTTGATAATTTCTTGAAAGGTAATGTCTAGGTTCTTTTTTTGATCATGGCTTTCAGGTAGTCCAATAATTTTTAAATTATTTCTCCTGCATCTATTTTCTAGGTCAGTGGTTTTTCCAATGAGATATTTCACAGTGTCTTCCATTTTTTCATTCTTTTGGTTCTGTTTTATAATTTCTTGATTTCTCATAAAGTCATTATCTTCCATTTGCTCCACTCAAATTTTGAAGGAATTATTTTCTTCAGTGAGCTTTTGGACCTTCTTTTCTATCTGGCCAATTCTGCTTTTTAAGGCATTCTAATACTTATTGGCTTCTTGGACTTCTTTTGCCATTTGGGTTAGCCTACTTTTTAAGATAATATTTTCTTCAGTATTTTTGGGTCTCCTTTACCAAGGTGTTGACTTGATTTTCATGATTTTCTTGCACCACTCTCATTTCTCTTCCCAATTCTCTACTTCTTTTACTTGATTTTCAAAATCTTTTTTGAGTTCCTCCATGGATTGTGATGAATTCATATTTCTCTTGGAAGTTTTTGATGTAGGAGTTTTGACTCTGTTGTCCTCCCCTGGTTGTATGCCCTGATCTTCCTTGTCCCCAAAGTAAGATTCTATAGTCTGAGTTCTTTTATGATGTTTACTCATCTCCCCAACCAGACACTTGACTTTGTAACTCTTTGTCAAGGTAAGGCTCTATTTTCAGTGGGGGTGGGGGTGTGTAGACTGTACCAAAGTTCAGGGATTTTGTGTTGGCCGCTTGATCACCCACCATATGTGGGCCCAGACCTCTGGACAAAACTTCTGCTGCTTCTGCTGCTGTTGCTGCTGGCCATCACTGCCAGCCACCACTGCTACCACCCCCATTTCCCTGGGGCCCAGGATGGATCTGGTCAGATGGCGTGTTCCTCTTTCATCCAGGTCCCACAAAGTATTCCCTTTTCTTTTCCCAAACATGTTTTTTGGTTTTTGTGGGTTGAGAAGTCTGGAAATTGCCACAGCTCCCAATGATTCAGTAACCTGAGGCCTGCTCCACTGTCTGTGCCAGTGTGGCCCATGCGAGGCTGCACTCTGATCCCTGCCTATTGTGAAAGACCCATCCTGTGTATTGTCCAGGTTGTCTTGGACTGAGGATTTGTTTCACTCTGTAATTTTGTGGGTTCTGTGGCTCTAGAATTTATTTAGAGTCGTATTTTACAGATATTTGGAGGAGTTTGGGGGACACCTCAGGGAAATTCCTGCTTTTAATCCACAATCTTGGCTCTACCCCTGTTTTCAAATATATTTTATTTATTTAATTTTTTAATTAAATTATTTTATTTGTTGTCAGTGTTCTACAATCACTTCCATATATCTTAGATTATTTCCCCTTCCTCCACCTCCTTCCTCCCTCCTCCCTCCCTCCCCGAGTCAGCATACAATTTTATATAGTTTCTATACATGCATTCCTACTAAATACATTTCACCTTAGACATGTTGCATAGAAGCATTAAAATGAATGGGAGAAATCTAAAACAAAACAAAACCAAATAAAGTATAATACAAAAGAAAATGGTCTGCTTCATTCTGTGATCCAATTCCATAATTCTTTCTCTGGATATGGAAGGCATTTTGCCTCAAGAGTCCATTGGGAATGTTTTAGGTCCTTGCATTGCTGTGAAGGGCTAAGTCTACCAGAAAAAATCCTCACACACTGTGGTTGTTGCTGTGCACAAAGTTCTCCCAGTTCTGCTCCTTTCACTCAGCATCAGTTCGTATAAGTCTTTCTAGGCCTCTCTGAAGTCTTCCTGTTCCTTATTTCTTATAGCACAATAGTATTCCATTACATTTATATGTCACAGTTTATTCAGCCATTCCTCAATTGATGGGCTGTTCCTCAATTTCCAGTTTATGGCCACCACAAAGAGCTGCTATAAATATTTTTGTACATGTGGGACCCTTTCCCATTTTTATAATCTCTTGTGGATACAGTCCTAGAGGTGGTATTGCTGGGGTCAAAGGGTATGCACATTTTTGTAGCCCTTTGGGCATAGTTCCAAATTGCTCTCCAGAATGGTTGGATCAGCTCACAGGTCCACCAGCAATGAATTAGTGTTCCAACTCTCCCACATCTTCTCCAGAATTTATCATCTTCCTGTTTTGTCACATTAGCCAATCTGATAGGTGTGATGTGACACCTCAGAGTTGTTTTGATTTGCATCTCTCTAATCAATAGTGATTAGGGTATATTTTCATATGACTATAGATAGCTTTAATTTATTCCTCTGCCTTGTATTCTTGTACATTTGACTCAATTCTCTATATATTTTAGAAATGAGGCCTTTATCACAGACACTAGTTGCAAAAATTCTTTCCCAATTTTCTGCTTCCCTCCTAATCTTGGTTGCATTGGGTTTGTGTGTGCAAAAAATTTTCAATTTAATGTAATCAAAAATTATCCATTTTGCATTTCATAATGTTTTCTATCTCTTGTTCAGTCAAAAATTTCTCCATTTTCCATAAATCTGATAAATATGCTATTCCTTGCTCCACTAATTTGTTCATAGTATCAATCTTAATACCTAGATCATGTACCCACCTGGATTTTATGCTTGTGTACAGTGTCAGGCATTGATCTATGCCCAGTTTCTGCCATACTTTTACCCAGTTTTCCCAGCCACTTTTTGTTAAACAGTGAGTTCTTATTCCAGAAGCTGGGGTCTGTGTGTATCAAACAGTAGATTGCTATATTCATTAACTACTGTGTCTTGAGTACCTAACATATTCCACTGGTCTACCCCTCTGTTACTTAGTCAGTACCAAGAGGTTTTGATAATTGCTGCTTTGTAATACAATTTGAGATCTGGTAGGGCTAGGCCAGCTTCCCTAGCATTTCTTTTCATTAGTTCCCTTGATATTCTGGACCTTTTGCTCTTCCAGATGAATTTTGATAGTATTTTTTCTAGCTCCAGAAAATAATTATCTGGTAGTTTGATTGGTATGGCACTGAATGAGTAAGTTAATTTAGGTAGAATTGTCATTTTTATCATATTTGCTCAGCCTACCCATGAACAACTGATGTTTTTCCACTTACTTAGATCTAACTTTATTTGTGCAAAAAGTGTTTTGTAATTGTGTTCATATGGTCCCTGGGTTTATTTTGGCAGGTAGACTCCCAAATATTTTATGTTGTTTACCTTGGCTTTAAATGGGATTTCTCTTTCTATCTCTTGCTCTTGGACTTTGTTAGTAATATATAGAAATGCAGAAGATTTGTGTGGGCTTATTTTGCAACCTGCAACTTTGCCAGAGTTGTTTACTATTTCAAGTAGTTTTTTACTTGATTCTCTGGGATTCTCTAAGTATATCATCATATCATCTGCAAAGAGTGATAACTTAGTTTCTTCTTTGCCTATTCTAATTCCTTCAATTTCTTTTTCTTCTCTTATTGCCACAACTCACATTTCTAGTACCATATTGAATAATAGTGGTGATAATGGATATCCTTGTGTCACCCCCGGTCTTATTGGAAATGCATCTAGTTTATCCCCATTGCATATAATGCTTGCTGAAAGTTTATGTGGACACTGTTTATTATTTTATGGAAAGTTCCCTTTATTCCTGTGCTCTCCAGTGTTTTCAATAGGAATGGGTGTCGTGTTTTTTGTCAAAAGCTTTTTCTGTATCTATTGAGATAATCATGTGGTTTCTCTTAGTTTTGTTGTTGATATCACCAACAATGCTAATAGTTTTCCTAATGTCGAACCAGCTCTGCATTCCTGGTATAAATCCCAACTTGTTTTCAAATATTTAAAGGACTGAAAGGGATTCAATTTGTTTCAAAGAAGGAGACTTAAATTTCATATCAGGGCAAATTTCTCAACAAATTATAGTGATCAAAAAGGGGAATGAGTTTCTTTGGGGTGTAGTGAGCTCCATATAATTTTAAGTCTTTAAGCAAAGATGGGATAACCACTTGCAATATCATAGAATGGCGTCTTGTGTGGCTGTGCTTTGAGCTAGATGGTCACGCAGTTCCTTTGCAGCTCTGAAATTCAGTGGTTCTGAGAAAATGAAGCCACTGAAATGATGACAAAGGCACAGTTATTGAGTCTAGGTATGACAAGGATCAGGTTCCTGAAAATAAGGGGAAAGCTCTGTTACTAGAGCAAGGTCAGAGCAAAAGTAGCAGAGCTGAGAATATTGATCTACTAGAAAATGGGTTGTTCAGTGCTCTACTGAAGGCCCAGGAAGATCGACTTACAGAAGGCTGAACTGGGTTGGGGTCAGGGAGTTAGGTCAACAGCCCAGGACCAGAGCTGAGGATAGACTTTAGGTATTCTAAGTCTAATTTCAATGGCCTTTCCAGAGCCATACTGCATCTTTAGGATGTAATTAATAATACATCAGCTTCTGTGTAATACCAACACAGAAAGGTCAAAAAATAAATATTTCATGAAGTAGAAGGGTGACATGGTAAACAGGAGGCTGTGGTGTAACTATGTATTTCTCTGCAAATCACTCAACTGCTCTCAGCTTCATTTACCTCATTGGTAAAATGGGGATGATAATAGGACCTATATCACAGGGCTTTTGTGAGGACCAAGTGAGATGATATATGTGAAGTGCTTTGCAAAACTTAAAGTTCAAAATAAATGTAAAAGCTTTACACACACATATATGTATACATGTATGTACATAAGTATATATGTATATATATACACATATGATATTATATGTGTATATGTTTTATATATGTATATATTTATAAAGTAAGTATAAATATAAATTCAGTATAAATAAAAATATGGTGCTTTTCTTACAATGTTTGGCATGTGGGTTAGAGGAGGGCAGAAGAGGCATTTTTCCTTTCCCTTCCTTATTTTATCCTTCCTTTCTTTATTCACAGGACACTGCCTAGTTCAAGCCCTCATCATCTCTCACCTAGACTATTATAATAGTCTCCTAATTTATCTCCTTGCTTCATTTCTCTTGCTTCATTGTCCTTGACAATGTATCCTTCACAGATAGCCAAAATAATCTTCCTTTAATATATTCATTTTCCATTTATTTTTTAAATTAAAAAAAAATTTGAGTATCAAATTCTCTCCTTCCTTCTACCCACCGAGAAGGCAAGCACTATTATATCAAGTATAAATGTGAAATCATGCAAAACATATTTCCATATTAGTAATATAAACAATAAAAATAAAGAAATGAGAAAACTATACTTGAATTTGTCCTAAGAATTCATCAATTCTTTCTCTGGAGGTAGATAATATTCTATCATGAGTCCCATGGAATTTTCTTGGATAATTGTATTCTTCAGGTAGCTAAGTCTTTCATATTTGATCATCATTAGAATATTGCTGTTTAGAATTAGAATAACACCATGTAGTATGATATTCTGGTACTGTTCACTTCACTTTGCATCAGTTCTTATTTCATATGCTTTTCTGAAGTCATCCTCCTCATCATTTTTCACAGTACAACAATATTCTCTCACAATCATATGCCACAATTTGTTCAGCTATTCCTCAATTGATGGACATCCCCTCAATTTCAAATTCTTTGCCAGCACAAAAAGATGTTATAAATATTTTTTGTACAAATATGCCATTTTCTTTTGATCTCTTTGGGGTACAGACCTAGTAGTGGTATTGCTGAGTCAAAGGGTATGCATAGTTTTATAGACCTTTGTGTATTTTTCCAAATTGTTCTTTTGAATAGTTAGACCATCTCAAGATCCCACTAACATTTCATTGAAGTGCCCTTTTCTCTCATCCTTTCCAGCTTTCATCATTTCTGATAGGTGTGAGGTGGTAGCTTAGAGTGGTTTTAATTTGCATTTCTCCAATCAATAGTGATTTAGCAATTTTTTTCATATGATTATAGATAGCTTTGATGTCGTCTTCTGAAAATGATATGTTCATATTCCTTGACAGCTTATCAGTTGGGGAATGTAAACAGCTTAACTGTATTGTAAATCTTATGATTTCTTTCACATTTATCTTTTTATGCTTCTCTTGAGTACTGTGTTTGAATATCAAATTTTCTATTCAGCTCTGGTCTTTTAATCAGGAATGCTTGAAAGTCCTATATTTCATTAAATATACATTTTCCCCCAGAAGGATTATACTCAGTTTTGCTGGGTAAGCTATTTTTGGTTGTAATAATAGCTCCTTTGCTTTCCAGAATATCATATGCTGAGCCCTCCAGTCCTCTAATATGTAAGCTGCTAAATCATGTGTGATCCTGACTGTGGCTCCTTAATGTTTGAGTTATTTCTTTCTTGATGTCTTCAATATTTTCTCCTTGCTTGGGAGCTCAAGAAATTGTCTGTAATATCCTGAGAGTTTTTCTTTTGTGATTTCTTTCAGGAGATTACTGGTGGATTCTTTCAATATCTATTTTACCTTCTGGATCTAAGCTGTTGGTGCAGTTTTCCTTGATAATTTCTTGAAATATAATGTTTAGGCTTTTTTTTAAATCATTGCTTTCAGGTAGTCCAATAATTCTTAAATCATTTCCCCTTGATATATTTTCTAGGTAAGTTGTTTTTCTAGTGAGATATTTCACACTTTTATTCTTTTGATTTTATTCTATTATTTCTTAATGTCTCATAGAATCATTAGCCTCCAGTTGCCCAATTCTAATTTTTAAGGAATCATTTTCTTCAGTGAGTTTTTGTACCTCCTTTTCCATTTGGACTATTCTGCTTATTAAGGAGTTCTTTTCTTCAGTGAAGTTTTGTGCCTCTTTTAGGCCAGTTCTGTTTTTTAAATTGTTATTTTCGTCAGCATTTTTTGTCCCTCTTCTATGAAGTTGGTAATTCTCTTTTCATAATTTTCTTGCATCAAGCTCACTTCTTTCACCAATTTTTCCTCTATCACTCTTTCTGTTTCTTTAACTTTTCTAAGAATTCTTGCTGTGCTCTTGCTCAATTATAATTTTTTACTTGTAACTGTTTTCATATTGTTGACTTCTGATTTTGTGTTTTGGTCTTCCCTGCCACTGTAGTAGCCTTTTGTGGTTAAGTTTTTTGTTTGTTTTTGGTGTTTCCTCATTTTCCCAGCTTAGTTTTTGACTTTAAAGTTTATGTCAAAGTTGAACTCTGCTCATCTGGAAAGGTGGTGGTGGTGGTGGTGGAAGGATGGGACATGAATTATCCCAAACTTCAGACCTTTTCATGCTGCCCTTTTCAGAGCTACTTCTGAGAATCTTCAAGTTTTTGGTGCTTCCATAGTGGTATGATACAGGGAGAGGTGTGGTCACTGCTCTCCTGGTCTGAATTGTGGCCTTTATCCAAGAAGGGTCCCTGCTCTCATGCATCCACAAGTGCTAATGGTCCTCTCTGCCTTTAAAATTCAACTAGGGCCCATGCTCCCTTGTAACCAGTTGCTAGTGGTCCTTTCTACCTGGGAACTGCAATCTAGAACTGTGTATGGGCAAAGGAGTTGCCAATCAGTGCCAGGTGCACCCACTGCCAGCAAAGGGACCCCTGTAATTTTTTTCTGATAATTTGTCTGATCACTTTATCATCTTTAGGCTGAGACCTCCTGAAGCTGCTGCTGCTGCTGTTGTTGCTGTCACAGCCATCTTCAAAACCCACCAATGGTATTCCCACTGTGTTAACTCCCAGATGGCCCTACCCTGGTGTCACAGTCTTTTACTGACAATCTCTTAAGTTGTCTTAGGCTTGAAATATATATCACACTGAACTTTTATTGGCTCTGCTGTTCCAAAATTTGGTTTGAGGTGTTATTTTAAAGTCGTTTGGAGGGGAATATTTAAAGAGTTTGTCTGTGTTGTTCTTTCTAATATACCATCTTGTCTCTGCCCCTAAAATAATCTTAAAACACTTATCATGCCACTGACCACCCTTCTCTCCTTCCCCCAACTCAAAAGTCCTAGATTCTATTTGCTTATAGGGAAAAATACAAACTCTTCTCCCTGACATTTGAAATCCTCTGCGATTTGGATCCCACATACCTTTTCAGATCTATTTCATGCACTGTATCTTTCTAGTCAAATTTATCAACTAACTATTTTCCATCCTCAACATTCCATCTCCCACCTTCATGCCTTTGCATAGGTTGTCTACCATGACCCATAAATTTCATCCCTCAGTAATCCCAAGTTTCTTCATTACTCAACTTTTCCTTTTCTTATCCCCCTGTTGTTGTTGCTCTTTCCCACATGATAGCACTTTGCAATTACTTATCTGTGCACCTATTTTCCCCTAGTAACAATGGAAGCTCTTTCAGGGCAGAAACTTATTTTTGCCATTCTATCACTCACTCCTGGCATACAGCTGCTGCTTAATAGACAGTGGTTAAAATGAATTTGTTGAATTTAGTCAACAGTGTGATATGATCACCAAAAAAAAAAAAAAAGATGAATAGGATCTCAGGTTACATTGAGAGACAGCAACCAGAACAATAAAGGTGATAATCTTGCTCTGGTCAAATCACAACTGAAAAGAATGGGAGCTCCTCAAAAGTAAGGACCTCTTCATTTTTGTCATCCTGTCCCCCAAACCTAGCACAGTGTAGGAGCTTAGTAAATGCTGATTGTTTGATTGGGTGGTTATATTCAGTTGTGTTGTTATACTGTGAGAAGGGTAATGATAAATTGGGCTCTCTAGAAGAAGACAACCAGGATAGTAAAGGGGCTAGAGATCATGGCATTGAAGGATGGGTTCAGAGAATTGAGGATGGTTAGTCTGTTGACAAAAAGACTTAGGGAGTGAATGACAAGAATTTTCAAGTAACCTGAAGGTCACTATGCAAAAGAGGCATTATATTTGTTTTCTTGATCTTAGAGAGCAGGCTGAAGAGCAGTGGGTAAATTCTTTTATCTTAAGATTACTTTCACAATTAATGGTCATTTGTTTTCTCTTTCCCCCACACACTGAATAACAAAAAGGGGAGAAAGGAAAAAGAAAACCCTGAAAAATATGCCTAGTGACGCAAAACAACTTTCCACATTGTCCAACAATGAATGTTTCATTCTGAATTCTGAATCCACCACCTCTCTGAAAGGAGGTATAGCCTGCTTTTTTGCTAGTACTCAGGAATCATTGTATTGATCAGTCTAACACCATTCAATGTTGTTTTTTTCTCTATATTTTTCATCATTGTATAAATTATTCTCCTAATTCTGTACACTTTACTCCTCATCAGTTTATTGAGGTCTTCTCATTTTCCCTTGAAATTGTCCGTTCCTTATGGCACAATAACATTCCATTCCATTCATCTGCCTTAACTTGTTTAGCCTTTCTCTAATGGGAGCCACTCCCTTCGTTTCCATGCTTTATTTTGATTTCTTAGCTCTTATGAAGAGATGTTATGATAACATTTATATATAAGGGTTCTTATTGTCTTTTTTTGAACTCTTTCGTGTACAGGACTATCAAGCATATTGCCGGGCCAACTGGCTATGCATAGTTTAGCAATAAGTAACTGTTCATAGAGGGAAATTTTGGTTGTCTGTATGGAAAACCTTCCCACCAGGTACAGAAAAAGTGGAATGATCTTCTTTGATAACTAGTAGGATCTCCAAGGAAAAACTAGCTGACTCTTTGCCATGATTTTGTAGAGGGGTTTCAGGGCTAGGGTGGGCCAAATGGCTTCTGAGATCCCTTTCCACAAGGAGATTGTCGGATTCTGTATTTCTCAAGGTTGCATTTCTGGCCCTTCCCCTCCCCCATCACTTGCTACCTCCCATTCTCTCCACTCTGCAACTGATTTGTCCAACTCTAAGCACGTTTTCACATCCTTCTTTAATTTGATTAGTGACAGATGCTATTATCTGAGGAAATCTAGATTGCCTCTTCCAGTGCTAATGAACTCCTGTATGCTGTGTGTGGGGATTTCAGAACAAGATGGATTTATTAATGAGCTCCTAATTAAAGGGACAGTTGCAGAGATTCCGCTGCTTGGTGGCGTTTGGGGTGGGGTGGGGGATGAAGAGCAAGGAAGGATGTTTCTATTTCTTATAAAGAGAGACATCCATTTTATGGTAAGATGAACATGTTTAAAACCTGGATTTAGATTCTTAAATGTCACAAAGTAGAAACAGAATCAAAAGTAGCATTTAATTAAGCAGGATAGAAGGCTTGGGGCTCTTCTCCTGTTGCTATGGGGAATTCTCTTACCTTGTGGTGGCCCCTCCAAACCGTACTCTCCCAACCTGATCTCTTTCTATTTTTCATTCTTTCATCTCACAAGCTTAAATCCATCCTAACCCCACTAGAATCTGCCATGGGCACAAGCATTTTTAGCCATAACATCGTCTACTATGATGTTGCTTTATGTGGGTCACTTCCCAGATTATACTGTAAGGTCCTTCAGGGGACAGACTACATCCTTTTTTACATCTCCCCAAAGACCTTCATGCAAGAACCAGTGCCCATGAGGAGGTCAATCAATACTCATTGATTAAAAACAGACAGAACTGCAAAATTAGGTTCAGATAAATTTGTATTTACTGACTTATGTACAGGTGGTATCCCCCAACTGAATTTAAGCTCTTTTAGGGCAAGGAAATGTCTCATTTTTGTATTTGTATCCTCAGAGCCTAGTACCATACTTGGGCCATAGTAATCAATAAACAAATGTTTGATAAATAATTCACTAATCCAAATACATTCTTATTTTTTTTTTCACTTTGGAAATTTCTGTTCTTCTCTGCAGAGGTTTGGGTATTATGGAATCACAGAGTGTGAGAGTTGGGAGAGATATTCCACATAATTTAAGCATTCTCCTTCCTCTGATATTTACTGAGCTTTGGAAAGTTGCTTAGTTTTTCTGAACCTCAGTTTATCCATCTAAAAAATGCATGACCTTACTGAGGACTAAGCAAGACCATGTCAGTGGAGCACTGTAGAAACTTTAAAGTACTTCGTCAGTTTGTTGCACAACCATGAGCCAATAATTTAACAGTAGATTCTATCTTTTTCTTTCCTCCACAAAGTGGAGATAGTAATATTTGCCATTGTCTTTCCCACTCCCACACAATGCTAGTTCCTTCCCTCTATTGATTATCCCCAATGTCGCGTACCTATGTCTTGTTTTCAAAAATGTATTTAAGCAATAAAATGAAAATCAGGTCTAGGACAGTGATTTATTCCTTCTACCACAGAAAGTATTCAAGATAGAAAAAAATCACAGGCATGTATTGATAGGTATGAAAAAGAAAACAACCCTGACATGAAGCAATTACCTATCTCACTCCTTATCCTCTTCTGGAAGTTGGAGGCATCTTCCTGAAGAGCTGAACAGATATTTCAAATTCACCTCAGATTTTTACTGTTGTAGGGTCTGAATCTCCTGGTCAGTCATGACATGACCTGAACTTTCTTTTAAGTCTTTCCACTTCAGAATCCTCCTGGGAGTCATGTTTTTCTCTTCTGAGAAGATATACTATTGTAGAAATCACTTCCCTCTGGCTAGCTGGCACCCAACTCAGATATGCTCAGCCTCTTGAGTTTACCCTCAGGACTGGAAATGTCCATTTCTCAGAGTTGCTGGTCACTGGCTTGTACTTAGAAAAGAGAGAGCAGAAGAATGAAGTCAGATACTCAGTCTTGGAGGGACACAGCATGTTCTCCCTGCCTGGTGCTTGTAGCTGCCTTTGTGGGGGAGAGGCATGGGGTACAGAAATGAAATCCCTTCCTCTCTCCCCCATCCTCCCACCATGCTTCATTGGAAGTCCAAAGGAGAAAAAGTCCTATTGCAAAATATCTTAAAATCAATTTTCCTTATTCTTCTTATAGAATACAGTGGACAGCTCATTCTGACTGTGAACAATCTTCCCTATAATAGTAACCTAATAGGAATAATAGCTCCTCCCTTCCAGGGTTGTTGTAAGGACAAAATAAGATAATACTTTTAAGGTATTTTGTAAACATTAAAGTGTATATAAATTATTATTATTGGTAGTAATCTTTGAC
Organism: Notamacropus eugenii; assembly: GCF_028372415.1. NCBI lineage: Eukaryota > Metazoa > Chordata > Mammalia > Diprotodontia > Macropodidae > Notamacropus > Notamacropus eugenii. The sequence continues at coordinate 47,373,084 of NC_092873.1, forward strand.
CCCAAACTTGTAATTGATGAACATTAGGGAGTTTCATGGTCCAATGGAAGGAGTGCTGAACTTGGAGTCAGTCTAGGAGTTCAAATTTCCCCCCCTTACATGTACCATCTAGAGGACTTTGAGTAACTCACTTCACCTGTGAGCCTCAATTTCCTCATCTGTAAAATGAGGAAGTTGGAATAGAAGTTCTTGAAAGTCCCTCAAGTTGTAGATCTAGGATTCTATGAAGAAAGGCACACATCTTTCAGCAAGTTTCCTGAGCACATACCCCACCTGAAAGGAGCAGGGAATATGACCAGCTCGAGGGTGACCCAAGACCAGCAGACTGTGGGGTTCTCTTGATCAACCTTGTTTTATTTACAGAGCATTTTTTTGTTTACAAAGTACCTTACACACTTTATCTCATTAGATCCACAAAACTGAATCCTCTATAAATTTTAAGGATTTAGGACTACATGGGGGAATGAACTTTGCTTTCCATTTCTTTTATTTTTCTTGTACTTTTACAAAAATTCATTTTATTCTGAAATTTATTTTAATTATTTAATTATTTAATTTTAATTTTAATTTTAATTATTAAATTATTTAATTATTTAAGAAATAAAATAAACATTCCCATAACATGGTAGAACAGGAAAAAAAGATTATTGTATATAAAACTGCATATCTATCATGCATAACTGACTTTTCCTTTTAAATATGTAATAAAATTATCATGTAACTTTTCCCCTTTCTCATTCCCCCTCCCCCACCCTAGAGATGGCTATTATTAGATACAAATATATGTGTATTAATCTACTTATTAAATTCGATATTCATCTCATATTTTCAGAATCTTGTAGTAGAAAGAATGCTATTTTTGGTACCTGGACACACTGACTCAGACAATCACTACTCTGTGACGACTGGCACATTCTCTGACTGTGGACCTCAGTTTCTTCTTCTGGAAAAAGGGAATAACAATGCGAGATTGTTGGAAACGATAACATAAATTAGGCAAATAATTGTTGTCATTTTTATAGAATTTGTAGACTTGCAAAGTGATTTGCAAAATATCATCTTATTTATTTCTCACCCCTAATTCCTTTTTACTCTTTAAGTGTCCGGAGAAATGTGAAATTTGTTTTATATTCTCCTCTCAGTTCCTTTGTTTTGTGTTATTCTCCTTGTCTATAGAATGTCAAATGCATTCTCCATCACCCATCTAAATACTACCCATCTCTTTGGGTGCATCACAGGTACCTTTGCTTTGTGAAGTGTTTCCAGTCCAATCTTTCAGCTCATAGCCCTCACTGTCCATCCCACTCATTTATCTCTTCATCCCATGCTTTGGGAGATCTCTTAGATCATTGTCTTCCCTGTGATTTCTTTCTTGGGCTGCCATTGAACTTTTGGTGTATTTATATTTTATGTCCCCAACAATCCCAGTAGCTTCTCAGATGGTGTCCGTAACAAGGTGACTACTGCACACAGTAGAAGACCAGTCAGCTCATGACTGGATCGGTCCTAAAGTATCCCAATATTCCCCTCCTTTCTGTACATAGATGATAAGTGAATTTATTGTCATTGATTCTGCTGGCTGTATGATACATACTTCAGAAGACATAAATGTGTAAGGGTTATGTCGGTAGATGGGAATCAATGAATTGTTCATCCAAACTAGCCTAATTAAAACTAATTGCGTCTGACAGAATGAGTGGTTTTCCTAGGAATGGATAAGGTACCCAGAGCAGGGCAGCAATCAGGATGATGAGGGCACCGAGAACTTGGGTGGAAGTGGGATGAGAGAAAAGATTGCTTTGAATAGAGTAGTATGGCTGCTAATTATGGGAAGAGGGCTTGTTGCAGCAAATTTAGTCCTGAGCTTGAGGCTTGGGTTTTTTGTTTTTGTTTTTTCTCTTTTTCTGCTGGATCTTGCTTCTGCTACACTTCTCCACAGAAGGCCTTTACACTATGTTCTGAGACCCTCAAGGAGTGAGGCACTTCTCTAGACTCACTGGGCCAGCCAGAGTCAGCAAACCAACCCTGTCTAGATTGAAGTCAAATGTAAGTACTCTAAGAATGTGATCTGACAGCAGCAAGACTGAGGGAACGTGGGTTCTAGTCTTGGTGCAGCTTCTCACTGGATATGTGGCCTTGGATACATTGCTTCATTTTTCAGGGTCTCAGTTTCCTTATCTGTCACATGATTCCCTTGTAGTTAACCTTTAGTTCCACTGACAGTTCCCCAAACTTATCCTAATAGTGGTGGCCTTCTCTCCCCTTCAGCCACACAGAGAAGCTTCCTGGTCCTCATTGCTGAGTGACAGCAAGGAAAGGAGAAGTATGTGGGCAGGTCATAGATAAGAGGATCACAGATTTTGATCTGGAAGAGATCTCATTCAGTCCATCCCTCCTCATTTTACAGATAGGGAAGCTGAGGCCCAGGAAGATTAAGGGATTTTGGATGAAAGGATCATTGAGTTCAAGTTGAGAAGGACCTAGCTGGCCACGGAGTCCAACCCACTCATCTTAGAGTTAAGGAAGGGGTGAACCAGTGAAGTGAGAGGGACTTATCTGTGATGGCACTGACCATAAGCTTCAGAGAGGGGATTCAAAACGAGTATCTCTGACTACACAGCTTATTTTCTTTCTGATGAACCAAGGACTCCTAGACATCCCACTAGCAATGGTAAATGGACAGAGCTGTTGGAGTTATCAGGTATTCCTGCAGTGGTAGTACAGATAAGGGGAATGGAATTCCAAGAGCTCCAGCATGGAGGGAAGTTTCTAACCAACATGACTATCTGCCTAAGAGATGAGCAAAAACCAAGGGGCTGTAAATCAGGGATCAAGTTCTTCAGTGGATAGAGCCCTGGGCCTGAAGTCAGGAAGACTCACCTTTCTGAGTTCAAATCTGGCCCCAGATACTTATTAGCTATGTGACCCTGGGCATGTCACAACCCTGCTTGCATCAGTTTCCTCATCTGTCAAATGAGTTGGAGAAGGAAATGGCAAACCACTCAAATATCTCTGCCAAGAAAACCCCAAAGGGGGTCACAAAGAGTTGGATATGACTGAAACAACTGAACAACAAGAAACATAGATCCTTCTCCTGCTTCAACATAAAGCAAAAACGTTCCAGGCTGACTCTGCAGCCTCTGTTCTGGAACATGGCCAAAGATCTACAATTATCTTTTCCATTTTCCTTTGAATAAATACTTAGGGTGTTGTCATTTTCCCCCCATGCTTCATCTGAGAAATAACCCCTAGCCACAGGCTCACAGGATCATAGACTGTGATAACAGAGAAGTGGAATAGAGCCCAGAGTGCTCAGCCTGGAGTCAGGAAGACCTGAATTCAAATCTAGCTTGAGACACTTTGTAACTGTGTGACCCTGGGAAAGTCATTTCAACTCTGTCTTCCTCAGTTTCCTCAGCTATAAAATAGGGATAATGAATCACCTATTTCACAGGGCTATTCAGAGGATCAAATGAAATAAGATTTGTAAAGCACTTAGCACAATGACCAGCACTTAGTAAGTGCTTAATCTAGGCTTCTTTCCTTCCTCACTGAGAACTTGGAGGGACTTCAGGGCTCATCAAATCCATTCCCCTTATTTTGCAGTTAAGGAAATGGAGGTCCAGATACTTGAAGTGACTTGCCCTATGGCATGTAAGAATATTAAGTAGGAGAAATGGGAGTTAATGTCAGGTTGTTTGATCCACCTTCACTTCTACTACGGGTTAGAGTTCGAGTCTAATATAGGGTTAGTGCTGGAGTATTAAAGTTAGGATTAGGTTACACTTGGAGCTGGAGGCTCAGAATTCTTGTCCCTGACTGTCTTGCTTTGAGTATGGTCCCTTCTGCCCAACCTCTCTGACAGTGACAGACTCTCCTCTGGAGAATTAGAAGATCATCTAGTTCACTTTCCCAATTTTACAGCTGAGAATCACTTAAGGTCATATGGATAACAGGGAGGGGCAGGATTTGAATCCAAGTCCTTTCTCAGTCAGTCAGTTAACAAATGCTTATTAACTGCTTATTATGTGCCCAGCACTATGCTAGGTGCTGGGGATACTGAGAAAGGCAAAAACACAGTCCTTGCCCTCGAGAATCTCAAGAGAGACATGAAGAATTAGATAAATAGAGGACATCCCAATTGGGTGGAAGATAATCTGGAAGGGGAAGGCATTAGCAGCTGCAGAGGCCAGACAAGAAATACTGATGAAGGTTTAAGGATGGTTGCAGTCCTCAAGGAAGCTAGATTCTCAAAGGAGAAGGTAATGGAAAGCCAAAAAAAAAGTTTCTTTAAGAGTTTTTGAACTAACTATTCAGAAACTTGTGAGACACGCAGCCAATAGACTAAGTGCTGTGACTTTTAACACACCATCTCAGAGTCCCTCAGAAGGTTCTGTGTGGTCACATGGGCAGTCACTTGAGGAATCGATAAAAATAACAGGACAATGTCAATACTTTTGTTTCTGTCGGGAGTTAATGATGCAAATATGGTGAAACCCAGACATCACGTCATTGGTTTCACATTCATTAAAAGGGAGCTTCGGATGTTCACTGATAACACGATAGCTAAGATTTTTTTCAAGGAGAATTGGGGCAGAGTGGAAGATTTGGGGGCCTACTAACTAACTACCTTCAAGAAATAATTGTCAAGGATTCTTTCAGCCACTGGTAATAACTTGTAGTATCAGGTTTTTTTTTCTTCTTTTTCTTTTTTTCTTCTGTACTTAAAGATAGGAAATATGCACTTCTGGATTGAAAACTGACCTTGGAGTCAGGAAGACTTGGATTAAAATCCTATGCCAACTATTCTTACCATGATTTCACTTGTCTAGGTGTCTTCAGTGTCTTCAACTATGAAATGTGGATAACGATACCTGTATAAGGTGTCTCTGTGCACATGTATTTGACCATGTAGGTTATTTGTACATCCAGATGAGTTGTCTAAATGTGGTTCATAGAGAGGGGTGAACACATCTCTCAGGAATATCATCTTTAAAGGAGACTGATTCCTGCTTGAAGGAGAGCAGGAACATGGGGCCATGAAGCCTGTCTACTCTGTTCTCCTCAGAGAAGAGATAGAGGATTCAAATGAACTCTATTTGCCCTCTACTCAAAAGATAAGTCTAGGGGAAACACTTTTTATTTTCAAATTGCTTACCTGAACACCATTTCTTAAAGGGATGATAGGTTCCAAGTTTTTATCCAAAGACTTGAACCCTTTCCACCAAGTGCCTGTTGTACCAAAGATCGTGCCATATAGCAAACAGAGCATAAACCCATTTATAAAAGCAAATAGCAAATAGAGAATTTATATCTATAAGAATATACCTGATAATACACAAAGTGAATGAACTCTCCCACTCGGAGCAAAATCACTCAGCTGGACTGAGAGAAGGGAAGAGCACCTGATTTCACCTGAGGGGATTCCACAAAGTCATTAGGGAGGTAAGCTTGGAATCAGGGATGTGTGTAGTGCTGGTTCTTCTATATGTCTGGCTCTACCCAGAGTTTCTCCTCTTCTCTCTCTCTCTCTCTCTCTCTCTCTCTCTCTCTCTCTCTCTCTCTCTATCTCTCTCTCTCTCTCTCTCTCTCTCTCTCTCTCTCTCTGTCTCTCTCTGTGTGTCTCCTTGTCTGTCTCTCTCCATGTTTTTCTCTAAACAGGGTCTTAAATCAACATGTGTCCTGTCTCACAACAGGAAATAGAGCAGGATCCTTTTCTCCCCAGTTCTTGTGCCAACTCTACCCTTCACACAGGCATACAACACTGATTCATCATCCTGTTTGCCAATGAGTAGAGACTTATGCAAATGCACTGGGCTTGAGCCTTGGGTTACACCTTTCGTACCTACCTTTCAGGGTTATTGAGAAGGTTCAAAGGAAAATTATTTATAAGAGAGTTTGAAAGGGTCATAGATACAGAACTAGAAGGAAACTCAGAAGCCACTTAGTCCAACTCCCTTATTTTACAGACGAGATCATTGAGGGTAGGTCAGAGCAATGACTTGTCCAAGGTCATGCAAATAGGATTATAGAACCAGTGATCTACAACTGGAAGGGGCCTCAGAGGTATTCTAGTTCAATAACTACATGATACATGAAGAAACTGACCCCAGGGGAGTTAAATGACCCAAGGTCACATAGGCAATAAGCATCAGAGATGGGATTTGAACTCAGGTCCTCTGACTCACTTTATTTCTGCTATATTTATACTTCCTTCCCCTAGTTATTATTGTCTATACTTTACAGTTTCAAATCATCTTCACTGTTCAAGAAAAGATAACAGAGCTAGAACATGGACACTTATTAGTATGACATGTGCATAAGTACATAAATCTAGAAAGGTGAGGTTGTGGTGGGCACCATTCCAAGCAACTCATTCTGTTCCACTTCAAACAAAAAGGGATATTCACCATCCACTGTCCAGGACTGAAATGGTGCTAAGGTCACAAGGGGATGGGGAGGGGACAGGTTGTGCGTACCCTAGGGTTATAGAAATTCTTCCTAGACAGTTAATGGTGCACGGGCATGGTCATGGTGCTGAAACAGCAGGAAGAGGTAGAGTAATGAGCAAAGAGAAATCCTACGAGGTTAGAAACCACTCCCCAGGTTGGCTATTGTGGAGAGGATGAACTGTGGCCTATCTTTTCTCCCTCCTATTTTTGCTTGCAATAATATTTGGCTTGACTGAAAAGACAGAGTCTTCACCTTGGAGAGCACTGGCCTTGGGAACCAAAAATCTATGTGACTTGTTCAGTGTTCCACCTTACGTGTCAGAGGCAAGATTTGTACCCAGGGCTTCCTGTCTCTTAGACCAGGTCCCTATACACCAAATCTTGTTGCCTTTCATGATAATACTTGTTACTCAGTCATTTTTCAATCTTGTACAACCTGTGGTTTTCTTGGCAAAGATACTGGAGGGGTTTGCGTTTGCCTTATACAGCTCATTTTACAGCTGGGGAAAGTGAGACAAACAGGGTGAAGTGACTTGCCTAGGGTCACACAGCTAGTGTCTGTGGCCAAATTTGAACTCAGGGAGATGAGTCTTCCTGACTCCGGGCCCACCGCTCTAACCACTGTACCACCTACCTGCCCCTATATTTTTATTCATACCTTAAGCATGTAAGCCTCTTGGGGGCTCAGTTTTCTCCTCTGTAAACTGAATGGGTCATAGGCTCATACATGTAGAGCTGGAAGCGACTTTTAGATAACGCCCTAGATTTTAAAGATTAAAGATTTTTAAAGTTAAAGATGAGGTTAATTAAGGTAAAAAATACAAAGTGACCTGCCCCAGGTCATGAGTATAATAAGCAGGTAAATTCAGGATCTGAGCCAAGAACCTATGATTCCAAGTTTGGTATTCTTTCATCATTATCATTATCATCATCATCAATCATATTATTAGTATTATTAATTTCATCAATTAATAAAAATTCATTTTCTCATCTTCCCCCTCCCCCCAAACAAAAAGAAAAGAAAAAGAAAACTCTTTACAAATAAGCAAAATCCAGAAAAGCTAATTCCATCAATAACTCCAACCAGGGATACGTCAATGTGGAGTTGTGCATCCGGGGGCCATCACCTCTCCTCAGAGCCCTTTCTAGCCTTAGAGGTTCCTTATTGATCTAATATTGTATGGTCTTGAGGTTTTATTTTATTTTATTTTGGCGAGCCAATCAGTTAAGTTAGTTGTCCAGGATCATATAGTAAGAGTCAAGTGTCTGAGGCAAGAATTGAACTCAGTTCCTCTTTTAACTCCAGGGCCAGTGCTTTATCCATAGAATGTGCGAGGAGTGGTGGTGGGAGTGACCTTTGAACATATTCCCCTGAGGCAGAATCTGCCTTCTTAGAGACTAAGCAGGCTGACTTTGTCTGGTGCCTTTCAGTATCCACTTTCATCACCCTTCCTGCCAAGGATTTGTTCTTTGTCCCATTCCCCTGAGGCTCTGCTTTTGTCTGGCTGTAACTAATCTGTGCTAAAGTGTTAACTATTCAGTATTTAGGGTAGAAGGCTTCTTCAGGCTTTTGAATTCTTAAAGGAGACCCAGAGCTAAAGGGTTCAGTTCAGAATGGTGCAAATTCAGGTACTCTGCCATGTTTCAGGGCAGAAAATGTTGCCAGCTGACCCTCATACCACCCCATGGGAGGCAGCTAGTTGTCCCATATACTTGTATAATAAGCAGATGGCTCAGGGCTGACACCCCAGGACCTGCCTGATTTTAAGAATTTAACTTCAATTCCCATTGACACAGTTTGCGTTTTACATCTTCCCAGAGGAAGCAGACATCTCTGCACACTTCCAAGTTCAGCTCATTTCTGGCTCCCTCCTAGCGTGATTCAAATCAGATCACTTGCTACTAACCAAATAAGTATTTTAAACATTAAGCACATGCACTGCAAGAATGCATAAGAACATGCACGAGACTCTGAGTGCCGTGGCAAGATAATAGACACAGTCTCCTTTTCCCTTCCCAGAAGGGTTAGCCTCCCTTCTCCAGCCACACCATCTTAGTATATTTCATTATTATTACTACTACTGTTGGTGGTGGTATTTCTTGTTTTTATATCACCTTGGTTTCCCTACACATCTTTCTTCCACCACATTCCTAGAACTACTCTTCATAATACTGAATTAAAAAGAGTGGGCAAAAAAACCAAAACAAAACAAAAAACTCTTCAGCTAACTGACACAACAATTGAGTGGAGCAGTTTACACAGTGTGATATATGCACAGTTCCCTATCTTTTGTGGGTACCCTGGGGTACCTCTGCCAAAACAGGAGGAATCTCTTTGAGACCAAGCTTGGTCACTGTTGATGGTGATGGCATTTGCATTCCTGTAACTAGTCTATGCATTGTTTCCTGGTTCTTCCTATTTCACTTTGCTTCAGTCCATATAATGTTCTGTATGTTTCTCTGCAATCTTCAAAATCATCTCTTCCTAAGGCTCAGAAACATTCTATTAAGATTGTGTCCCATGATTCCTTAATAATTGCCCAATCAGCAGGTATTTACTTGGTTTCCTGTTCTTTGCAACCATAAAAAGTGCTGATGCCAGTATTTTAATATATCCATAAGGGGCATTTCTCTTTTCCTTCCTTCCTTCCTTCCTTCCTTCCTTCCTTCCTTCCTTCCTTCCTTCCTTCCTTCCTTCCTTCCTTCCTTCCATATTTCCTTCCTTCCATCCTTCCTTCCTTCCTTCATTACTCTCTTCTTTATTTTAACAAGCACTGACTTCTTTGTCTTCTACCCTTTCATATTTCAACACACAGTATTAATAGGGAAAGGCTCAACGGCAGAAGTAGAGTGGGAAGACTTTGTTGAAGAACACATCTGTGCACCATCTTGTAGATTTCTTCTTCTTCAGTCCCAGGCCCCTGCACTGATTGCCATTTCCTAGGCATGTGTCCATCTCAGCTCCAGTTCTGCCCCAGACATCTGTGGCTGCTACTATAGATACTAGCACTTCTGTTTGTCACCATGACCTTCAACACCACTCTCATGCCCCAAAATCTACTTCCTTCCTGTTCCAGCAATGTTGGCTCTCTTCCAATCAGCAAATGCATTTTGGGACTTGGTTATCATCACTTTTCCCTGTGCCCATGCCCTGATGAGAAAGTGATTGCTTTCTTCTCCCGTCATCTGTTGAACATATCTACTATATCTGTGTAGCTGGCTCTAGACAGAGAAAGAAAGCCTAAAAGTATTAGAACATTGTGAGACAGATGGCTAAATGTGGTCTGACAGAAAGAACATGAGATTTAGCTCCAGAAAACCTAACGTATATCCTAGTCTTATCACTTGATAATTGTGTGATCTTTATTATTGTTATTCAGTTGTGTCTGATTCTCCATGACCTCATGTGAGGTTTCTTGGCAAAGACACTAGAGTGGTTTGCCATTTTCTTCTCCAACTCATTTTACAGATGAAGAAACTGAGGCAAACATGGTGAAATGACTTGGCCAGGGTCATGCAGCTAGTAAGTACCTGAATCTCAATTTGAACTCAGGTCTTCCTAACTCCAGGCTTGTTGTTCTAACCGTTGAACCACTTAGCTACCCACTGTGTGGCTTTGGCTACATTGATTAACCTCTCTGGGCCTTAATTCTCTCCTCATTAAAATAAGGGAGTTGAACTGGTTGGGGTTACAGCATGATTTCTAATGTCTTTTCTATTTTTTCTCTGCATGGACAAAGTGGACAGAGTGGACAAAGGCTCCATCACAGAATCATAAAATCATAGACTATCCCCTTCAAGAGCTAAGATCACAGTGGGGCCAAGAAGCAAAGCAGATACAGCTGAAGCACACCTCTGTTCTGGTAGTTTCAGTGTATGATTGTCATTGCCTTAAGAGTATGAGGACACCACAGCTAGACTGTCCAGAAAAGAGTCAGAGCAGAGATACAGTCAGACAGTTTAGACTGAATTGGGTGGTCAATACAACCCACTGGTTTGATTGATTCTGCCTTTCTCCCTCAAAATCAACTGACTTGTTTTTCTTAATGAGTGGTTTACTAAAGAGACTGCAATAAGACGTGTTCTGGAAAACTTGCAAAATTAGATAAGATAATGCTGCAGACCCTTAAAGCACTATATGTGTGAACTGTTGCTGGTAGAAACATCCAAAGCACCAAGGATGAACTAACCTTTAACCCAAAGTCATTCAAAGGCCACCTGAAGAACCAATGGCTCTGATACTGATTATATTGTTTGATCCCTTTTGAGTAGAAGTATTTATTCTACACCTCCTAAGGGTGAGAGACTGAAGCTGTATACAATAATATAAGAAACAGCCCCTGTCCACACAGAACTTTCCTTCTCACTAGGGACCATAAAAGCAAGCACCCTGACATACATAAGGGGGCCTGCTATCACAGGTTCTTGATCAGTTTTTCTAAAAGGAAAGCAACTTGAGGGATCAATAATCACTTTAGTCAAGCACATATATCATTCACTTAGTTAAGGGGGAAAAGTCAGCACCCTGAATTTCAGAGAAAATAAAAAGAAATAATAATCAACAGACAGGACTTCCACCTGTCTGACAGATCAACAGACAGGTAATTGTCTGATCATATATACATAGTTACCAGAAAGAGAAGCACTAACATCTGGATTTTCAAAGACAGAGGGCTCCTTAACAGCTGCCCAGAGTCTCATCTGGCCAAACAAATACTTCGAATGAGTTAGTCCCAAAACAAAACCTCACCACAGAGTATATACACATTTTTAAGAGTCAGAGGACATCACAATCCTTGAGAACCAGTACCTCATTAATAAAAAGTATGGCCCTTTCTACAAATCTCCCCTAATCAAACTCCCCTTAATGAGGAGGCCCATTAATGGGTAGGGAAGATGTTTAATCTCTTTAGCATTACAGGGACACACCATACAGCTATTCTGTTCAACTCTGAAAATGATGGTGATGATGACTTCATAATGACTCCAATTTTAATTAGTTAATAAGCAATGATTGCATTTATTTCATACCAGAAATTGTGCTGGACAGAAAGATAAAAAATGAAATGTTTGCTTCCTTCAAAGAGCTTACCCTCTACTAGGAGGAAAAATCATATACACATATATGGATAACTAAATGTGAAATGTATTCAATACACACACACACACATATACACATACATACACACACACATATATATATGGCAATCTTTGGGGATTAAATTAATGACCTGAAGAGGCCATCAAGAAAGGTGTCACATACGAGGTAAGACCTAAGGAAACTGGAAGGGAGTTGGGATTTCCAAGATGCAGGGAAGAGAGCATGGGGGACTGCTTATCCAAAGGAGAAAGTGCAGGAGATGAAATGCTGCTTCAGAGAAACAGTCATAGCCATGCAAAGGATTGTCAAAGATTTGTATTAAGGTGTAGATAGCATCCTTATAACTATGTAGAAGGTCCAAAACTAAGCGGATAGCTACCACCTTGGATGAAAGAAGTAATGTCCCAAAAGATGTTGTTATTCAGTCATGTCTGACTGTTCATGACCACATTTGGGGTTTTCTTGGCAAAGATATTGGAATGGTTTGCCATTTTCTTCTCCATCTCATAGATAAAGAAACTGAGACAAACAGGGTTAAGTGACTTGCTCAGGGTCACACAGCTTGTTAGTGTCTGATGTCAGATTTGAACTCAGGTTCTCCTGTGTCTGCCCATTTACCTGGCTACCCATAAAGTGTTCAAAGACTTTCAATCCAAGACTAGCATCCTACCTCTTGCCAATTATTTCTGCTTTTTTTTAAATCTACAATATACTGAGTATGTTTCTTTAGAGTGATTGCTCTGGGAAACTTGAGTATAAATAGTCTCCTGTATGATTCAGCCTCCAGAGAGACTCTGGTCTTATGGTACTAATGGTCAGCTCCCTGCATTCTAAGCATTACATATGACTGGAGAGTATCTTGTCCCTGTCCAGAACAGTTAGGTAGACTTGTCTTGTCCTTTGTGTGGTCAAGAACAAAGTGTTCCTTTCAGGAATCCTGTTGCTTTCTGTGTATTTGTGAACAGCTGGATGAGTTCAAGATCTTGCTCCTTGGAAGCCATAGTGGCTTCAGTGGCTGATGCTGAACTCTGGCGCCCAGGCCAGCCTTTCATTAGACCCTTGCCTGAATTACATGCTTCTGCTGCTCTGTGGAGAGGAAGCATTAGCAGTCACTCTGTTTCACTTGGGGACAAGCTTTGTGCCTTTGGAGATCCTTGAAGGGGGATGGCTAGGAACAGAGATATTGCTAGGTATACATGTGGAATGGAGAAGGATTGTACATGTTTGTTCAAGCCTTTTTAAGGACCATAACCTACCCTGCCCCCATACCTTGGATTTAGTACAATATGAACTCTGAATTTACAAAGGCCATGGACTATTTATGTGGCTGTACTTGCTTGTTTTGTTTTTGTAACCCTAGCACCATGTAGACACTTGATAAATGCTTATTGATTCACTTATTGATGAATGAACTCTGATTTCCTGAATCCCTAGTATGAGCTGTCTCAGAAGAGGTATGAAATATACCCACAGAATTAAGAAACTTCAGCCAAAAGGAAGAGATTGTACCCCGCAAAGGGAAACATTGTCCCTGCAATCCCTTTTGTTCTGAATACAGAGATTTCCACAAGTCCCACAGCACAGCCCTTTTGGGTGAATTTCAAAATTCCTGTTATTTTACCGAGAACTGTGTTCTACTGACCTTGAGAGATAGATTTCTCTCCTCTGGGATTCCCTCATTATTCAATTCCATCAAACCCCACAATCCTGCATTTTAAGCTTGCCAACTTGAGAGACTCTTGTAAATGGGTATATTTCCATAAGCCCACACAATAGGACTAATTGTATGGGCTTACAATGTAATCCTGAGGTCGTTTGATTACTAGCTGGGTTCTACCATGAAAGCGCACATTAATTATTTAAAAGATGGACTTATAATTATTGTAAGCCTTAAGTAATTACCTATAATTTTGGCAAGTGTAGAAAAACTGATAGTCTAGCAAATTCAGGTTTTAGTCATTAGGAAGCTCATAATTACATTTAAATTGCAAAATGAGAATTATGCAATTTATCTCCCCAATAATGCATAAACATTACAGTGATTGTAGGTTTTAATGGACTATATTATTACAAGAGAAAGCAGAGCAGCTCTGGGCAGTAAGGGGCAATTTAAGTCCACCCCTATTACATTTCATCTTAACTGCTGATCCCTTACTGGGGCTCTGTCCACTCCACTCCACAGATGAGTGTCTATAACTATGGTCCTTTCTTTTCCCATGAAATTGATGAACTCCTTCGGGGGAAGGTACACAGAGAATGTAAGGGATATAAAATAATAAATACCAGAGGACGATAGGGATGAATATGTCCCACTTAAAGTAATAAGCACATGTTCCATGCCTATGGGACCAGTTTACAAAACACATTGCATAGATTTCTTTTATTTAACACTCATGATATCTCTTTGAAAGGAAATGGACCAGATATTATTATCCCCATTTTACGGATATGCAAACTGAGAGTCAAGTCGACAAGCTTTGATTAAGCACCAATTTTGTGCCAGACACTGGGCTAAATACTGAGGATACAACAAAAAGCAAACAGTACCTAAAGGAAATGAGTCTAATCCAGGAGACAGGAAAACAATTAATTGAAGGCAATAAAAGAGGAAAGAGTTCATTAGCATTAATGGGAGGGAAGGAAAAAGGGAAGGGTCAGTGAAGGCTTCTTGTAGAAGGTGAGATTTTAGCTGAAACTTGAAGGAAGCCAGGGAAACCAGATGAAGAAAAGGAGCACTCTAGTCATGTGGGACAGCAGACCTCAAAGGCACTGAACCAGGAGGTGGAGTGCTATGTGCAAGGAACAGCAGCAAAGCCAGGGTAGTTGGAAATTCAGAGTAGAGTGAAAAAAATAGGAACACTTCATGAATTTGAATGTCACCCTTTTATTGGAACTTGCTAATCTCTGTCTCACTCCAAGTTTAGTAAAGATGCTGCCACAGTGGCACGAAATAAGGTACTAAATACAAGAAAGGTTATATATAGGCTGTGCGCTGATATTGTATCTGTTGAATTCTCCCTTCCTTGGAGTGGAATGCCTTGGGTGTTTATGTTCATTCATTCATTCTTTGATGCATTCATTCATTGATTCCTTGTTCATTTATGTATTTATTCATTCAACAAATATTTTATTCAGTTCAATTGGATAAAGACTTATTAATCATCTACTCTGTGAATAAAATAGATATTTTAAAACACAATCATATGACTTTACTTTGTTTGACTCCACTTATTTGCCACACAAGAGAAATTTTATTTCTTTTTGGGGGAGGGGGGAAGTTATGGGTGGATAGGGGAGACAATGAGGTTAGTGATAGCAATGACAAGACAAAGAAGGAAAGAAAAAAAGCATCAATGAGACATTTAACAAATACTTGATAGAGGATAGGATAAATTTTAGAAAAGGACACTATCAGGATAGCATTGAAACTACCACATTAAATTTTATATATATATTATATATATATATATATATATATACACACACACACACACACACACACATATATATTTTAAAAACCAAGTTACCCATAGTAGAAATTCAGTTTCTTATGTAATCCTATTTTTTTATGGAAATTCTGAGGTCTGTTAATGTGTGTCAAGTTCAGAATAACGGAAAAGAAACATTTTAAAAGTCACTTGCTATGTGCCTAGGACTGTGCTAGGTACAGAAATAGCATGTTGTAGTGGATACAGCACAAAACTCTGAGTCAGGAAGACCAGTGGGTTCAGATTCCGCTTGTGACACACAAGCTGTGTATGGGAAAATCAACTAACTTCCTAGTGTTCTAGGCAACACCCTAAGACTTTAAGTTGCAGAAAAGAACCCAGCCTGTAATACAGAGGGAGTTTCCTCACCTGAGAGTTCTTTGTACCACTGTAATCACAGATCTGATACAGAAATAATAATAATAAATTCTTTGAGTTAGCAGTGATTCAATGAATGTAGTAACAAAAGGAAGGCATTTTCCTGATAGAATAGGGGCTGAGCCAAGATCTGACTGAGGAATTCATATATATCACTCCTGGATCAAGAAGAAAAGCAATACCACAAAAGGAGCAGAATGAAAGACAAAGGGAAACCAGATCTGTGAGAGTCATAGAGCTTAGTTGTTACCCCAGGATGCTCTCTGGTGTTATGCAATTTGTATAACAGGTAGAAATTGCCCATTTTTATGGCATTCCCCCTTCCTTCCTTTTGAATAAGTTATACATTGGTCTCAGCATCCTCTAGCTGCTACAGGTAGACATAATCATGGATCCATGTCTTATGACTCCAAGTCCTATGCTCTTTTTCTTATACCACACTGCTTCTGCTACCTAAGATGGTCCAATTTCAAATATTGATGTGTGTGTGTGTGTGTGTGTGTGTGATCTTTTGTCTCAGTTGCAAAGATTTACATTAGTCAACCTAGTTTTTAATTTCTGCAGTGCTGGTAACCCCTGTTTTATTCTGCACACTGTTTGCTTTAAATATAGCTTCTAGTTAAGTAGTTGATGCCAGAAGGGTAAAAATAAATGAGAAGACAATTGGCATTATTAGCTATTAAGCCCAAACAGTGACACTCTTGGTTTATCTACAAGACTCAATAAATGAATGGAGATGAGAGATGAGGGATATCATGCTCTAGACAACATGGAGTGAAGGAATGAGCTGCAGAAAAGAGTGGAGAAGCATTGGGTAGGACCTAGAGTTTCCAGGTGACATTTCTTCACTGAAGCAGAGGTCTCTGAGGTCTTTGTAGGAAGAGATGCCAGTCCCACCTTCTAGACTGTTTTTTTTTTTTTTATTGCACTCTCCCATCCCTACCTTCTCTCGAGCAAACTTTTTTTTTTTTTTTGATAGGACAACTCTGCTTTATTGAGCTGAGAGTCCGAGTTTAAAAAGACAAAAACTGCGAGTCTATGTGACAATTTACTCATTTCCTGTCCTAGTAATTTGGCCAGTCTTATTGTCTTAAGAAATGTTAGCCTAGAGGGCATCTATTTTACATATCCCTTGTACTCTGTAGTTCTCTTGTTAATCTCACTGAGATAGCAACACCTAGGGGAGTATGGAGAGCAATACCGGAGCAAAACTTTTTTTGCTGGAATGGAGAGGGCACAGATTTTGTTGGTTTGCAGGCTATGACATGGCAGACACATAGACCAGGCAGATAAGTGACATGGGACAGAGTACTTTTGGCAACTATTCATGGAGAGTTTATTTTAATGAATAGATTTGGTTTAATTCTTATAAATGTTTGTGCACATGTGGGTAAGGATGGAGGAAATGGGCTCTTAAGGCTTCTTCCACCTTCCTTAAAGCTGTATCCCATTGGCTTCTGCACCCCATAATGCCAGTCACAAAGCATGGTGAATTGTGCTTTATTTGGATGTTCTCAACTTCTGTTGATGGTCCTATACTCTGCTGAAGAGAAGGGGTAGCTTGGCACAGGGGAGATAATATGGCACAATGGGAAGAGCCATTTCTGGCTATAAATCCCACTGCTAAAGCTCTGCCTGTCTGATCATAGGCAAATCTTTTATACTCTCTGAAACTCAGTTTTGTTTTCTATAAAATGAAGGGATCAGACCAAATGGCATCTCAGGTTTCTTCCAACTCTAGATGCTGTTGTTCAGTTGTTTCAATCATGGCTAACTCTTTGTGACTCTATTTGAGGTTTTTTTGGCAGAAATATTGGAATGGTTTTCCATTTCATCCTCCAACTTATTTTACAGATGAGGAGATTGAGGTAAATAGGGTTAAGTGACTTGCCCAGGGTCACACAGTTAATAAGTGTCTGAGGCCGGATTTGAACTCAGGAAGATGAGTCTTCCTGACTTCAGCCTAAGCAAGCTATCCACTGTGCCATCTGGCTGCCCAGCTCTGGATATATATTCTTTTGATGCTCCTGTAAGGCAATAGACCATCTGTGAATAATGTTAAAAATGCACTCCTAGGACATGGCGCTTCATCTCCCATCTCCATGTCTTTACCATGCTTATCTCCCGTGTTTGTCTCCCATGCTTCCTTTTACAGAATCTCTGAGTTCCCTTGAGGCTCAGCTGGAACGCTGTCTTCTACCGGAGGCCTTTTCAGTATCACCTACTCCATATGTATTTGTTTGTACATGTTAGCCCCTTGAAGGCAGGGGCTATTTTCACTTTTTGTTTGTGTCCTCAGTACTTATCTTGTGACTGGGAACATAGTAAGCACTTAATAAATGCTCCTTGATTGATAAGTGTATATGGTGACTTAGCTTCCATTCCTGTTTTCCCTGGGGAGGGGGAGGGGGGAGAAATGCCTTTCTTTACACATCAGCTGTAGGCTGGAGTGGTTGCTATGGGGAAATCAGTGAGGTTCCCTGGTGGGATAAACACTATACTCTGTTCTAGGTGAAGAAATAGTCTTTTGAACCATTTTAAAGTTATTAGAGGTTATAAAAGCCTTCCTCCTGCTTCCCTGATTCCTGTTGCAACGCTCAGGCTAGAAGGTGGCACGGATCAGCTGGGCAGAAAGGCCTTGCTTTCAGAAACCAGGAGCCTGTGGGCTTTCTAACCGGGCAGGCTGTTTACTTCCCCTCCCCCAGCTTCCCAGGAGATGATAATGAGCTCCCGGAACTCAGTGGTGGAGAGTGGAGAAGATCCGACTCAGCGAAAGACTGGGGGAAATATGTGGAGTCAGGTTCTCAGTAACAAACAAATTAGTGAGAATGAGGAGAGCTACCAGTTAGCTATGTCATTAACCCCAAACCATGTTGGTTTTTAATGAACCAGTTAATGAACCTCTCCATTACAGAAAAGGGGTGCAGAAAAAGTGAGGTTATGCTTACAAACCTGATGGAAAGGCTCTGGGTGGTAAAAATAAATGAAATAATTCTTTTTCTCTGTGGCATATTCTATGGGAAAGAGTACTATGTTTGAAATTTAGAGATCCAGGTTTGAATCCTTTCTCTCTCAGCAGTTTTCTATGTCATGTCAGGCAGGTCATTTAACTTCTCCACGCCTCAGTTTCCTCATCTATGAAAAGGGGCATCATCGTTAGATGACTCAAAGATGGCTTCCAACTCTGAATCTTTTCATTAAGTACTATTAAGGTTGTATCAAGATTTTTTTTTTCTTCAAAAATCCAAAAGTTTATTTGGTAGAAGGAGAAGTTATTTCACTAAATCCATCATGTTGATTTTTAATAAACCAGTTAGTAAGCCCTTTCATCATACATGCTCTGTATAGTTTTAGAAGACAAGAAATTATAAATCAACCAGTCAATATACATCTACTAAGCACCTACTAAGTGCCAGGCACTTGGGATATAAAGACAAAGTGAAAGTGAAATGGTCCCTGCCCTCAAGGAGTTTACATTGTAATGGGGAGTCAACAAAAAATGTAGATAGGTATAGACAAAATGGATACATTGTAGCTTTAGGAATGTTACAGCAGGGCAGATTTCAGGTCAACATGAGGAAGAACTTTCTACTTTTTCCAACATTTTTCTTTCTTCTTTATAAAGGAGTTTTATCTTTTTCCTTTCATTTTTCTCTTTCAGAGTTGTTATTGTCATTTCACTCATGTCTGACTCTTTGTGATACTGGAGTGTTGCCATCTCCTTCTCTAGTTCTTTTTACAGATAAGGAAACTGAGACAAACTGGGCTGAGTGATCTGCTCAGGATCACACAGCTAGTAAGTGTCTGAGGCTGGATTTGAACTCATGAAGATGAGTCTTCCTGAGTCCAGGCCTGGTTCCCTGAACACTTTGCCTTTTCCAACAATGAAATGGGCAGCCTTCTGAGGGAGTGAGTTCTCTTACCAGGCTGTACTACTAGCCTTGTCTTCCTAGAAGATCACCCCAACCCTGGAATTCATACCTTGGAAATACGCTCTGCCACTGACTCTTTCTGGGCTTGACTGACTTCTCTAAGAACTTCCATTTAAGGAGGGAGTCCAGGCCAACCACATCATTTCTCACCAGGATGCACTGTACATTGCTACTAGAGCCCACCTCAATATCTTTTAGTCTCCACCCCTCACTCACTACTCCCCTTTTAATTTCTGTGTGTGTATATGTGTGTGTGTGTGTGTGTGTGTGTGTGTGAGAGAGAGAGAGAGAGAGAGAGAGAAAGGGAGAAAGAGAGAAGGAGAGAGAGAAAGGGAGAGAGAGAGAGAGAGAGAAAGGGAGAAAGAGAGAAGGAGAGAGAGAAAGGGAGAGAGAGAGAGGGAGGGAGATAGAGAGAGGGAGAGAGAGAGAATGTGTATATGTGTGTGTGTGTGTGTGTGTGTGTGTGTGTGTGTGTGTGTGAGAGAGAGAGAGAGAGAGAGAGAGAGAGAGAGAGAGAGAGAGAGAGAGAGAGAGAGATAGTGTGTAAGAAAGGGAGTACGCTTTGATTTTTTACTATCATATAGAATGCGA